>NW_021680371.1:707035-713439 GCF_001412515.2 Diachasma alloeum | reverse complement strand
AAAATCCATTCGTTAACAATAACTAATCCGTTCTATCAGTGTACCTGATAGAAGGGAAGGGAATAAATCGTAGAAACTCAAGAGGGTATATGAAAGAACAAAAAAATTTTCTACTTTTCAATAATCTATAGATTTGTCGTACACGGAGAGAAATATTCACTTGTAATACCACAAGAGCTTCAAAATTATCGGGTATTTTCCGATAGGTTCATTGCAAACAAACGAAGGAGTCAAGTTTTTCAGGTTAAAAAATCACGAGTGCGAAGCACGAGTGATTTTTCCTGAAAAACTTGACGACTTCGTTTGTATGCAGGGAACCTTGAGGAAAATGCCCGATTAATTTTGAAGCTCGTGTGGTATTCGGGCAATTATTCTTCCAATCCAAATGTCGGGCAATATAATTGGACCATGAGACGAAACTCACNAAGGGAAACTTGAGGAAAATGCCCGATTAATTTTGAAGCTCGTGTGGTATTCGGGCAATTATTCTTCCAATCCAAATGTCGGGCAATATAATTGGACCATGAGACGAAACTCACAATTGAGAAACGAAAATTGTATAATTAACACAACGACACAATTGCATTCAATCTGTCAGTTTGACGAGGGGTTAATTCGACTGCATGATGTTTTGTTTTTTATATAGCAACTACCAGAGAAAATTATCAAAAAATTATCAGTTGAAAACCCTGTAGCTTGTACCACGTGATGTCGAATGGGCCAATTATATTGCCCGATATTCGGGTTGGAAAAATAATCAAGAAAAATTACGGAACATTTCACGTAATCCGCAAGCGAGAATCGTCTTCAGTGAATTTCTATAGGAATATAAGAGAATAAATCTGAAACGTTCAGTAAATTTTCGGGTCTGTCACCGAAAAAATACGAAAAAGTCACGTAATTTTTCTGGAAGTTGTAAAATCTAACAGAAACTTCAAGACTTATTATGCCTCAGAACATGAAAATTCTTGGATGTTTAAGAATTTTTACGAAAAGTTCCGGAAAAATTACGGAACGTGTTGTTAAAATCTCCCCCTCACGGTGACTCATGGCTAGCCGTGAGGCGTCGGACGGATGAGTAATTTTTACGGAACAGATTGTAGAATTTACGTGACGATTGACACTTTTTATTGAATTTTACTTCGCTCCCAGATTACTTTTCGAAACGTAATTTTTACGTCTTTTTTCTGGTAATTTTTATTGAATATTTCTCTCCGTGCAGTTACTTTTGAACTTTGGTTAGTTTAACTGCATTTTGATTTGCAAAAATTACACCTGTGAAGTTACTATAATGTTATGTGCCGCATACAAAAAAAATCGTATCGTTCCCCAAAACTGCCTCAACTATTTTCTTATTGTAAATCGAACTTCAGATTTTTCTCTCAGCGCAAGATCACTTTCCACTTCCTGCATTGATTGAAATAATGCGATTTCTATATTGTTATGGCATGCCCTGTAACTCCTTCAATATTTTGGTTTGCAGGTATGGTTCCAGAATCGACGAGCGAAGTGGCGTAAAACTGAGAAGTGCTGGGGTAGGAGTACCATAATGGCGGAGTACGGTTTATATGGTGCAATGGTACGGCACTCTCTACCACTTCCAGAAACAATTCTCAAGAGTGCAAAAGAGAATGAGTCAGTTGCGCCATGGTTACTCGGTAAGTTTTTTGTAACTCTTATGCTATAAAATTCATACACTTTTCATTACATTTTATAAAACTCAGAGAATGAAAAAAATTAGAGAATGTGGCCATTTGAATTCATTTTGTTACATGACTGTTTAAATGAGAGAAGAGAGAGAAAAATCACACCAAACATTACTGAAATTAATAAGAAAAGAAATAGAGAGAACATAGAATCAGTAAGAGAAATGAAAAATTTCAAAGATCATGCGGTAAATTTCGGAAATCTTTTCTGTCCGTTCTCTATCAGCGCAATCGTCTAAGACAAGCGGCTTTAGTCAAGATTTCGAAACTAATCAAGAAATGATTGACTGTGGCCCCGTAGGGATGCACCGAAAGTCGATCGAAGCGGCGGAGCATCTTAAATCTGGTGGAGAAGATAGTGGTAACGATCACGCTGGTAGCAGTGGTAGTCCACATCACAACCATCATCAGGGCGGACCAACCAGTTCAGAGAGTGGACAGGAAAGTCAAGACGGAATGGGCAGCGCATCGACAGGTGAGTTTCTATCAGAAGTAAAGAATAAATTTTTCCGTCAATCAAACTCCGTTCAAACCAACTACCAGCAATGGCCCAGTTATGGAACCCTTGAGAAATGAAGCCCAGTTATGGACCGTATTGTTGTCAATAACTTAGAAGTATTATTGAGTGGATATGTTTGGCTTTCGAGAAAGTATATAGTCCATTTAGTTTCCATTCAAATTCGTTCATCACAGCAAATATATATTTTAAATTTTTAAAAACAGTAAATATATAAGGTCACATAGATTTTCGGATAAATGTACAGTGTTAGAAATTTTTTGGGATTTCATGGAAGATCTTGTAGTAAATCTCATGAGAGTAACATTGAATCGGATTTAGGGAAAAAATGGTTATGAAATTTCGTGTTTTAAGAAAAATTCACGGAAATTCATGAGTTTTCAGTCTGAGCGAGATGGAAATTTCACAACTTGATTGAATTTTCAGTGACATTTCATGACATCAATTTTCAGTTTTTCTCTGAATTATCCTGTTTTTTTTCTGAATTTTCACAGAATAACTGCACTGAAAAATCAAGTATTTTACTGATTTCCAGATCATTTGAACAAAAAATTAATGGAATATTTGATTTCTCAATGACAAGATTCTCTGAAATTTAAGTGGAACTTGAACACGATACAAATTTCCGGAATTTGGCGCGGAAAATTTAGATGAAAATTTTGAACAGCGTAACGCTGATTTCACAAGCGGTACCGGTTCCGTAATCGGGTCACGGACAGTACCTATGATTATTGCTCTATCGATGACTAGTTCTTAAATACATTTCACAATTGTCCATTTGACAATCGTGCAGTGACGTCATGTGTAAGATCCAGGAGTCTAAACCACATGATCTGTACATATCCCTCCCACCACGGTGGCTTTGTGCAGTGGTAGGGATTGGGAATTATGGTCAGGGGGTAGATATGTAGAAAATCGATAATACCAACTGCAACGAGCATGAGAAATTTGAATTAAACACCGAAAAATTAAAAGAGAATCACCAATTACAAATTTTTAAAAATTGGATATCCAACTTGCAGTGTTCAGAGATTTTGGCGGAAATTCACGGCACACTTCCTGGAAATTTGTCTTTAACCCTAGTTGGTCACCATATGAGAACTTGCGACTTGGTCACCTCCGCAGGGAATCGCCGCCGTGTTATTTAGGCCCGAGCGTTGCCGAATTCACTCTATACTGCCCGGGCGCGTTTAGCGAGACTTCGGCAACATCGCACAACGGGCAATTTCATTTAACATGGGAAAAAATTGCCCGTCTGTTAGAAATAATTTTTTTTCTTCAGGAATTGTGGATATAAATAATTTTAAAAAATATTATAATTTTCTAGATACTTGAATTGACGCATTCCAATTTTTTAGGATTTTTCCGCTCAGCCAGTCAATGGTAAGAAAAAAAAATCGACCTTCTGCGGCGTTTCCCTCCTATGGTGACCAACTAGGGTTAAATACCAATTCCACCGAAATTTCAAGGATTTTCGTCATTTATTATTAGCGATCCAATGGATATATTATGAATACTGTAAATTTCAGTTCAATTATTCTGTGAAGGTTGATCGAAATTAGAAGAGTGCAGGTAAATCTGTTCTTGAATTTTCAATTGATGGAAAACTTAGGGCATAAGGTACTGAATATTCTTGTGAGTTGAGTGAAATTAAAAAAATTGTACATTGAACTTGCAGTGAAACTTGAAATTTTCATGATTTTCCCTTCCTAAGTCCAATACAATGGCGCCTTTTTGAAAATTATTACTGAAATGATTATGAAAATTCAATTTTCTTTCTGTGTGGCGGAAAATTCTCTTTTGAAGGTGGATATTTTTCTCAAAGAATACGAAATGAATCACTCGCGGAAGCAAAGTCAGTTGATATTTAATTCACTTCACACTTCTCTTACCTAACTGCGATATAAAAATAGTGCATTTCGATATAAGGCCTAGTGATGCCGCGAGACATTTCATGATACATCACGAGACAATACGTTGGAGGGATTGTCAAAATTTTTGGTCTCGTCTCAGTCTTGAAATGCGCAGTATCGACTTCTCTCGTGATGACTCCAAGTCAATTTATCTCATCTCGGTTTCTAGTTTTTCGCGTTTTTTATATGTAGACAAACGAGATGAGACAAACCGAGACAAAACCTGAGATTTTACATTAAACAGCACGAAAAACTTGAGACCGAGAAGAGATAAATTGATTCGAAGTCATCACGAGAAGAGTCGATACTGCGTATTTCGAGAGTGGAACGAAAAAGATTTTCCTGTCCATTGAGACCGAAATCATCTCTCCAAAGCTTTGTCTCGTAAAGTGTCTCGTGGAATCACTAATAAGGCCTGAAAAAACATTTCTGACGAATATGAGTTTGTATATAACCGAAATTTCCTAATACGTAGACCATATTTACTTGAGAGAAGTAAATTATTTTCAAGGGGTTAGATCTCAGAATGTTTGTGGTTCACAGAACTCAAATGAATCCTCATTTATCACTATCGGTGCGCATTATATCATGAATATGTTACATATCGAGATATTGGAATTACATAACAAAAAATTATGAAAACAATAAATACTTGACGATTGGCGGTTACCTGATTCTTATTGTTTAAAACTAGAAAATTAAGCATTAGAACGCGGGTGTGGTCGGTACATCTCTGAAAATCAAGGGTGTCTCGCAGCTTTATTTTTTCTATCGGTCGAAATTCAGATGAAGGAAATAATCCAATCAAAAATTCACTCGAAATGCCAATTTTTTCGCAATCGGAAGGCGAGGATTTCCCAATTTACTTGAATTTCCAGCCCAATGAATATTCAGTGCGAACCATGCTTAATTTTTGTTAATCGAAAATTCAAGAGTATATTTTTTAAAATTTCCCTGTCTTCGAGGCATTTTCATGGAATGATTGAATTGCAATTTACACATTCCATGAATTTCCCCATAAAATTGTTAATGTTCAATTACAAAACTCCTTCAAATTTGAGTGAAACTGTTACTTTATACAAATTTCAAAACAGTGTACTGAAAATTTCCCCCAAAAAGTCTAAAAAATATAATACTCGTTCATTTTCTCATTCAACTTCGATAATCAAATAATCAATTCTTTGTTGAAACAGGGGTTGTTCAAGATACAGAGCAATTGAGAAACGAGAGTATCGCATGTCTGAGAGCGAAGGCCCAACAACACCAACTGCAATTGAGCCTCCAGCCGGCATCATCCTCAACAGCTAATGCCGGTACCTCCGCACCCGGAAGCACGTCATATCCGACCGGGCCACCGGGCAATACGCTTCACGCCTCGGTTTAATTCACAAATACTATCGTATAATCATCTCCCGATTACACCCACTAAGTGCTTGAACCATCGATGTATTGCAACCCGGTTATTTCAATTGCCAATGGAGATCCGTGCTACTTAATTTCCGTTGATAATCGACTCTACATCTAGAGCCGTGAAGCTATATTTCCGGATGACGTTTTCTCCAATTAGCATCATTTCACATTTTCACGGATATACCAGTGACATTCTCGTAACGACGAATAACCGTTAATTGATTATGTGGAAAATTTATCCACACTCTTTGAATTATTATTATCAACGAATGAAGGGTCTACGAAATGAGGCCTACTATGTAATTCCTAATCATTTGGCCTATTGGTGAACGAATAATAACGAAAGTCTTTCTGCACGGAGAGAAATTTCAGTAAAAATTACGGAAGAATTCACGTAATCCTCATTGAGGAATCGTTTTCCGGCAATTTTTATAGGAACAAAGTACGAAATTGTCACGTAATTTTTCCCGAAGAAGTAAAATCTCACAGAAACTCTCCGACTTATTACGCCTCCAAAATCAAAAATTCTTGAACGTTCAATAATTTTTATGAAGCTGGTGAGTTACTTGTACGTTCTGTTCCGTAAAATTTCTCGATCGTTCACGTATGAAAAAATCCTATAGAATTTCCTATAGGATTTCCTATAGGAAATCCTATGGAGAATTCGAACATTTCTTATAGGTTTTTTCTGGTGGGATTTCCTATAGGATTTTCTATAGGATTTCCTATAGAATTCACTATAGGGTTTTCTATAGAAAGTAACCCACAAAATTGAGACTCGAAACCAATCGGTGGCAAGGGTCAGGATTAGGGTCATAAATCTGATAGGAAATTCTATAGGGAATCCTATAGGAAATC
>NW_021680371.1:369253-700256 GCF_001412515.2 Diachasma alloeum | reverse complement strand
ATCTCAGAATGTTTGTGGTTCACAGAACTCAAATGAATCCTCATTTATCACTATCGGTGCGCATTATATCATGAATATGTTACATATCGAGATATTGGAATTACATAACAAAAAATTATGAAAACAATAAATACTTGACGATTGGCGGTTACCTGATTCTTATTGTTTAAAACTAGAAAATTAAGCATTAGAACGCGGGTGTGGTCGGTACATCTCTGAAAATCAAGGGTGTCTCGCAGCTTTATTTTTTCTATCGGTCGAAATTCAGATGAAGGAAATAATCCAATCAAAAATTCACTCGAAATGCCAATTTTTTCGCAATCGGAAGGCGAGGATTTCCCAATTTACTTGAATTTCCAGCCCAATGAATATTCAGTGCGAACCATGCTTAATTTTTGTTAATCGAAAATTCAAGAGTATATTTTTTAAAATTTCCCTGTCTTCGAGGCATTTTCATGGAATGATTGAATTGCAATTTACACATTCCATGAATTTCCCCATAAAATTGTTAATGTTCAATTACAAAACTCCTTCAAATTTGAGTGAAACTGTTACTTTATACAAATTTCAAAACAGTGTACTGAAAATTTCCCCCAAAAAGTCTAAAAAATATAATACTCGTTCATTTTCTCATTCAACTTCGATAATCAAATAATCAATTCTTTGTTGAAACAGGGGTTGTTCAAGATACAGAGCAATTGAGAAACGAGAGTATCGCATGTCTGAGAGCGAAGGCCCAACAACACCAACTGCAATTGAGCCTCCAGCCGGCATCATCCTCAACAGCTAATGCCGGTACCTCCGCACCCGGAAGCACGTCATATCCGACCGGGCCACCGGGCAATACGCTTCACGCCTCGGTTTAATTCACAAATACTATCGTATAATCATCTCCCGATTACACCCACTAAGTGCTTGAACCATCGATGTATTGCAACCCGGTTATTTCAATTGCCAATGGAGATCCGTGCTACTTAATTTCCGTTGATAATCGACTCTACATCTAGAGCCGTGAAGCTATATTTCCGGATGACGTTTTCTCCAATTAGCATCATTTCACATTTTCACGGATATACCAGTGACATTCTCGTAACGACGAATAACCGTTAATTGATTATGTGGAAAATTTATCCACACTCTTTGAATTATTATTATCAACGAATGAAGGGTCTACGAAATGAGGCCTACTATGTAATTCCTAATCATTTGGCCTATTGGTGAACGAATAATAACGAAAGTCTTTCTGCACGGAGAGAAATTTCAGTAAAAATTACGGAAGAATTCACGTAATCCTCATTGAGGAATCGTTTTCCGGCAATTTTTATAGGAACAAAGTACGAAATTGTCACGTAATTTTTCCCGAAGAAGTAAAATCTCACAGAAACTCTCCGACTTATTACGCCTCCAAAATCAAAAATTCTTGAACGTTCAATAATTTTTATGAAGCTGGTGAGTTACTTGTACGTTCTGTTCCGTAAAATTTCTCGATCGTTCACGTATGAAAAAATCCTATAGAATTTCCTATAGGATTTCCTATAGGAAATCCTATGGAGAATTCGAACATTTCTTATAGGTTTTTTCTGGTGGGATTTCCTATAGGATTTTCTATAGGATTTCCTATAGAATTCACTATAGGGTTTTCTATAGAAAGTAACCCACAAAATTGAGACTCGAAACCAATCGGTGGCAAGGGTCAGGATTAGGGTCATAAATCTGATAGGAAATTCTATAGGGAATCCTATAGGAAATCTTGTAGGAAATCCAGTAGGAAATCCTATCAGAAAAATCATATGAGAAATGTTCGAATTCTCCATAGGATTTCCTATAGGAAATCCTATAGCATTTTTTTATACGTGTTGGGGAAAAATTACGGAACGACTTGTGGAACAAATCGTAGAATTTACCTGGCGATTCGTACAACTTCAGTTCCGACTCACTTTTTACTGAATTTCACTTCGCTCGTGGATTACGTTCCCAAAACGTAATTGTTACCTTTTTTTCTGGTAATTTTTATTGAATTTTTGTCTCCGCGTGTGACTCAATTGTTTCAGTAATTTCGCTTCCTCGAAAACGTAACTTGCAACGAATTTACAGAATTTAACGAAAGAGATCATAAAATAATACATCGAAATAATTTCATCTGGTTGTTTTCAACTGTTTTCAGGGGCTATTGGCAGAAAAATTCAAAAGTAAAATAGTAATAAAGTTTTTCTGAAAGAACGAAAACTAGAATGTAAATGAATGACGTGCAAATCTTTGGGACTGAAAGTCCTGTACCCCAAGTACTTAACCAAGACGTAACTNTTATAGGTTTTTTCTGGTGGGATTTCCTATAGGATTTTCTATAGGATTTCCTATAGAATTCACTATAGGGTTTTCTATAGAAAGTAACCCACAAAATTGAGACTCGAAACCAATCGGTGGCAAGGGTCAGGATTAGGGTCATAAATCTGATAGGAAATTCTATAGGGAATCCTATAGGAAATCTTGTAGGAAATCCAGTAGGAAATCCTATCAGAAAAATCATATGAGAAATGTTCGAATTCTCCATAGGATTTCCTATAGGAAATCCTATAGCATTTTTTTATACGTGTTGGGGAAAAATTACGGAACGACTTGTGGAACAAATCGTAGAATTTACCTGGCGATTCGTACAACTTCAGTTCCGACTCACTTTTTACTGAATTTCACTTCGCTCGTGGATTACGTTCCCAAAACGTAATTGTTACCTTTTTTTCTGGTAATTTTTATTGAATTTTTGTCTCCGCGTGTGACTCAATTGTTTCAGTAATTTCGCTTCCTCGAAAACGTAACTTGCAACGAATTTACAGAATTTAACGAAAGAGATCATAAAATAATACATCGAAATAATTTCATCTGGTTGTTTTCAACTGTTTTCAGGGGCTATTGGCAGAAAAATTCAAAAGTAAAATAGTAATAAAGTTTTTCTGAAAGAACGAAAACTAGAATGTAAATGAATGACGTGCAAATCTTTGGGACTGAAAGTCCTGTACCCCAAGTACTTAACCAAGACGTAACTGTTGTCAAAAGTGCAATATATTGATATAAGTTTTTTTTAGCGCATTAAGGCATCATTGTAATTCCCAAAATGGATGGAATGAGGAAATGATAACGATCTATGGGTTTGTTAGTCAAAACAAGAGCCTACTCGAGAAAAATAAACGAGTGATTAGCAAACTAGTTTTGCTTACCATTGGTTTCAATTCCTATAAATAAACCCGCCTCAGAATAATCCAAGCCCACTGTATATAAATATATTATAAATACAAATAAATATAAATAAATAAATGAATGAATATATAAATATATGAATTTATAAATAAATGAAAAATATATGTGGTTCAAAAATACGCGTCAGAGCGGACAGGTTCTCGTGGCTTTGTCGAAATAAAAGTGAGTGATAATTAAACATCATCACTGGCTGTAGTGAAATGCGAACGATTGGACCACGGCCTGATTATTCTCAACATTAGACTGGCTGAAAAAATATTAGGGAGTGCAAGCGAGAAAGAGAGACAAAGAGAGAGAGAGAGAGAGAGAGAGAGAGAGAGAGAGAGTGAGAGACTCGCAATTCTCGTATTTTTATTTTTTTATACGTTGCTGAGGCAACTGTAATACTATTGACGGATTGTGACGACGAAAAAACCTCGTTGATGTAGAAATTTAAGACATTTCCAAAAAATCCCGGTGTAAAAAATTGATAAAGAGAAAAAACTATTGAAACAGACCATTTTTTTAAATTTTGTATGTTATATTAAAGAAGATGATGAAATACGGAGGAATCTCCAGGGACAAGAAAATTTATCGAATCATTCAGAATATTAATTCGATATCGCGAGAATTTCAACGTTTTGACGCGAATGGATACTAGACTAGACCACGTAATTTAACGCCGTATTATTTAAAGAATTGAATGACTGGAAAAAAGTGAAACAAAAAATGGAAATGATGACATGTTCTCAGAGAATTAAAACAATGGAAACAGTTAAAAAAATGCAAATATTACTCAATTGAAGAGACAGGTGTCATTGCGTGAGAAAGAGGATAATGAATAAACGTTCGGGGAGGCCATGCACGAAATTTCCTTCGAATCTGTACGGTTATACGACAGATGAATCCAACAATTGTGAGGAGAGCACGCATTTCTTGTAATATCTCTGCATTCGTAGATTTTTTCGTACATGATTTTTCCGGCGTTACCTTTTCTTGCGAATTAAATGTCTCTGCCGCATGCGTAGTAGTCGGCTAGTGTACTTAACAAATAAAATTTCTGAAAAAAAATCCACCTCATGGCATATATGATTATTAACACCCATTCATTTAATATTGTTTGTGTTTTTATTTATTGATGCCCCTTCACTGCATTCGTTACATATGATTCTAATCATAGAGAACAATATATTAAGCTGAACATTTTCATGTATTCAAATGGAATATCGATTGAATTATCATTAAATATTTACAAAAGTACAAAAGCTTGTTAACTGTTGATACCTACACATCAATCTACAATAGTATGAGTTTGATTTCTATTCTGTCCTCCAAATCTGAAAATTTCTGAGTAAGTCAGCCCGCGAACTACATTTTTCTCGCATTCTTAATCTTTTGAGAGAGTAAAAAAAGTCAGACTTTATGTATTCCAAGACAGCATTGAAGCCATCACTTCATGTAGGCCTTTATTATCGTAAACAATCAACTTATGAGACTTCATGTAAAATTTTTGAAGCCGTCCAATATTGGTCCGATGTAAAATATTACAAAAAATTTCATTAAAATTGACATAAAATGCAATCCTTACTTCCATAAAATCTCCTCGATCCAATGCTAAAATGACTAATGAATGACATGGAGAATGAAAGAAGGAATAAATATACTCATGATTTTATATACATTATCAATGAATGAATGCAGCCCTCTCACATATTTTATATACTCTTGGATCATATTTTTCTTCTCTCTATACATATATATCTAGACTATTATAGTATAGCTATATTTTTTCGTGAGTTACTTTTCTTATTATTTCTATAAAACAATCTCGTTCTCATTGACGAATCCTCTTGCATCTTTCATTCTCTTTGTATTGAATGATATTTTGAAACGCAGCTTTGAGGGTGACAGGATAACTATCCTTCCCTCGAAGCTCACAATTTTGATGCTGATGGATCTCGATATGTTCGTTTTGCTCTCTGTGCATAGAACTTCTATTTCCAACCAATCACATTACAAATGTTTGCTGGATGAATGTCGGATTTAGACAAAAGTTTTCCAGTCTTAAGTTTTCAAAACCTCGACAACAACTCTAACATACATGACTTTATTGCTGACTATAATAGATAATTATATTCAGAAAACGTGATGTCAACAAAGTGTCGACTCTGCCCGAGGTTTTATGGGGACTTCAAGTTGGTTGTCAAAAAACAAGGAAAAATGCTAGAGAAGTGAATTTTTACATGATGATTTTTCCCCAGCGGATTTCGACCACGCACGAAAAAATTTAATAGAAAAACCTATCGAATTCGTTGGAAAATTCTATTGAATTTCTATTAAACTTTCTATTAGTTTTTGGCTAATTCTATTGACATGTTCAAGAGAAAAAGTCAACAGAATTCGATTTTTCTATATAACTTATTCTTTTCATATACTTTCTATAGAATTTGCTCGACTCAAAGTTTTTTTCATTTTATTTTTCTTTTCTTCTCATCAAGAAAATCAAACGAAAAAGCTTACAAAATTTGAGCCGAGGAAATTCTATAGAAAATACCTCAATAGAATAAGTTATATAGAAAAATTGAATTCTATTGACTTTTTCTACTGAATATTTTCTATTGAACATTTCAATAGAATCGGCCAAAAACTAATAGAACAGTTCACTAGAAATTCAATAGAATTTCCTAACGAATTCGATAGGTTTTTCTATTAAATTTTTTCGTCCGTGCAATCAGAGCGCAGTATTTGAGGCTACCCGAGTTTTATTTCGGATATTTCCTCCTAGCTTTTGAATATTTCACAGCAGCTCTTCATTTTTTCGGCTCATTTCAGAGCGAATCTTGTACTTGTCTACGGAAATCGGATTATTCTATCAACATAATTTGTTAAAATCTTTCCTAATTCACCTCGTGATGTTGCCCACTGCACTCTGATTGGCCAAAATGCGATTGGGAAAAATAATCCGACAAATACCTCTCGAGCTTCAAAATTAATCGGGTATTTCCCGCAAGCTCCTCTGCAAACAAACGATCGTGCCAATTTTTGCAGAAAAATCCCTCGTGCAAGCGCTCGGGATTTTTAAACCTGCAAAATTTGACACCCTCATTGGTTTACTCCGAAACTATCGGGAAATACCCGATAATTTTGAAGCTCGAGGGGAAGTTCTTGGAGTATTACTACTGATTATTATCACTGAGTGGAAGAAATTATCGGAAAAATGTGTCGTCATTGTTTTCAGTATTTAATTCATTACAACTGATTGAATGCTGAAAATAACGATAAATCTAAAGAATCCAGGAGTGGACGGGTACCCATTTGAAATCGAATTTTTTTATAAATCATACTATACAATAATTTGAAACGTCCGTTTCTTCGAAGAATTATAGAAGGCTCTAGAAAATTGTAGAAAGGTTCAAAATCTGCCGGGAAATTCGATAATTGTTTGGAAAGATCTCCATCTTCCCAAACATCGCAAAAAGTTCAGGAACTTTGGATGTTTTTTAATGACTATTTTCGAAAAAATTTCAATTTTTCAGCTCAAAATGGACTTCATTACGAAAAAAAATAGACTGCCGTAAGGCGGATCACGCAACACTAGTGTTTCAAATTATGCATTTTATCTAGTTTTTGATCGAGGGGCTATTCTCAGGCGTAATCGTGGTGTCACTCGCTGATGTAATCAATTGTAATCCCAGTGAAATCAATGTAATCATTGTAATCATATCATTACCATATTTGTAATCAAGTTCTGGTAATCAAGAGGTAATCATTTGTAATCACTGTAATCATTCGTAATCAGTGTAATTTTTCGTAGTTGCTCCTAGTGAGACCGTGAATTTTGTTTTTGAATTGTCGAAACTTAAGGTTCTTAGAGTATGTTAAGGGGAGACGGAACCCTTTGTCTACATCAAATCTTAGAATTGTGTTTTCTCCTACAATTATTAATTTCTATCGATGAAATTACTTTATCGACTCGATTATCGCATTGTTGAGTCAATGAAGTAGTTTAATGAATAAAAAATAATAATTGCAGGAGAGAACACAATCCTAACGATTCATATAAACGCAGGGATTCCGTTTCCCCTTAAGGGGTAACAAAGGCCAATATTTCCTCAAAATTTTCAAACAAATTTCCTGCTTAAAATTATTAGTACTTTTTGAACCCAAAGCACATTGACCTTCATCATCACCCCCTGGAGATCAACGTGCTTTGATCTGTGAAAATATCGATAACTCTGAGCAGGAAATTTGTTGGAAAATTGGCCGCATTCTGTTACACTGAGAGAAAAATATGATTCTTCTGACTATATTCCATCACCATCGAATTATAGTCAAAAAGTCAATGTAGTCATTGCAACTATTTTATAGTTCTACTCACGATAGATTTGTCGTGGTTACTTTTGAACTTTGGTTCGTTTAACTGCATTTTGATTTGCAAAAATTGCGCTTGTGAAGTTACGATAATGTTATGTGCCGCATACAAAAAAAAATCGTATCGTTCACCAAAACTGCCTCAACTATTTTCTTATTGTAAATCGAACTTCAGATTTTTCTCTCAGTGTCCAAGTACTCTGTGGCTATTTTTTCTGCAGTGAAATGCTTTTCTATTTTTGTAGTCGGACATCAGAGCTTTCATTTGAGCCCGATTTGACCCTACATTTCCGGACATTTTATAATGATTTTATTATTTAAACTTTGAGGATCTGGATTTGAATTTCAATACTGAACCGTTAGAAAACATTTCAGAAATCTAAAAAAAATTAGAAAGTTTACTTTTGAAGGAAGATTAATGCAATAATTTAAAAATTGCAATTTTTAAAAATTACGACCGTTTTGTATAAGTAATTCATAAACAACGAATATTTTTTAAAAATCATAATTCTGTGCAAAATGTTATCTTAATGACACCAAATATTCATGATTTTTTTCAAAATTGTCTCACTGTCAATCATTTAATTGACAAATTTGATGATTAAAAATAGTTAAATCTATAGTGTGGTCTGTACCAAACTGTAAAACATTCTTGAATACGAGGATATCCTTAAATACAAAGAATTCCAGCCCTCCTTCAAGAATTAATTGAATACTAAAAATAACGATAAGATTCCTCCACATTTTTGGAATAATTTCTTTCACTCATTTACAATCATTTGGAACATGCAATTCACTGGCATATTTTCTTATTATTCAAAAACTACTGAGGATACCCTTTATATGACTTCAGAAAAATTCATTTTTCTGATAAAGAATAGTACAGTAAAACGGACCGTCTTCAATCGTTGATCTTATCTGACCAAACAATTAAGAAATACCTTGAAAACTTCTATTTAAATTCTAGGAATCTCTCGTTAAAATTCTATTTGTTTTTTGCGCAGATCCCGTTAGATATTTGATAGGAAAAAGTCAATAGATTGCGATTTTTCTGTTTGAATTTTTCTCAAGATTTTTTATGTTAAGATTGTTGGACACTGATTTTTATATTTTTCCGCTATATTTTGTTTTATTTTGTATTGCAGGATCCGAGAGAAAAAAAACGTAGAAAATTCATGCCCAAGCATTCTTATAGAAAAAGTTCCAACAGAATGGTCATATGGAAAAATCGAAATCTATCGACTTTTTCCTACTAAATATCTCTAGAATCAGTGCAAAAAACAAATTGAATTTTAACGAAAATTCCTTAGAATTTTAATAGAATCCCAATAGAATTTCTAGAGAATTCAAATAGAATTGTCTAGTGAATTCGCTAAGTTTTTCTATTGAATTTTTTCATGCCTATACTCTCCCCCATATATTTTCTGGTAAATGAAAAAGTCCATTTTCGTAAACTTCATTCATTTATGGGTATTTATGGGTTTTCATTTTGTATGTGGAGATGATAATTCAACGGCGAATAAGTTACCGATTGTCAGTCGTGTAGAGGATTGGCCATCTAGTGTCGCTCTCGAGAGTCTTCACGATGGATGCTGTGACGACGGGGCTCTTGACCACTCGGGGTAACTGGACGACGTTTGGAACGTTTGAATTTGGCGATATCTTCACCGAATACATCACCGGTTCGCAATGCCGAAATAAGATCGTCGAATTCACCCTTATTATCACCCGTACTGTTGGCATTGACTTCATTCTTTTTGTTCAAGGAAATACTGTTGAGAATGCCTTCGCGTGAATTCTTCCTTTCCATTGTTCGTTTCTTCAACTGAAATTAATAAACGGAGATGTTGAGTGAGGAAAGAAATAAATGACAAAATCTTGAGCGGCTGTATCAAAGAGGAATGAGTCGTTTATTTTATAGAATTTTTTGCAAAAAAATTCCAATGTTCAAGGAAACCCGAGAATTTTCTCAAATTTTCTGTAAAAGCGGAGAATTTTCTCGAATTTTGTAGAAAATCCATGAAAATTTTCCAACCGTAAAATTAAAACCGGAGAATTTCCTCAAATTTTCTAAACAAATCGTGAAAATTTTTCAATTTTCTCAAAAAATCACACACTCGAAACACTTTCGCGCCAAATAAACAATGAGAAATTTGAGAAGAGATTGGAGTAATTAGTAGCGTCTAGAGTGTGAAAAAATAGCCAAAATATTTTCTAGAAAATATGAGAAAATTGGAAAATTTTCACGAATTTTCGCGAATAACCCCTAACATAAAATTAAAGACGCATTCACATCGAAATTGAATATATTTTAGTAATCAGCCTTACCTCTTGTTCTTGTTTGATTCTTCGTTCTTCCTCCTCCACTTTTTTCCTCATATTTTCAACATCCGATCTCGCTTCCGCGAGTGCCTGTAAGAAATTTTCAAAAATTCCGAAAAATTCATCCGGTTGAATACCCGCAGAATCTTCGCCGAATAGTCTGACGGCCCTATCGAATCGCGTCTTCATATCCTGGAATAGATCTTCAGCTTCTGCTAATCTGCAAGTCGCTTGTGCTTGGAAATCCCTCATAGCCGGTAAAAACATATCACCCTGCAGTACTTGCACTTGTCCTCGATGGAATTCTAATTTTCAACACAATACATGAAATAATTAACGTATTATTATGAAAACAAATGGGAAAT
The DNA here is from genome assembly GCF_001412515.2 of Diachasma alloeum. NCBI lineage: Eukaryota > Metazoa > Arthropoda > Insecta > Hymenoptera > Braconidae > Diachasma > Diachasma alloeum. Next base: position 689,967 of record NW_021680371.1, on the reverse strand, counting down.
TGCTCTTATATTGTATATAGTATAGTTATTTTTGCTAATAATTATGAATATGCTTCCGAATGGTTATTTTGCACTTCATTTCCTTCTATTATGTATAATTCATTGTTTATTTAATTCTATTAAATTGAATAAGATTTCCTTTTACCTAATTTTGTCAGATTTTCAACTTAATTGAATGGTATCAGCATCATTATTCTTATTATTCCTTTCTTCTATACAACCGATTGTCTTTTTTACAGTTCTATCTCTCCCCTCAGCCCTTCGATAAAATGTTAATAGAAAAATTCTATTTACATACATTTGAATGAATTTGAAACATTATATTTGAAGAAACCATCAGAAAGCTCTTTCAGTGAAATTCCGGAAAAATTCAAAATTTTCAACAATCATCATAAAAATCAAATCAACCAATATAGCTATCATCTTTTACCTTCGACTTAATGGCATTAAAACAAACAGTTTAAGCTATGATTAAATTAATTTGAAGCATGATATTCAAAGATATACCCGGAATTCAATTGTCAAAAAATACAAAATTTTTGAAAATTCTCAAATAAATCAAAATAATGATTATTGCTATCGCCTTCATCTTCGAAACTCGATCAAAGGGACATCCAAACAAATTTTTTAAGCCATCATTCAATCAGTTCAGAACATTTTTTTTAGTTATCGTGAGACAACCGATTTTCGACAAAATTCCAAAATCCATTCATTAGCCATTTAATCCATTTATTAGCGAACAATTGAAGAAAAACTTTGCCGCACACATACGTACGGTCACGGTCTAAAAAGTGCATTTTCGGACTTTTTGGATCATAATGGGTCCATATAACACAAAAAATCCAAAACTTAAATTTCAACGATTACAGTGCTTCCATTCGGAAGCAAAAATATTCCGTACCCTGAGAAATTTCTTTATTGAAAGTATACGTTTCGGTTTCTTTATTACCAATTTCACGTTGAACATCTTGCAGGCCATTCTTCAAGTTGGCCACTTCTTTTTGAAGATCAGCCATACTGACTCTAGCCGCAGTTCTAACATGTGGCATGTCCTCTTCAATATCTAAAACTTCACGGAATCTGGCTTCCAACATTTGCACAAGATAATGCAACAAAGTTGTGCCTTTAGAACATGAAGATTTTGTATCCACGAGCCGATTCAACGAGGCCAAACGAAAGCCGCATGCATTGCCCCGGGCGTTTCCCCGATTGACGTAATTTCCGAGTGCAAGAACCAGTTCGAGTAACTTCCTCAGTCTTCGAGATCTCGCAACCTGTCTGCTTGCTTCAAGTACCGCTCTCATCCTAGGTGTTAATTCCGCAATACTTGCGGAGAATTTTTTCTTGTAATGCAGCGACCTGAGACGCTGCTCATAATGCGGCACTCTGAAATTACGGAAAACAAAAGTGTCACTTATGAAAACCAACACGCATAACATTCTGTACTCAACTGCACAGAGAGATAAATTCAATAAAAATTACCAGAAAAAAACGTCAAAATTACGTTTCGAAACGTAATCCGCGAGCGAAGTAAAATTAAATAAAGTGTGAGTGGGAACTGAAATTGTACGAATCGTCACGTAAATTCTACTATTTGTTCCATAAAAATTAACCACCTGTCTGATGATTCACCGCTGTGGGGACAACAAGTCGTTCCGTAATTTTTCCCCAACGATTGAAAAATTTTACGGAACGGAACGTAGAAGTAACTCACCAGCTTTATAAAAATTGTTCAACGTTCAAGAATTTTTGATTTTGGAGTCATAATAAGTCGAGAAGTTTCTGTAAGATTTTACTTCTTCGGGAAAAATCAGTGATGTCGCGAGACGCGAGACAATCGAGACGAGAGACATGACGAGCGAGACGAGAAGAGTCATTCGGGACAATGACAGAAAGGAGACGAGAGAAGAAGTTGCTCTCGTATTTCGATACGAGACGAGACAAGAGAATGGTTTCCTGACAACGAGACGAAACGAGACGGGACGAAAAGATGAAGTTTCTCGTCTCGTCTCGCGGCATCACTGGAAGAAATGACATGACAATTTCGTACTTTGTTCGGTAATAAACCTGAGAATTCACTGAAGGTTTCAGATTTCTTCTCTTCCACTCCTATAAAAATTGCGGGAAAACGATTGCCGAATACGGATTACGTGAATTGTTCCGTAATTTTTACTGAATATTTCTCTCCGCGTAGATATTTTAATCACATACTTTGAGATTTGATAAAGGAAACAGTCAGCTCTACTTTGAAGTTCCTTGTGATTCATATCAAGCAACGCTGCCTCTTCCGAGGACGGTATATACTTCAACAGTTGTTCCACCATATCAATATGAAGAATATTCTGTTGATCCATCGACAGAATGGTTCGCGTAATTTCATTATCTGACATTTTCAATTTCGACAGCAAAATCGTGCAATTCTGCGCCCGCCGGGAGTCGATAACTGCCATGTTTCGTTTATTCTTTCCCAAATTCCGGAGATCCTCGATAGATCCTTCAGTTGGAACTCCGTTCTTCTGATAAGCGCAGAATATTTTATCAATTGATTCTAAATCCATAACGTGATAAAGCTTTGAATCATCCAATTCCGACCAAATAGTGCCTTGTAATTTCTGTTCTGGAATTTTAGACCAATTGAAAGATTTAAGGGGATTACTAGGCTGTGGTACATTCTTTATGATCTCAACCTTCATCGGTGGAGGTGCTGCTGGCATTAAACATGGCGGTGGAGGAGGTGCAAGTGGTGGAGGTGGTGGCGGTGGTGGTGTTGGTTTCGCCTCAACTCTCTCAACAACTTCATCGTCAACAATTTTTATTGTTGCCTTGGCGTCGTCTGGTAAACTGCCAGACGCTACCAACTGCTCCAGTCTCTTCCTCTCCAATTTCTCATTGTTTATTTGCCGCGAAAGTGTTTCCATATTATCTTGCAGTTCCGAAATTCGTTGTTTGGTTTCAATATGCATTGACGTCTCTTTTTCCAGTCGCTCTTTGATTCTAGCTAGACTCGCCTCCATGTCCTCCTTCTCCTGCGTTCTCAAATCCAATTCTTGTTCTTTCTTCGCCAACTTTGTTGACATATCGGTATTCTCTCGTTCTAGTTCATCGGCTCTCTTTCTAGCTGCCACGAGTTCCTCTTCTTTCGCCAGTAAATGCACTATTTCTTTGACGTTGATATCGATGGGGGCTACGTCAGGATTTTTTGCTGCGCCTGGTTCATTGCTTTCTGATTGTAAGATAATCTGCTGAACAATGCGATCGAAGAGCAACCAATGCTGCGGATGAGAACCGTAGTCGAGTGGTAGTAACAGACAGTGTTCAAGTAAACTAAGAAAATGAGTGTAAGCTGCTGTATGACTGAGCTTCCTCCTCAACAAATCAAACATAGCCGTTGCACTCTTTGTGTCAACGTGTTCCTTCTCAAACTTTCGAGCCAATTCCTTTTCATCTTCGTTCCTCACCATCTCAAAGAAATCTAAATGTCTGTCCAATGTTTCATTTTCGTATTTTCGAAGTTTCTCGATTATTGGTTGTATCCCGAGCATTAAGAGCTCGTATCGCAGGTGGAGCCTGAATTCCAGTGTTACTTGACCGGGTCCATAATTCAGAACTGCATTTATAAATGACATTATAGCTGTTTTTAGGGACAAATTGTCCTTGTAGATTCCAAAATTCTTGTCTAAATCGTTAATTATGCTTTGAAATCGTGCTCTCTCGGAATGATACTGTTGAAAGTGTAGCATCGCTTCCAGGACTTTACGATGACCACCCGGTACTAGACAGACAGCGCCCAATATCTCTAACACCGATATCTTTGCTTTGATGTTTTCAGTCGCCAGCGACTGAGAAATAGTGTTTATCGCCGTTAGGTGGGCTAGTACATGTGCTCGTCCATTCTGAAATTACATAATAATAATCCGATAAAAATTTTCATCGCCGATTTCAATTATTCGCTATTTTTTTATGTATTATATGGAAATGTGAGGATAGGAATTGAATTTATGGGTGTTGGTTCATTATTAGAAAAAATTTATCAATTTTAAAATTTTGCCTTGACATTGAAAAATTAAAAATTCTGTCTTCGTGGTGATCTCGTTTCTCTTCTTCTTTTCACTTTCTTCGATCAGAATTAGATAATAGAAAGGAAATACATTGATTTTTCTTCATTATTACAAAAAAAAAGTTTTGAAATTTTCAAGATTGAAAAATCGATTTTTTAAATTTATTTCTGATTTTCCGTCCCTACATTTTCGGTATTTCCTGTTTCTATGAACGGAATACGATCACAGCAATGAAAAATGTTAATCTCCCTTCATTTTTTAAGATTATTTTTCTCACTCTGATTTCAGCCAATCAGAGCGCAGTATTTGAGGCTGTCAAACAGTTTTATTTCGGAAATTTCTAAAAAATTTCCGACGGAAATTCAATAGTAGCTTTTCCAATGTTTCTCATCTTTCAACGCATTTCACGTTTAATATTCTGTGTGACAGATAAACAAAAAAGTGGGTTGTAAATGTATCCGGCTGCTGTTCACTGCATTTTGCTTGGTCGAAATCCGAGTGGAAAAATAATCCGTCAAATACCACTTGCGCTTCAAAATTAATCGGATATTTTCCTCAAGCTTCCCTGCCAAGGAACGAAGCTATCGGCAAATATACGATAATTTTGAAGCACTAGTGGTATTACAACTGAAAAAACAATTTTAAAAATTTTGAAAAGAAAAATAGAAAAATAGATTTTTTCATTTTATTGATACTGATTGATGATGATCGATCCCTCTTTGCAATTTCCTTGTTCGGTTCCATTGAAATGAGGCCAAATGGATGTAAAATGTTTATATTCGTTCACATTTTCAGATCATTGCTTCCAATTAATTTAAAGACAAAGAAAGAAACGAAAAATTTTAGATATGAGTATCGAAAATTGTTTATCGATCTGTATTCTCACGTCATTTATAGCGAATTCCTCTCCATTTAATTTTGCAACTTGTGAATTAAGGAACAAATATATATATAATAACAATAAGAATGAATAAAATAAAATTAATCTAATTGTGAAGATGGACATGGAAAGAAAATAAAATAAAATAACAGTATAAGTTAATCAAATTTTCAAATAATCGCATTGTGAAAGAACTGGAAATGGCTAAAGAAATATCATTCAATTACCGAATTGTTCATTAACGCCTTCAAACATCCTATGACACTCGTGTGCAGATTGTTGTGTGTAGCTTCCACATCAATTGTACCCAGAACCTGAAGAAGAGCATTCAAACCATCGAGTTCGATGAATCTTAGGACAAAACTGTGTGGTTGAGTCCTAAGCGCAGTCTTCAGAGCCTCCACTTGGCGCATTTGGTTCGCTAGCTCCTCCGTGTCCTCGGAAAAAGGTGTCTGTGAATAAAACGGGGATGAGGGTCAATTAGCATTGTCAATATTTCATCGCTTCGTTAAGGGGAGGTTCACCCCGGGAAAAAAAATATTTTGTTTTTTGAGAAAAATAATTTTTAAATAGTATTTTTCGTGATGTTTCTTCAGGAATCCGATTTTGTAGGTCAAATTTGTCTGCCACCTCTAACTATTAGAAATTCAAATTTTTTTGGATCAAAAATCAACTTTTAAAAAAATCCTAATGTATTTTTTAAAAATAGTTTTTCGAATACGATCACAAATTTTGGTTCCTTAAGGAAAAACTAATATGAGTTTTAAAAGTTGCGGGATATTGGAGAGAGATTCTTCATACATTGATAATCCATTATATCACGTATGAAAAAATCCTATAAGATTTCCTATAGGAATTCCTAAGGAAAATTCGAACTTTTCCTATAAGATTTTTCAGATAAGATTTCTTGTAGGATTCCCCATCAGGTTTTTCCTATTGGATTTTTTATAGGAAATCCAATGTCTTATAAGATTTCCTATAGGATATCCTATAAGATGTTCTATAGGATTTCCTATGAAATTGAGAGCCATAAGAATCAGAATGAGGGTCAAAAGAGTCATATGGGGGTCATATAAGGATCATAAAGGGATCATATGGGGTTCATATGAAGGTCATTTTATATGAGGGTCATATGAAGGTCATTTGATCCTCATATGCCTCCCATATAATCCCTATATAACCCCTATGTAACCCCTATATGATCCCATATGACCCTGATATGATTCCCAAAACATATCCAGATAACCCACACATAACAACCCTCACATGATCCCTCCATAACACTCTTGACCCTCATTGTGACACTTATGCCCCTAAATGCTATAAGAAACACAATAGGAAAAACCTGATAAGGAATCCTCTAAAAAATCCTATAGGAAATGTTCGAATTCTCCATAGGATTTTCTATAGAAAATATATAGGGAATCCTATAGGATTTTTTCATACGGGATATTAATAGAAATTTTGATAAACGAATAAATTTCAAAATGTATCTCCTCCCGCATTTTTTATAATTATTAAAATAAAAATTAGTGATCATATTCAAAAAACTATGTAAAAAAATACGTTGGGAATTTTTCTTATGTTGACGTTTCGATTTAAAAAATTTGAATCCCTAATTTTGGAGAAAAATCACGCGGAAAATAGTATATCGTGCATCAAGGGCGGAAAGTCAAGCCTGCAAAGGAAAGTTCGTATTTTTTTTGTACTGCTTCTCACGATTTCTCGTCTGGGAATTGGTATTGCATCCTTCCCAAACTCGAAAACTTGAAAATCACTACAAAAAAATCTCGTCCCGGGCTGCTGCGATGGGGTTTTTTTACTCAGGTGGTTGGCCAGTCCTCGCCTTCGGCTCAGACGCCAACGCCACATGAGTAAAAAACCCCATCGCAGCAGCCAGGAAAAATACTATTTCTCTTTGATGAGCGGGAGGAAAGTATGAACTTTCCGTGCAGGGTTGTGAAAATAGTATTTTTAATTTTTTTTCCTTGAAAAACGAAAAAGTTTTTTTCCCTGGATGAACCCCTTAATAGGTCTAAAAAAAACTTACACTAGCTATCACCCGCACTCTGTTGATGTAGTCCTCAGGATCCCCGCTGAGATCCGTGGTCCGTAGTCCCCCATTGTCCATACTATCGTTTCCCTTTCGTGAGCAATAAATCTGCCATTTCTTATTAGCTGGAAGTGCCAAAACAGCTTGGCGATTTGCTTGTGTGAGATCGAGTTCATCAACGAGTTCCAGAAACATTTTATTCAATTCCTCTTCAGCCGGCATCGGCAAAGTTGGTGTCATTGCCTGGAGCGTGAGCGTACCCGTTTGTTCCACCACACAGTAGGTAATCTCCGGCGGTTCGTCATCCTTTCAAATAAAACAGAGAATACAAAATGCTCAATTAATTGCTTACAACCGGTTATAACTCCTTATGAAAAAAATACAGTGAGAAATGGACAATCAATCATTCCGATATATTATTAGCCGTAGCCGATATGCTGTGTGCAGTGAATCGCAAAGTAATCAAGGGATTGTCATCGGAAGATATTCTCTGAGGAAGATAATCCGACATCATGCCAGTTTGCCTCTTGCGATTGCCGGCATCACCAAAGGTCAAGCGACCGGCTCTCCTCTCTGGGCCGCTGACATTCCTCAGGTACTTTCACACGTGACTAGGAAATTGCCCTTTCAGAAGATTGGTACATATATTGTTGAACGGCCGATTGCATGCAAGCACTAGTCCATGAAAATCCTTCTTTTAAAGTAGCTCTACCCTTACGGTAAATTCAAAGATTATTAAAAACTGCAAAAAATTGCAGAAAACTCGTTTAGATTTGGAATTCTAATTTTTTTCTCAATTTAATTATCGTTTTGGTTTTTCAAAGAGGAAATGTTTAAAAATCAGGATTTAACCCAGTGTCTCATGTGAAAATCAACATTTCCATTGTAATCAAAGATTAAAATCTAAATTTTTTTTCATTCAATGTGAAAAAATCAAGAATTTTTTTGACACCTCATAAAAAATAATCCACTGTTTTGCAAACAAGTTTTATTATTTATTTATAAGAGGGGAATGTTTGAAAAAATATCAATATTTTGCGAAATTTAATTTAGATAATACTGACTGGGTATGAATTTTTTCAAATTGTTTCCATTCAATTTAGTTGAAAAATTTAAAAACAGAACATATCCAAAAGTACAACGTAGCCCGGCCGAAGGGTAGAGCTACTTTAAGGGAATTCCACGAAAAAGTAGCGTAAGATCTTCAAAAATTAGAGTGCCACATTCGAATTTTTCATAAAAAATAATCCACTGTTTTGCAAACAAATTTTATTATTTATTTATAAGAGGGAAATGTTTGAAAAAATATCAATATTTTGCGAAATTTAATTTAGATAGTAGTGACTGAGTCTGAATTTTTTCAAATTTTTTCCATGCAATTTAGTTGAAAAATTTAAAAACTGAAAATATGCGAAAGTACAGCGTAGCCCGGCCGAAGGGTAGAGCTACTGTAATCACAGAGAAGAAAAAGTTTTTAGTCTCCAGAATCAAGTCACTGATTTCAAGAACCTCAGGGTTCTAGAAAGCATTGTAGTGAGAGTAACAAACTGGTTACTCAATTTTAGCCAGCTATTAGATTCCAAGTCAGACACGTTTTTAAATCACCGCTGTGTTATTGATGTGAGAATCATCGGGTTCTCAATTTGAAAATGTTTGTATTCTTGAATTGAGAACAGTCAAAAGGGATAAGATTCTGCAATAATTGAAGATTAATCCAAGGTTGATTAAGTAAAGGTGTCAAGGAATAGATGTATTTAGAACAACTACAGGTGGAAGATTGATTTTAGAACAGAAAAAATCATCAATTTAAGAATGAGAATATCTTTTTATATTATAAAAATCCACATCGACTTCTGAGAAAATTTAGTACTCGAAATTGAGACACCAAAATTAAGGGTCGTGAGGGCTAGAATAAGGTTCACAAGGGTCATATTAAAGATCATGAGGGTCAGAATAAGGGTCACAATGGTCAGAATAAGGTCCAAATAAGGGTTACAAGAGTCAGATTACGGGTCATATGGATCAGATTAAGGGTCGTAAGATTAAGGCTCACAAGGGTCAGAATAATGTCCAAATAAGGGTCACAAGAGTGAGATTAAAGGTCATATGGGTCCTCGCAAGAGTCAGATTAAAGGTCATATGGGTCAGATTAAGGGTCCTAAGATTAAGGGTTGCAAGGGTCAGATTAAAGGTACAAATAAGTGTAACAAAGGTCAGATTTAGGGTCTAAATAAGGGTCAGAATAAGGGTCATGGTGGTCATATAGGGACCATATGAGGATCATACGGGGGTCGACGAGAGCGGAGCGAGGGGGCATAGCCCTTTAGTTCCTAAAATATATAATTTGAGATAGGCGAGCCATCAAACACGCTAGTGTTCCTAGTCTGAGAACCTGAAGGTTCTTATTTTAAGAACTCAGAAGTTTTTAATTCCTGAACCACTATTTTTCTCTTAAAATAAGGGAAAAAGTGCCTCAATTCCAATACAATTATACTAGATTTGAGTAAAAAGGGCCGAAAATTAAGACTTTTTTCTCTATCTTTTAGGGAACATTTGCTTAAAATAAGTGAAAATTTCACTCATTTCCAGGATTGGTTGCACGGGAGATTTCACTACGGCAAAGTTCTGAAATTCAAAAATTTTCGAAGAAAAAAAAGTTAAAACCGATATTTCTTCCTTTGCTAACTCTAACTGAGATGACCGGAGACTTTTTCGTTGATTTTAGAGGCACATATATTAAGACTAATGATGATAAAAATAGAAATTTATAGGGAGGTTTGGAGAGGGACTTTTCGGACTAATCTCCTCCCGGGTTCTACCGCACCAGAGAGATCATAAAAACTGGAAAATATTCCAACGTGGAGATCTTATATATTTGGAATGACCCCAACAGAATTGATAATATAAATCGAGTCCCACCATTGACGTGGAAGAGAGACTAAAAGGACTAAGATAATGAGAATGTCTCTAACTCTCAAGGGACCAAGGTCAACTGGATGCAGGTGAAGATGTTTTTCTTACAGAAACAAGTATCGTCTTGTTAATCGTATCGGTCGCCGAGATAGGTCTGGAACATGTCAAAGACCCTTGGATATAATTTCAACTGAATCATTGGAAATTTCGAAGAAATATCTTAATCATTCTTTATTTCGCATTTTCGTTTTTACGTGGAGAAAAAAGATGAGTAGTAATTACGTGAAATCTCGGATCATTCTGAATCAAGGCTCCGTTTTGGAATTTTTATTTGAAATCGAGTAAAAATAAATCATCTTTATTCAAAAAAGTTGTGGTATGTAGCACAATTTTTGCCCATTTTTCGATGAAAAATTATACCGATGGAAGATAAACTTTTCGATATTTCAGAACATGTTTACGCTATGGTACATGTGGAGAGATAATTACATGACAATCCCGTGCGAGTACCTTTAAAAATTCGAATGTGGCACTCTAATTTTTGAAGATCTTACGCTACTTTTTCGTGGAATTCCCTTAGAGTAGCTCTACCCTTCGGCCGGGCTACGTTGTACTTTTGGATATGTTCTGTTTTTAAATTTTTCAACTAAATTGAATGGAAACAATTTGAAAAAATTCATACCCAGTCAGTATTATCTAAATTAAATTTCGCAAAATATTGATATTTTTTTAAACATTTCCCTCTTATAAATAAATAATAAAACTTGTTTGCAAAACAGTGGATTATTTTTTATGAGGTGTCAAAAAAATTCTTGATTTTTTCACATCTAATTAAAAAAATTCAGATTTTAATCTTTGATTACAATGGAAATGTTGATTTTCACATAAGACACTGGGTTAAATCCTGATTTTTGAACATTTCTTCTTTGAAAAACCAAAACGACAATTAAATTAAGAAAAAAGTTAGAATTCCAAATCTAAACGAGTTTTCTGCAATTTTTTTGCAGTTTTCAATAATCTTTGAATTTACCGTAAGGGTAGAGCTATTTTAAAAATTGTGGTGCCACATCCAAATTTATTGGTGACCATGGTTTGATCCCATGGTTGGTGAATACACTGATAGAATGATTCATTCATTCCAAATGAGATTCGTTTACTATTAACGAATGGTAGAATGCGCATTTGTTAACTATTAAAAATCAAATAGCGGAGAGTGGGGCAAAATGAAACAGTGGAAAAATGACGCAATTCAAGCAAAAAATTTTTTTTTGTCAATTTTTTAAAATCAATTTTTGTTTATTAAATTTTTTCTATTCTTGAAAGTATTAATGAGAATAATAATTTTCCATTCAGTAAAATGATAAATTATTGAGCAGTTTTGACGGGAGAAGATTTAGTTAACAAAATGAAACAGCAAAATCCAAAGTCCAGAGAAAGGACCAGTGGGAGACTCAAAGGGGAAAAAAGGAAAATGTTATGTTGAATTTCAATCGAAAGAAAAAAGCAAAGTGTAATCGGCCTAATGCAATCAATTGAATTATAGGATCAATAGAAAATTATTATTCTCATCAGTACTCCCAATAATTAAAAAAGTTGATAATAACAAATATTAAAAAAATTTATATTTTGCTTGAGTTGTGCCAAACACTCATTTTTCATTTTACCCCACTCTTCCCTGTATATTTATTAATTATTAACGAACGAACACTTGGTGAGACCGAAAAGACCCTAGCCTCTAACCGAATCCATTTGTTAACAATAACTAATCTTTTCCATCTGTGTAGCACACCAATTTTTGCGAAAATTTTTTCTCCGTGTAACCAGTCATCTTTGAACTGCATCCACGCCGCTCGGATCAGTCTATTGAAATCAACAAAAATGATATGACACAGAATCATAATTTTTTCATCACATTATGAGTAAAGCGCTGTTTACGGATATTGTGAAGAAAAATTACGGACGTCACTCGGCCGAAAAAAAATTTCTGACTCGTATGATTGCATATTGCGTGAAGCGCAGCGTGCGATAAACTCGACTTATTACACGCCGTGACATAATAATATATTTCGTAACGAGTGCAAAAAAGTGTTTTTTGGCGAGTGGGAGGTTTATATCACGAGCTAAAAAACATTTTTTCACGAGTTACGAACAATATTTTTCATCACAATGTGGCGGAAATTGGACTTTTAGGCACGCGGAGTGTGCCAAAAAGTTCACTTTTCGTCACAGCGTGATGAAAAATCTTTTAATAAATACTCATTTTTAGTTGAATGACTTGTATTTAACAATATTTTTCTCTCCGTGTAATTCGAATGAAGTCTAATTTTGTGCGTGAAATCAGATAATCATCTGAACTAATACCCTACTTTTTCGAGATATCGATTTTACTTGACATCTTCTATTCAATGTCTGAGGCCTCTTCATGGATGAGATTTCATTACTTCAACTATCAAAAAACATGTCACGTTGAGTAATTCGTAAAAAAACCATTCGACTCTGGCTTCATAGAAGTGGTAGTTCGATCGCAATCTTCCTCAGAATTTACCAAGTCATCACATGACAATTCAAAGAGGAGAATGAAAGATAGATAGGCATAGCAATAAATTGTATGAGAGCAGACATTTCTGCGGAGGGCAAATCTTCAGGCACGATATTTTCCTCCACTAATACGCATGAAGTGTATGGATTCCGGTACACGGAGATCGTTACAGGTCTACATTGTTGGAATGTCGAGTAACCTGTTGAACATATGTTGTTTACTTGATCATTTTATCACTGAGTGCGAACGATCGCAATACTTTTCCTCCTTCCCACATCAAAAACGGCTAAGCTGCTTCCACCTACATGCATGTGAAATTAATTGGTGATGTTAGATATGAAATGGAGTGTTGACATAAAAAAAATTAAGACGCAGATGAATTAAGCTCGAATGATGAATAAGGAAAAACGAGAACAACCTTCAGATTCACCTCTCATTTCCAGTTTTATGGAGAGTTATATGTTAATACTCATTATATTATTATATTATGAGTTAACATCGCATAATCGGAATACATTGTTGGGAAAAAATTGACATTTCATGACCAGTTTAGTAATTATCGTCAGAAAATCAACATTAAATTCTACTCCGAGGGAAATAAGTGGATAATTGCAGTCTGCTTATAAATGAGTATAGTTGTAGTTGCTAATAAATTATCAATTTGCTTTCGAATGGATTCTCTGTTTTTTCAATTCTTATTTCAGTATTCTGTTCTTCTATTTTTTTATGTCGTAGAACTAACATCAATTAAAATGTCATCAAAATTTGGTGTATTATTTCGTTCTGTTAAATGATTCTACATTTAGAGCCTCCAAGACTCGCATTCATTTTCAGTCCGGGTTTAATCAAGGTTTAATCAGTGTATAGCCGGGCTTTAATCAGAGTGTATTAAGGATTTCGCCAGAGTTTAACCCAGGTTCTCTCAGAAGTTAGTCGAGACCATGAATCAATAAGAGTAAATATTTAACATTATATGCTGGTACCTGAGTTTAATAGAAATAGAGATTTTTTAATATAAAAAGTACATGAAGGTATTGTGTAACTTGATAATTAAATATGCTGTTCTCAACATTTTTCAATTTGATTGAAAAGCCATTGAAATAAACTTATCAAGCCCTGATTTAATTGATACTACTAATACTGATGATATTACTCATACTGACGCTTGTTCCAGTCATCATGAAATATCCATTTTCTCTTTCAAATCGCATAAACAATGTTCTATAACTCAACAACAAATTGTGCGAGCCTCATCATATTCTGATAGAATCAAGAAGGTATTGTTATTAATTTTTTGAGCGATGACTAATCTCATTTTGATGACAATTTTGTGATGGATCGTTGAAAAATCGTTTTTGGAAAAATATTAATTTTTTTGAATCTGTATGAAAAATGGAATTTTAATTGGTGTCAATAAATAGAGCTTATTAAAGCTATATTCATGGGATTCGATTAGTCAGTATGAGAAAATGTCGAGAAAAAAATTAAGAAAAATGAAAACATACGTGGATTATAATGAAATGGGGGCTTCTAACATGCGAGGCATAGACCAAACGGAGTTTATGGGTCCCCCCGAACTTGATTTTTTCATCTTACGAGAACACGGTTCTCACGATGTTTTTAAAAAACTAATCCGTGATAGATTAATAGATTCCGAATACGGTGAATTTTTTGTAAAATTTTGTACCACACAGTTTCTGCGATATTGAACCTTAAAAAATGAAAATTTCGTGAAAGCATTCATTATGTGATTCAAAAAATTGATTAACAAATAATTCCGTATTTGATTCAAATAGCTATTGCTGTCTGCATCAACAACACGTGAGAATAAAAAAACTCAATAACTTATGACAATGTAATAAATTAAGTAATTTAGAATGTTTTATCGTGTTAAATCGATATGGACTAACTTTGGGCCCGATTATCTTGGAATATACCTTAATCTCTATATTATAAAAATTCAAATCGACTTCTAATGATAAAAATTCGGTACTCGAAGTTAAGACCCCAAAATTAAGGGTCACAAGGATCAAGCTAATGGTCACGAGTGTCAAAATGAGGGTTATGAGAGTTAGAATAAGGGTTACGAGGGACAGATTAGGTGTCACGGTCAGAATAAGGGTCGTGAGGCTTAGGATGAAGGGTCACAAAGGTCAGAATAAGGATCATGAAGCTGATATCTAGGTCTTATGGGGGTTGGCGAGCAGAGCGTAGCCCCCTAGTTTTGAAATAAAATCATGATTTTTAAATTTCCATAGACTATTTTTTTTTATTCATATTTCTTGGCTACTACCATTACGGTTTTATAGGCTCCCCATTCGTCTGCCTTGCCTCTCCCACTTCTCTCTTCTGATTTCTTCTGCGTTACCATGGGCGGTCTTACTCTTAACTGTACCCCATTCGGGCTAGGGCTGCAAGGGAAACCATGGAAAACCCCAGTCGTAGAGCCGGCCGATAATGCAGGGATTCCACTGTGTCCATTGGTCAGACTGACTCAATGGGCACAGTGGTTCTCTACATTCGTGCCTAGCGACTGTAGTCCCACGGGGTTAGGTGTGCCTAAGCGGACACCCATCCAAGTACTGGGCAGACTGAACGCTGCTTAGCTTGGATGACCGCCGGAGCCACACACTCCCCGCATGATCACTACAGCCACAATCCATAGACTAATAATTCATTATTTAATCATTGAGCAAATGTTCCATAATTCAACTGCTCACTCGTCACTCTAACTCATTCACATCGTAAATCAAACTCTGCAATCATATATGCGTCCAATGTTCAGGAGAATCATCGACAAGAGAAATGATGTTTCCATTCCCTGACGTGCATAAACACATAATACAGTGATAGTCATCACTCAAAAGATTCGTTTTACTCTTAATTTGCTGAAGAAAACAATCTCATTCCATTCAGAATAAAAAACGCATATTCTTTCAATTGTTGGATCCAGAATGAATACGAAATGGAGAGTGAGAATAGTAAGTGATGTTCGTGCGTCTGCACCTCCTCGCAATGATTATACTCAACAAACACGCGATATGAACCACTCTCATTTTCTAAAACCCACTATTTCATCTCTCCAATCTTTTCTAATTTACCTGGAGACAACCACAAAACGATTTCTTCACTCTCGACGGCATTGTCTGGCAGTGTACGACAAAGTCCTTCACAGGTTGAGGAGTTTTCCGGGGACAGCTCGGGAGTCTCTGAAAAATAAAAGAGAGAATTAATGACTGAGAAGACAACTCCGTTAGTTTCTTGTCATTTAATCGCTACTGGAAAGCGGATGGGATACCATTTTCAATCGAGTCAACGATTCCATAGTTGATGTAACCATTTAATGGTTTTTACGTAACTGAGATGAGAATTGTCGTCGCTTCAGAGATCATTCCATAGAATTATTTAGAAATTTCACTTTTTTTATTAATTCCTGTTCACCCAACGAGTTGTCACTGACTGCGTTGAATGAACACCGGGAGCGAAACACCACAAACTGATCTCGAATATTTTCCTTATCTTTTCTGACTTTTTCTCATGGAGGTATTGTTATCATATGCAAAAATATTCAACAAACTTATCTGGCGTTTATGTGTTATCATATTTGATTTTCTTATCCAACTTCTGTAGTCAGGTTGTGCAAATACAAAAAATCTAGATTAAAGAAAGCAACAAACTTGGATTTTCCACTGATTCTCAAGGAAAAAAATCGGACAGCTACACAAAAATAGTCGGCGCCGCTCGCTCGCTTCGCTCGCTCCCGGGTTAGAGTGTAACTGATAGGGGTTGGTGGTAGGGATTGGTCGAACCAATAACCTCTCGGCCGATTCCCTTTTTTCTGCCGATTAGAAACGAAGCAAATTTTGAAAGTTTCATCCACATAATAGAACAACCGCTGAGACGATTCCGTTGAACTAGTGATGTCGCGAGAGCCTTCACGAGACAGTACTTTAGAGAGATAATCTCGGTCTCAACGAACATGGAATTTTTCGCCTCGCCTCCTCTTTCTCCAGTCCAGTCATTCCCAGGCAGTTCTCATTAGGTTTCAATTATGCCAATTATATTGCCAGAAGATAATCAGGTAAGTTATGACCTTGAGTGAACTCCCTTAATAAGTATCAGCATTAAACAATTAATCAAAATTCTTCCCTCCGGAAAATAAAAAATTTAGGAAAAATGCATAATCATTAGAGGAGTTCATCCAAGGTCATGTGCAACATTGTCATCCTCTAGACCGACATGAATTTTATAATTGAAACCTAATCAGGCTCGTCTAGGAATGACTCGACTGAAGAAATACGATTTTTGAAAAATAAATGCTTTTCTCAAGTAAATGAATATTTGGTAAAAATAATTTTTTTTCTCAGTGTACTAATCTTCCGGTTCTTCAATATTAAAGTAGCTCTACCCTTCGGCTGCGCTACGCGGTATTTTGGATATTTTCAGTTTTTAAATTTTTCAACTAAATTGCATGAGAAAAATTTGAAAAAATTCATATTCAGTCAGTATTATCTAAATTGAATTTCGCAAAATATTGATATTTTTTCAAACATTTCTTTTTTATAAATAAATAATAAAACTTGTTTGCAAAGCGGTGGATTATTTTTTATGAGGTGTAAAAAAAAACTCTTCATTTTTTCACATCTAATGAAAAAAATTCAGATTTTAATCTTTGATTACAATGGAAATGTTGATTTTCACCTAAGACACTGGGTTGAATCCTGATATTTAAACATTTCTTCTTTGAAAACCCAAAACGATAATTAAATTGAGAAAAAAATTAGAATTCCGAATCTAATCGAGTTTTCAAGGTACAATTTTTATGCAGTTTTCAATAATCTTTGAATTTACCGGAAGGGTAGAGCTACTTTAAAAGAATTTCCGACTTACATTGATTAAGGTTGACATATACTAATCGAAATTTAAAAATAAAAAAATAATTGATAATCCAAATTTCCAATTTATGATGAATTAAATATTTAATAAAATGGAACTGTAAATTTCCTATCAAGTTAATAATACTAAATTTCTAATAAGGGATTTCCCATTTTCAAAATAATCGTAAATCTTCCGAACTAAATTACTGATTGAGAAATAATTCGTAATTTGAATATTTAAATTGATGATTACTTCAATACTTAAAATTTAAGAGTGATATTAACGAATTAACTACTTAATAATTTAACGGTAATTATAATTTATGGATATGACTATCCCTGCATCTCGGTCTCAAGTTTTTCGTGTTTTTTAATGTACAATTTCGGTTTTTATCTCGGTTTGTCTCGTCTCGATCTTCTACATATAAAAAACACGAAAAACTGGACACCGAGATGAGATAAATTGACTCGGAGTCATCACGAGAGGAGTCAATACTGCGTATTTCGAGGTTGCGATGAAACCAAAAATTTCCGTGTTCACTGAGACCGAGACAATCTCTCCAAAGTACTGTCTCGTGATGTCTCTCGCGGCATCACTACGCTCAACATCCAATGAGAATCAAGTTATGTGAAGACGCACCGGTTATACAAAATTAATTCATATACCATGGTTATCTCCGGTAAAATCGTCGAATTTTTTACGCCACCGTTTCAAGGCATGAATTGAAAATCGAAAAGGGACAATTAACATTGGCTTTCGCAAGAAGACGCCGACCAAACCTTCACTTTCCACTGAAATCTCCATTTTCTCACCGCGAAATACGGGGATCGCCTCGCCGAACGCATAACAGAGACATTTTTATTATAATGAGGAAGATGTCATCGGACTTCCGACCACTGGTGGGCAAGGGGATTATGTCTGGCAACACCGTTGATGCAGCGAAGTCTATTACGTGCTGTACATTATGTGAATCCGCACGTGTTATACTTTGTTGCAAAAATGTTTCGCCCGGAAATAATAAACGCCTGATTCCAGTGCATGGAGAAGTAGCCAAGTGGAAGATGCAGATTTACTGCTTTCGTCACACCGCGTGAAGCTTACCTTTAGATTTACCTACACGGAGAGAAATATTCAATAAAAATTACCAGAAAAAAGACGGAAAAATTACGTTTCGAAACGTAATCTGGGAGCGAAGTAAAATTCAATAAAAAGTGTCAATCGTCACGTAAATTCTACGATCTATTCCGTAAAAATTACGCATCCGTCCTACGCCTCACGCGGCTAGCCATGAGTCACCGTGGGGGGGAGATTTTAACAACACGTTCCGTAATTTTTCCGGAACTTTTCGTAAAAATTCTTAAACATCCAAGAATTTTCATGTTCTGAGGCATAATAAGTCTTGAAGTTTCTGTTAGATTTTACAACTTCCAGAAAAATTACGTGACTTTTTCGTATTTTTTCGGTGACAGACCCGAAAATTTAGTGAACGTTTCAGATTTATTCCCGTAAAAATTCACTGAAAACGATTCTCGCTTGCGGATTACGTGAAATGTTCCGTAATTTTTCTTGAATATTTCTCTCCGTGTACGTGATGCGTAATGAGTACACTGAAAAAAACAAAGTTTTTTGAGAAGTACATATTTACTTGCATCAAAAAATTTGTGACTTGAAAATCTTCAAGAGCAAAATATCTTGCACTAAAAAAAAAACTTTCGTCAAGACATTTTATACTCGTCCTAAAGACGAGGTCAATTTCTTGGTGACAAGAAAGCGATTTCTCAAACCAAATAAAATTGAAGTAATTCATTTAATAGTTTTTTAGCATCAATTCAAAAATATTTTAATGAAAAAATCCCTTGAATTGATTTCAGAACTCGTTTTCTTTATATAGAGCTAATTACCCTCATCTTTCAGACAAGTAGAAAATTTCTTAGCGTAGGATTTTTTTCTTAGTGTGAGATATTGTGCGTTTGGTAATTATCAAGTCATGAATTTCTTGATACAAGCAAAGACGTACTTCTCAATAAACTTTTGTCTCCTCAGTGTAATCTTGTTCGATTCTTGTGAGAGAGATTGTTCAACTTGAGTGAGGCATGGGAGATTATACATGGAGGAACAAAAATTAGGAAAAGTACCAGGAAAATAACGTAAACATTACAGTCTACATCGTGGAACGTAATGTCCAATTTATAAAAATTATTGTGGCCCACGTAAGTTTTCAATTGTCACAAAATTGTGTGAGTTATCAGATGATTTTTCCTAGAATTTGTTCTCTGTTTCATCGTCAGCGCATGATAAAAATCGTAAACTATTGGTGATGAAAGACTCTTTCCAATAATTATCACGGTGTTGCGTAAAAATGATGTTATTAAAAAATGAAAAGTCTCAAGTGAACAGATAAATTGCGTTACTTTTTTTCATCTCTTCCCCACGCTTCGTCCTTAATCCCTCCAGCAGGGATCCCCATCAATATTAAATTTGTGTAATATTACAAGAATTTGACCCATACATTAATGAAGGTTTAACATATGTTGATCCAATTTTTCAAATAATATAATATTATTAATCTGATTTTTTTCGAATAATGATGTATTTAAAATTTGTTAAGGATGTTCTACACCCTTTCTGCCAAAATTCACGTTTTTTTAATTTTTCTGGCAAACTTATGATGGAATTGACGTGAAAAAATATAACGTTTTTGCGTTTTGTCATTATTTAATGACTGACGAAATTTTAAGGTGGTGCGAACATTTTCCTGCGTTTTCTCTAAACTTTTAAAAAGAATCACAAAACTGTAGAAAAAACGCATGAAAATTATCGCACCACTACGCAACTTCGTGAGCCATTAAAGAATGACAAACCACAAAATCGTTATATTTTTTCACGTCACTCCCATCGATAATTTGCCAGAAAAATGAAAACAACGTCAATTTTGGCTAAAAGGGTGTCGAACATCCTTAATATGAAATTGTAAATCTACTAGTAAATGAATAATTGAAATATCTTAAAAGGGGATTTTCGATTACACAAATAATCATCAATCTTACTACCTCAATTATTGATTGATAAAATAGTTGAAAATTTGAATATTTGAATTGATGATACTTAACTACTCAAAAAATTTAAGAGTGATATTAACTAATTGATGGCTACAATATTTAACGACAATAAAATATTACAAATTTGGCTATCCCTGCCCTCAAGTACGGCGTCCGGGCACGTTTAGCTTGCTTTTGGCAACGCCGCACAACGGTCGATTTCATTTTAATTTGGTCTGAATTTGAATTTCGATATTGAACTGTTAGAAAACAGTTTAAAAATCTTTTAAAAAATTACAAAGCTTAGTTTTGGCGGAAAATTAAGACAATAATTTAAAAATTGCCATTTTTCAAAATTACGAGCATTTGCTATAAATAATTTACAAACAAATTTATTTATATTCAGGATTTTACTAGAATTTGGTTTCATGCCTAAAAAAATAAGGTTCCGGAAAGTTTAAACAATTTCAATCATTTACTTATAAACAACGAATGTTCAAAGAAATAACAATCCTGTACAAAATATAATTTGAATGGCGCTGAATATTTGTGATTTTTTTCAAATTTTTTTCCAGAAATTTAATTGAGAAAATTTGATAATTAAAAATGGATTAATCTATAGTGTTGGCTATACCAAACTGTAAAAAATACTTGGATATCCTTAAATCTGAAAAATTTCCCTCTCTAGATATCAGTAGGTCAAAGTTTTGAAATCCAGAGTTTACCGAAAAGTAAAAACGTTTTTCTTTGTTCGAGCATTTCAGTATACGGTTACTGGACGGTCACGTAATGTTTACTATACTTTTTTCTCCATACTAGATCTGTGCGCGCGCTTTCGCGCTTATCTGTTTGTTGTGGAAATGAAGAAATCGAATTTATTAAACTTCATATACTCATAGATGTTTTATAAATATTGATAATGACTTGAAGAGAATTAAGAGAAAGAAGAGTGAAACATTAATGTATAATTTTTAATCTTCAATTAATTCCTTTTTTTACGTTTTAAAATAATCTGATTAAAATCTGTAATAGCTGAAAAATGAGGGGAGGGTTATAAATCGATTTCCGAGAAAACTGAAAAAAGTTCTTGAATTCTTCGGAAAATTTCACAATTTTCTAGATAACCATAAATCTTCAAAGATTTTTCTCGAATTATTCGGGAAACCGAAGAATTTTCATGAATTTGTAGAGTTTAGAATTTATGTATGAAAATCGGAGAAGCAAGAATTGATAATTTTTGCGTATGATAAATATGAAAAAATTAAAATTTGGGAAGTGCAGAATACTTTGCGAGTTAAAAAAATTTAGAAATACTGTTTTTTTTCTCATGATCAACAATCAGAAAATTTAAATATATTTTGATATAAAGACAAACTTCACACATGAAAAAATGAAAAATGTGATGCAGAAATTTTTTTTGGAATCTGAAGAATTTGAAAATCTCGGGGATTTTTTTCAGCGACTACTTCACGTGACTCATTGACCCATCAGAATTGAGGATTAGCGGTCCGGCAGTTACGAGGTATTTCGATATAAAACAACTTCACGTTTCTTTCATCTTTAGTAAATAGGATAAATAAGATACTCCAAGACAAAACTTTTTAAATCTCTAAAAGGGCTGCAAAGCTTCTTAAGAGCTTTCACAATTGCATAAATTTCTACAGTGTTATAAAAAATAATAATAGATTCTTGGAAGTAATGGAGAATCGTCAGAACAAAGAAAAAATAGAATAATGAAGGTGTGTAGTATATAATTATCACGCGAGATCATTAAGAGACCAAATGTAATTTGTCCTGTCTCATTTTCCTACACTGATGGAATGATTCATTTATTCCAAATGAGATTCGTTAAAGTAGCTCTACCCTTTTGGGGTTATATTTCAATTCAAAGATTTTTAAAAACTACAACAAATCGCCTAAAAACTCGGTGTGATTCGGAATTGTAATTTTTTTCCTCATTTAATTGTCGTTCAAGTTTTTCTAAAAGGAAATGTTGAAAATCCATTATTTAACACAGAGTCTTATGTGAAAAACGCTAAATTTACCACAATTCCGGTTAAAACAAAAATTAAAATCTAATTTTTTTTCCTAAAAACGAGAAAAAAATAACGAAAAATATTGGCACTTGTTGGATAACGATTTATCGTTTAGTTTTTTTTATTATTAATAATACTGGCAACAGGAATAGACATGACAACAGTGACCATGTGATGGCGCCCGCTCCGCTCGTCGCCAACTTCCCATATGATCGTACGGTGTTGCCACAGTTATTTGCAAGCTAGTCAATTGAAAAACTGCTTATGTGCACTTTATTTTAGAAAAATTGATATAAGATAATACTTATGCTCATGACCTCTATGATTTATTTTAATAATTTAGAGCTAGAAATACTGATTTTTACAATGTATTTTTTGTGAAATAGACTCAATGACTCCAGCCGTAGGGGTGGAACTACTTCAACTATTCACGAATGGTAGAGTTGAATATGACCGAATGAATATTCGTTAATAGTTAACGAATGGTTCACTTGAATGGCGAAAGTCAAGTCAAAGAAGGCTCCTCAGATATACATTCGTTAACTATTATCGAATGAACATTTGGTGAGACCGAATAGACCCTAACCTCCAACCAAAATCGATTCGTTAACAATAACTAATCCGTTCCATCAGTGTAGAGCGGGAAAAAGACAGCTTTAGCAGGGCCTCTGGATGGAACTAATGCAAGATTCGCGTGACGAAAGTTCCACTTGAGACAATTGACTTTCACCTTGATTATATGACACTTCGCACTTTGCAGCGAATTATCTTGCGCGATGTTTCCTATAAATCGTAGAAAAAAACAAATCAGCGGCGTGAGCATATGACTCGGCCTTATGATCGCACATCACGAAATAATAAGAAAATTTGATTCGCTCACGAGACACCTGTTGCGCAGGGCTACTTGTCCCCGCGGTCTTGACATTGCTTGCATATATCCTTCATTTCCATAAGTTGATTGCCTCTACCATTGCAATATGTGCACCAAAACTGGGGCCTGTTAGTTTATTTTTCTCACCTACCTACTTCATAACCAGTCTGAAGGAAAAGTGATCATCCTAACTGGTTCGTGTACATTCATTGTCAGATATCGAGCCAGATACATACACTGTACATTTAAATATTCTAATATTGGTAAACTGTAATTGCATTGAAATTTTAAAAAAATTTGACTATTAGATGAAAAAAAAACTTAATTGTTTCACTCCATAATTCTCTATATTGTAAAAATTTCTATCGTTTGCTGATGATAGGAAATTAAGACGACAAAATATTCTTAAGGTGAAACGGAATCTCTGTGTCAATGTGAGCTTTTAGAATTGTGTTTTCTCTTGCAATTTTTCTTTTTTAGTTATGATGACTCAAGAATCCAATTATCGAGTAGATAAAGTAATTTCAAAGATATAAAGTAATAATTGCAGGAGAAAACACAATTCGAAAAATTTATGTAAACACAGGGGTTCCGTTTCGCTCTAAGGAACTTCCGCAGTAAGTATATGGGAGTAGTAGAAGGAAATGGACTGCAGAACTTAAATTTTGAGAATATATTCTTTGAGTGATACAAATGTCCTCCCGAAGTCCCGAAATTCTGAACGAGGTAGATTGTTGAGGAGAAAATATGAAAAATATGTCATCAATACAGTCTTATAGCACAACTTTTTCAAAAATCATAAAAAAGTAATCGACAATGGAATAAAAATCCAAGCGCTTCACGAATAGAACCGTATTTATTTCAGGAATATATTCCCAACAATTTCATTAGCCGTCACCACAGGGATTATTTGTAATTATTGAAACTGTATGGCATAGTTTGGGATTTTAGTTACGTTAGAGGAAACTGATGGCTGAACATGGCGTTGAGGGAGATTGGAGTGCGCGCGGCGGAGGGCATCGTGTGAACTCCGCGGAGGCATATACTATAGATTCTATAGTGCAGTATAGAATTTTATCGGGACACAAGAATACCAACTGCGTCGAACAAAAATGCGTAGTTGTCAAATCTCTCATGAAAATTTTTATTTGTTAAAAAATTCGGATAAATCAGATTTCAGAATAAAAATGATTTGGAATTGATTAATCATGAATAATAAGTGCAAAGAAACCCAAACGATGAAATTTCAATACACCCGTGAACTTTTCGTCATTTCATTACTTTTTTTTTCAAACGATGCAGCGCAGTGTCGAAAACTGATATTTTTCCCCATTCCATAGTCCCAAAATTTACTGTGGAAGTTTCTTAAGATTCATAATAAGAATCAGAAAATAAGAGCAACAAAATAAGGGTCAGAGCTTATATATGAGGGTCATATCAGGTCTTCCATCACAATTTTGCATAACCTATGGGGCATCAATTCTTCGTCATATTAAAAAATGAAGAGAAATGCTGTATCCAAACTCCTTAATGCCGCATAAAAAATGTCACCAAATTAAAAAATATAATACATTTGCTATTAAAGTAGCTCTACCCTTGCGGTAAATGCAAAGATTATTGAAAACTGCAAAAAATTGCAGAAAACTCGATTAGATTCGGAATTCTACTTTTTTTCTCAATTTAATTATCGTTTTGGTTTTTCAAAGAAGAAATGTTTAAAAATCAGGATTTAACCCAGTGTAAAACATTTTCATTGTGAAAAAATCAAAAATTTTTTTGACACGTCATGAAAAATAATCCATCGTTTTGCAAAAGTTTTATTATTTATTTATAAGAGGGAAATGTTTGAAAAAATATCAATATTTTGCGAATTTTTTTTTATTTAAGCAGTTTTAAACTTGAAAGTTTACTCTGCTGAATTTTTTGCGAAATTTAATTTAGATAATACTGACTGGGTATTTTTTCAAAATTTTTTCCATAAAATTTAGTTGAAGAATTAAAAAACTGAAGATATCCAAAAGTACAGCGTAGGTAGCCCGGCCGAAGGGTAGAACTACTTTGAAAGAATTATTCGAGCCTTCCAATGAGGGTTTACATCGAGCTCTTTAATCAATAAGCCTTCTCATTGAAATCAGTTTTTAGCTGCTCACAATACTATAGAACTGCTCATTATTGTTGCGTAAGGGATCGCAATACTGGACTAGTCGTTAACGGAATTTTCGTGGTTTTTTCTTCCCATCCCTCATTCAAGCCTGCCAACGACCGCAAAGACCAACATCAACATCTCACTATTGTTATGACACTGGAATATTTCAGATATGTAATCAGAATTTATCTCACTCTCGTCGATTAATTTACCTTACAGCGTCATGATTAGAGCCGGTCCCAATGTCGAATCCTATCTATTTAATGTACGTCTGTGAACTCGATTTCTCATTTACCTACGACGAATCGAGGTAATATTGATTTCAATTTTCACCCCCCGACGAGAACCTAGAGAAAACGTATACGCTTTTGACGACGGTATACCCGCATTCCCCGATGTTTAGAAATGAGATAAGTCAATCAAGCATGGGTTGAAATTGTGAATATTTGGGCTAAACATGAATAAGAAGAACTTACAAAGGTTTTTACGAAGCCAGATTAATGATTAATTATTGCAATTGCAATTTCTTGAAAATTGCATTAAAAAAAATATTTCGGTGGCCTAAAAATATTAGATCCAAATTCCCTGAGATTCAAAAACAAACATGCACTGGTGGGTGA
The DNA here is from genome assembly GCF_001412515.2 of Diachasma alloeum. NCBI lineage: Eukaryota > Metazoa > Arthropoda > Insecta > Hymenoptera > Braconidae > Diachasma > Diachasma alloeum. The sequence goes on along the minus strand of NW_021680371.1, from coordinate 663,935 downwards.
GAAATTTCTTGCATACTATGATTTCCGGCGGAAGATTGAAATTAATTATAATCACCTTGAAAGCATAACCGAAGAAAGATTGTGATTTTCCGAATCATTTATCCTTTGTTATGATTAATTAATCAGGAACTGAAATTGAAAACAATAGACAAATTGAGTGCGCGAGAAAGAGGAATGTTAGTAATGGGAAAAATTTGAAAGATGAAAAGTAATTGAAAAATACGAAAATTCTCAACTTCAAAAATGTGGAAATACAACATTACATTTTGTTTTAATTACATTGGTAATTGAAAACACGCAATAAAAAATTGAAATTTGAATTCATTCAAAAAGGGGAGAAAATTAAAACCCAAAACGGAAAAGTTGTCAAGTGTTTGATTTAAAACGGGAGAAATACAAAATGAGAAGTGAAAATCAATGAGATATGGGGAGAGTCAGGAGATCATGGACCACATTTCTACAATTCGAGATCCTGTTCTAAAAAGAACATACACTTAAAGTCGATAACTATCGATATCTCGCAAGTCTGTCACGCTTATTCCTCATTGGTTCCAGTCGTCTGAGGCGGCAAATTTAATTCATCATCAATTTAATTTTGAGATTTTCAATTATGATTGTTACACTGAGAGAAAACATTACCTCTGCCGAAAATATATTTATTCCGCTCAAAAATATCGAAATAACTTCGTCTAATAATATAAGATATGTGGAGTCAACGTATAGTTTGGTGTAAATAGATAAATAATTTGTCGCCTCAAAATATGTTTTTTTTTCACGTACACACGTCAAGCGGAAAAGAAGTACACTATTCCGCTGATTACAAAAAAGCTTCGTAAAAGGTTTTGAAATTTTCTGTGGATCAGAGGTTTAATCTTCTTAAACTTATCCGTTTGTGACCTCAGAACTGGACTTTGATTTCTCACTCAATAACTATCAATGGCGGGGAAACAAATGAGTAATATTGGAAATAATAGAGAAAGTCGCAGTAGAGATTATACAGTCGTATTTTTGCTGAAAGAATGGTTCTTCCGTCAGCTCAAACTTCTGCTTCGGGGAAAATTTTTTGGTTTGCAATCAATCAGATTATTATTTATCATGATATTTGAATCCTGGCATTCTACTCGAAAGAATATGTATTCATATGCCACTGTCAGATTTTCAAGTGGAAAGAATAAATTTTTCGCTGCAGAATATTTTCTCGTGGGGAATAATAATCTTGAGATACGAAAATTTTATACAGGTGAACATCTTTTTGGAAGAGCTAATTTTTTCTCTCAGTGTACATTTACAGCGCGCTGGAGCGCGCGTTCGGTCTCGTAGCTAGAAATAGTCTATACGCTGAGGGGAGTTGAGTATGCATTTTGAGAAAAATGATTGCGACAAAACAAAGCTCTGGCTTAAACATCCAGCGGCACGTGTTGCATTGTAAAATTCATATCTCAAAAACCATTTGGAATATTTGGAAAAATCAAACGCTATTGAATTTCTGGTGGATCCCGGTGTATTTTTTATTTAAACTTTTTTCGAGTGCAACCCAAAAGGCTGGGAGAGAGACATTTAAACTTGGAAATTGTTAATAATAATGCTTTTGCGGTCAAATACAGCCGGTATACCAATAAATTCGGATCCTACACCTTAAAATCTGTAAAAAAAGTTTTGTCGCAATCATTTTTCTCAAAATGCACACTCAACCCCCAATCAGCGTATAGACTAGAGGTGGAATGAGAAAACAGAATCGGGGATACACGCATGAAATCATTCAACTTTGCTCTCCCGTTCTTCCTCTCAGCTGTTTCTAATTTTTGGACGGTGGTCCATGTCCTCCTGACTCCCTCAGTTACCCTATCTCATTGATTTTCTATTTTCATTTCTTATTTTTCCGTTTTCAAATCAGTCAGTTTACAACTTCTCGTCGGAGGTTGTTGCTTTTAAATTTTTACCATCTTCGGAATGTAAGCGCAGAAAAAGAAATTTTTATTTTTATAAAAAAAAATTCTACTGACTTCTCAAATTTCCAAGTTCGATTAGAAAATCAAGTTCACAAGATCTTTTCTACTAATGTATCGATTGAAATACAGCCCAGTCTCCGTACAAGATACTAAGCCTGAATCCACCCCGAGTGATATCCCCAATTTCTAGCTTGAAGTGGTTCATGTCCATCTCCAAATTTTACAATTGTGTTGAATTATCAGATAATTATGCTGCATATAATCTTGAATGACAACTTTCCTTATTTTTCAATTTTTTCAAATTGGAGGTTTTCTTACGTAAATAATTTGGAATAACTCTAAATGTTAATAATGGTCAATGAATTTCATTCAAGGTCATATGTAGTATAATCAATTCATAATTCAACATAATTGTAATATTTGGTGATGTACTTGGACCACCTGCAGATGATTGGGCTGGAGAAATGCTCTTTAAAAAAAAAATTCTTCTCCCAAGAAAATGATTCCTTGGCGAAAGTAATTTTCTTTCTTAGTGGAGTATTTAAGATTTTTTGCTAAAGAGAGATTGATTAATTGATTGATTCACTAAAGGATTTTATGGATATCCTAGAATATACACATCTTCTAAAGACAAGGTACACTGTTGTTCCGTTTGAAACTGAATTCCTGAAGAGACAGCGAGCAAGAGAGAGAGAGAGAGAGAGAGAGAGAGAGAGAGAGAGAGAGAGAGAGAGATTTAATGTTTTCTGAAGGAAGAATCGATTTCTTCATTCATTCCAGTTCTTTTACACTGGAGAATGTTTATATTTGACAATCGTCCACTGCCAGTCAATTATACGGAATATCTGGCGGTATTATACGCATTTAGGTAATCCCACTCGCTGGGCTTCCGCCTTGATCTTTGGAGAAATTTATGAATTCTACGAAGAATCCGTGAGTACTTAGTAAAAGACTCAACAATAGTCTTTTTTCACGATGCACTAGATGAAATTATATAGCCTAAGCGTTTGTCGGCAGCTTTATCAGTTCGAGTAAATAAGTTGAAGAATTCTTTTCCGTGACCCGACGTGTCGATCTCCAGGGAGACCCTCTTCAGGCGTTTCTTTATTCTACCAGCACACTGAGTAGAAATGAAATTACAATGCAAATCCTTAATATTTTATAGAATTTAAAAACTATATAAAAGATTATGAGAACGCAAGTTGACAGATACATCAACTTGGAAACTAAACGAGTTTGAAAATTGAGGGAATTCCAAAACTAAGAGACTGTAAAAAACGAAAGTTGATACATACATCAACTTTCATTCTTCTAATCTCTTAGCTTTTAAATTCCCGTATCATTTTTCATATATTGAAAACATTAGGAAGGGATAAAATTGATGGATCAATTTTCATTCAATCGACATTATATATTCATACGGGCATATTTGAACCAGAAATCAGTTCGACCATTCATAAATCATTTGTACTGGAAATATAAGCAAATAAATTGTGTAAAATCATAGATTTTCAATTTTAGAACGCAAAGGTTCCTCAATTTGAACTCAAGAACCAAGATCTTCTCAAAATAAACTGAAACGTTGATTAATAGAGCATAATTCCGAGCATAATTCCGATTAATTTTAGGTAACAATGACCGAAGATTTGAATTTTATTGTCTGATAACAAGGATCATCTTAGAATAAATAAAAGAACTACATGAAGAAAAAAGATGGAGGAAAATTACTGAACAAGTCAAGTAAACGTAGAGCGAACTCGTTTTTCAGTACTTTTGCTTCCGGATGGAAGCATTGTAATCGTTCAAATTTAAGTTTTGGATTTCTTGTGTTAGATGGACTCATTATGATTCAAAAAGTCTGAAAATGCAATTTTTCAGACTTTTGCAATTAATTATAACTAAGTTGAAAATCTGACAAAATTAGATGAAAGGAAATCTTATTCAGTTTCATAAAATGAAATAAACAATTAATTATATATGATAGAAGGGAATGATTTGCAAAATAGCCTTTCTGAAGCATTTTGCTAATTTATTAGCAAAAATAACTATACTATATCGAATGCAAGAGCAATTTCTCACTTGTTTCACTCTATATCGGGGAAAAAGTGCGCGACGAATAGGGAATTTTTCTCCGTTGGGCCGAGAAAATTTACTGAAAGTGAGGGTAATTTGTGCCGAAACGGTAAAATTTCCCCTGGATTCCATAAAAAATTATCCTTATGAACGTGAATGTTTGCTCAATATTACGTATAATTTTTCTGTAACGGAGAACGGTTTTTTACATATTTGATAAAATGTCATTTCCATTCGCCCCCATGACCTTCCGATGGGTGTAAAAAAATACTCAGCAGGTGTGGGAAATTTCACTGCACAATCGTAAAATATCCTCTACAAACAGGTTTTTTTCATTGAATTACATTTCCCTCCACAATTACCTTTCGTACAGTAAAATTTGTCGTGATTTTCTGGGTAATTTTTAATCGACTTTTTTCTTCGTGTACATTCTACCAGAATTGTTTCTCGCTTAATTTTTTCACCGTGGATTCTAAAATTGAGATTCTTTTTCGAAACTAGAAACTCTCCTTCGCATAATTGTATAGAATTAAGTTTAGTTGGGTGATTCGATTTTTAGATCTCTATCAATTTTTTTTCTTCTGAGGATTGAGGATTCTGGTGACAAGGCGTTTTCTCTACATGAAAAAAATGCCATTATCGTTGGCACATATTCAGATATCATCAAGATCGACGATTTGATAAGAAAATCATAGAATCAAGTGGATCATTTTTTGGAATAGTTTATCAATGATTCTTTTTCCCACACCATATAATCGAAGCTTTCTAACCGATTCCGCTCTAATTTCCAATCCCCATGTTAACTTGATAAGGAGATGTGGTAGGATTTATCGACAAATGCCCATAAACACACTTACATACATTAACTGAGAATCATATACCATTATTGTACACCCAGAAAAAAATGGTTTATTTGAATTAAATGAAATTCATTTGAATGAAAGGAATAAGTTCACGAGAATAGCTTGCATAAAAGACTTTATTCAAACGTAAACTTGACTATGATTTGCGTTTTTAGTCGCATCAGATAAACCGTCTTTAATATATTGTTGCGTTTTAAGGAATGATGTACACGGACACGTAATTAATAAATAAAAGGGGCGGACAGTTTATTAATTACGAAGACAGAATACAGACGTTGGTCTCTTCATGAATCCAGAGAATAGAATGACGATCGATCCAGGTGACAGTCACACCTCGCCAGACTTCAGGGACATCCTTCAGATGGTTTACAATTTATGTATTTGAAGGGGGATACGCAACAATATGAATAAATATTTCGGTGATCCAAATAAAGACTTTATTTGGATCACCGGACACATTTTTTCATAGCAGTCTCTCCTCAAGGATATTTAGCCACACTGAGAGAAAAACGACAGTGTTCTCAAACAAGTCTTGCTTGTGCCAAGACAATAGTTTTTTGAAATTTATCAAAAAAGAATTTTTTTGTGCCAACCATGCACAGAGTGCGCCGAGACGAAAAATTTTTGTTGCCAAAATAGATTTATTATTTAAAAAAAAATTGGATTCTCTGTGCACGCAAGAAATGTCTTTCCAGCACTACTCCTTTGTTATTGTTTATGCGAAACAAGGGATACACGGACGAAAAAATTTAATAGAAAAACCTATCGAATTCGTTGGAAAATTCTATTGAATTTCTATTGAACTGTTCTATTAGTTTTTGGCCGATTCTATTGAAATGTTCAATAGAAAATGTTCAGTAGAAAAAGTCAATAGAATCCAATTTTTCTCTGTAACTTATTCTATTGAGATATTTTCTATTGAACATGTCAATAAAATCAGCTAAAAACTAATAGAAAGTTTAATAGAAATTCAATAGAATTTTCTAACGAATTCGATAGGTTTTGTTATTAAATTTTTTCGTGCGTGTAGTAGTTTGCTATTTAATAATCACAGACAAGAAATGAACACTTAAATGAAACAATAATAATGATATGACAGCAATCTTCTAACTTAGGGATAAAATATTTCTTGATAAATTTTGCTCTATATGAAATATTTTCATCCTAAAAAAGCACCGTCTCGTATGAATTATCTGCCTCTTGAGCCAAATATTTCATTGTTATTGAAAGCAGAGCAATTATTCATGTTTGAAACTTTCAAATTCGAACCGAACTAATTCTTTTTTGGCAATTTTCAACTAGCGATTTTGTTGGCCCTAACAAGACTTGCTTGAGAACGTGTTTGTTTTTCTCTCAGTGCAGTGTTGGTAAATGTATTTTTCTTATAGTCAAGGAAAAGTCTATAATTTTTTCGGCTGACAGCAGAACATATAAAACAAACTTTTCTAACGGTGAAAAAAAATTGATCGCAATAGTCGCGGCAGAAATAAATAAATTTTTCCTTATATACGGGCTCTTATGAAATTTATGTTCAAATTGTTAATTCACCAACTAGCAGACTCTAAAAATAGAAATTAAAATAGAAGGTAATGTGTAAAGTCGGACTGAATCCAATGGCCAGAGAAAAATCTGCAGTACCCGGCCAAAAAGAAGAAATATTTGAATGATTCTATCCCATACAAGCCCATGTTAGCGCATGCATTTGATGCATTTTGTCTATTTCATTTCTAAATAATGAACATGGGTTGGTGGATTGAAGTTTGTATCAAAGTGAAGGGAATATCTTCATCTCTCAGTTTAACTCGTTTTAACGAGTGGTCCATCGCACAGGTGTAAATCAAATATAGTTTTTTTGCTAATAAATTAGCAATTTGCTGCCGAATGGATTAATCCAATAAAAACAAAAAAGTGCATATTCGGTTTTTCGTTATCAATTTCAGTAGTAGATTAGTAGAGATCAGTAGATTAGTAGGGAAGCTAACTGTGACTTGACCTTGTCAACGTCGGGCTAGGGTTGGGTCAATGTCGGGCTAGGGTTGAGGCCAGGGGCGAACCAATGTCGACCCAAAGTCGGGCCAGTGTCGGCCCAAGATTGGCCTCCTAATAAGGCTATAATTTCAAAGGAAATAATGTGATGGCCACTATTTTCGAACTCGACCGAAATAACATCCAAACGAATACTTTAAGACATAATTGAAAAGATTTCGACGATTATTTTTTGAATGATCGTCGAAAAACTAAATTTGAAAAAAAGCTCACATACATACATACATACATACATACGGACGTCATCTAAAAACAGCATATTTGCACTCCTGAGACCAAAATTAGTCATCCTGATACAAACAAATGGAAATTTCTGATTTAATGAATACAATGCTCCCATTCGGAAGGAAAAAACTAAATTTTTTTAAAGTACTTGCGATTTTGGATAAACATCCTTAATCTGATACATAAGTTCCTCATAGCCTGAGGATCGAACTGCATCAGACGCAGGAATTCCATGGCTACCGCTATCATAAGACCTTTGATTGATTAATTCTTCGATCCATTTACAGCTGCATAAGCAGACAATATAATTAACGAGTATAGAATACGAAATTGATCAAAGAGAAAGTTGAATGGAATTTAATTTTATATGTAAAAATGTGACAATTATAATTGTGAAAGACACATTCTTGACGTATCACGAAGGACAAAAAGCTTCTTTGAAGTAACATAGAAATGTATCATGATCGCATAGTTTATATGGTAATTTCCCAGGACCAGAATAAGAAGAAGAATATATATACAGATATGCGAGAGGTGAAGTTAGTGCCCACCAGTTCTACCCGTTGAATATCTTCGGTGAGAGTGTTCAGAGGACCAAATAAATCAGTTGTTTTTCTTTCTTATTTGTTTCCCTTCCTTCTTTATATGGGCCATTCTATACCGACATGGAAGTGATCGTCGAAATTTTCGACTTTCATTTTTCATTGCTATCCAATCATGTATTTTGAAAACAACCAAATGGAACCAATTCGACCTCCCGCTCATACATATAATCTTAAATCTTAATTTAAAGGCATTGGCGATAACTTGAATATATACGGTGGACTCTCTATTAAGCTACTCGCCAACGGGCCGAGTCCGGGTCTCAAGCGATAAGCAAATTACTCCACCTTGTGGATGAATTGGCTTGTGTTTATAATCAGACCGGACACTCCCATATAGGCCGGCAAAAAACTGAGGAGAAATGCTTTCGGAAACATATCAAAACACTCCCCGTGGGGAAACTTTCAACAGAGACCATGCCCTATCGCTCTTCTTGTCAAAGTTTACGATTGAAAATATTAAAGTGAAGATATTACAATTTGCACTTGAAACGGCGCTAGAGTTATTGGTTGTTTTCATTTTATTGCAGCCACTCGTTGGCACTGAATTCGTTGCTTAGTCGACTTACTTTCTATTCCCTCTAAGTGTCTTGGGATAAAAATAAATTCGGGTAAAAATCCAAACGATAATTTTAACATATCTGATTTTTTGCGCACAGAGGAAAAGTTTCTAGTTTCCAAACCACGGTTACTGATTTTATGATACTTATGGTAGTGCACGAAAAATAAGAAACTGGTGACTTAAGGATGCCAAGTGGGTCAAGTGCACAACTATATTGATCATTTTTTTCAAAAACCTTGCATAATAAATTGTGTTAACTTGATTAATTCATCTCGCCAATTTATATTCAAATTGAGTTGGGATGTAATACATGTAAAATTTTATTTTTATTTTTTCGACCAAAAAATATTTGTTTTATTGACTAAATGGTGATATCCGGTGGGAATCGTGGCAACACCGCTACTGTCAGCTGATGGTAGAGGCGCGAGGGTTTGTTGATAATGTCGAGAAACACATTTTGTTGGACATTTGGTTAGCCATAACAAGATCCATTGAAATGATTTCCCGAGATGAGTAGATCCTGAGACCAATGTTCTTTCGCACAATTCGTTTGAAATTCAATTATAAACACCATTCGAGTCGAATTGATTGATAATTACGTTTGAAATCCTAAAATTCACTTTGAAAAAACATCCATCGTGAGTGACAGGTAGGGTTATGTTGATGGCGGGCGTACAAGCGAAGTAGGACAGCTGTGTGCGCTGTTGTCGCGTATCATCCATTTTGCTACGAGCGATTTTTTTCCCCGGAAGTGAGTCGAAAAATTAAGATTTCGTTCTTATTTGCCCTGGTTCCTCTGATTTCGCCCGCATCAATCGATTCAGCTTTTTGTTTTACATTTTTTCCATATTTTTCGGAATTTTTCATGAATCTCTAAATTGGCCAATCTTTTATTTTAGTGCATAACCTCATAAGAGCCAATGGTGGATCTTCAAATTTTGTTTATTTAAATTCTCAATAATTAATACCGGTTGAAAGGTCAAGATCGTTATCTAAATTTTTTAAATATTTCTCGCTATTACAGGAAAAAAAATTGAATTTCTGTTGATTTATTGAACATTTTTACTTGGCACCCTTAAGGAACTTCCGCAATAAATTTTGGAGCTATGGGGTGGGGGAAAATATCAAAGGTTCTGACACTCCGCTGCATCCTCTGAAAAAAAAATAATGAAATGACGAAAAGTTCACGGGTGTATTAAAATTTCGTCGTTTAGGTTTCTTGCACTTATTATTTATGATTAATAAATTTCAAATAATTTTTTTCGAAATATTATTTATCTGAATTTTTGAACAAATAAAAATTTTCATGAGAGATTTGACAACCACGCATTTTTGTTAGACGCAGTTAGTATTCGTGTGTCCCGATAAAATCCTATACTGTACTATAGAATCTATAGTATATGCCTTGGCGAAGTTCAACCTCCCTCAACGTTGCCATGTTCAGCCATCATTTTCCTCTAACATGACTAAAATCCCGAACTATGCCATACATTTTCAATAATTACAAATAATCCCTGTGGTAACCACTAATGAAATTGTGGGAATATGTTCTTAAAATATATACGGTTCTATTCGTGAAGCGTTTGGATTTTTATTCCATTGTCGATTACTTTTTTAAGATTTTTGAAAAAGTGGTGCCATAAGAGGCATAAGTGGTGTCTGTGTTGATGACACATTTCTCATATTTTTTCCTCAACAATCTACCTCTTTTAGCGTTTTGGGACTTCGGGAGGACATTTGTGATCACTCGAAGAATATATTCACAAAATTTCATCTCTGCAGTCTATTTCCTTCTACTTCCATATACTTACTGCGGAACTTCCTTAAGTTCAGAAGAAAAATTGCTAAAATTAAGTACAAAAATTTCCTTAATTTCACGTGAGCACAGTTATTAAATTAAGAACCGTTGGGTAATTAAACTGAGGACATTCGCAAGAAACAGCATTCTGAAAGAATTTTACATTAATTCTACAGCAATTATGTCAACATTAATTGACTCAAGGTGTCAGGTGGTACACTTTGAAAAACAAAGAATTTATAAAAAAAGAGTACATGAATTTCAGAATAGAATAAATCGTTAAATCAAGAAAGACAATGTTCTGAATTTGAAAACTTGGATGTTCTTATTTCAAGAATGCAAAGTTCTGAATTCCAGATCCAAGATTACCGTAAGTTAAAAGTAAACGCCTCAATCTAAGTTCAATTATACAACATTTAAGTGACAATTACTGAGAATTCGGACATTTTTTCTTGGAATCTTTCCCTGATAGATCAAACCCAGCGTCAACTCTGGGTCATCTCAGGGTTTATGGAAAAAATCCAGCAAAGAAAGAGAGAGACTCTGAGAAATTTCCATGAACCCAGAGTTAACCCAGAGTTAACTTTGGGTTTGATTCATCAGGATTGAGAAAATCTTCTCAAAATAAGTGAAAATCTTGTTCATTTGCAGGATTTTTTGCTCACTAGATTCCAGTGTACAGAGTTCTCAAATTAAGAAATTTTTACTGAAAACTAGAAACATTTTTTCGTGGTGAACTCTATTTATTTTCCGGTATTCGAGCAAAATGCAGATTCAGGAATTAATTAGATTTTTCATCATTTTGAAAAAGAGGTACAGGTTGGTAAAGTCTTGCACTTCTTATTCTAGAAAAAAATCGGAACGAATTACTTTTTTGGGTTAGTAGAAACAAATAAAACATTCACTGGCCAACCCAACTGAGAGCGTCACGCATATTTTTCCTCCCATTGTTTCGAAACTTGTGGTGAGGGGATAATTCATTCTGAGAATTTTCCTCCCCTAACCGCTCATGACCGGGTCATTGGAGATATAGTCTACTGTATACCTCATATATCTACGGTGACTCAAGTGCACGAAGAGCAAAATCACACGAAAAATTGCTGTGAAATCTAGGTAATCGGAGGACACGATTGTTTTGTTGGAATTTTCATTTGAAATCGGAGAGAAAATATCACCCAATGGATAAAGCTTCTCCTTTAAGGGGAAACGGAATCCCTTTGTCTGTATGAACTTTTAGAATTGTGTTTTCTCCTTTAATTATTAATTTTTATCTATGAAACTACTTTATCGACTCGATCATTGCATTGTTGAGTCAATGAAGTAGTTTCATCAATATAAAATAATAATTGGAGGAGAAAACACAATTCTAAAAATTTATACATACATATCCCGGGTAGAAATCACGCCGCTCGAGCTCGGCTCGGAACCCGTATCCCAGCTAGAAATACGCCACTCCGCCCCAGCTTGGGATAAACTCCACGCGCGTTACATGTACCCGAGGTTGAGCTGCGTCACGCGCTCACAGCCCAGCGTTAGACTATTACGCGAAACGCTTCGCCGGGCTTTAGTTGAATGGCCACTGCTCAACCTCAGATTCATCTCCAATTACTCAATCCCAGTATACTTAACCTCAATAATGATTTGACAGGTCCGATGGCATCGTGATTTGAGCGAAAAAACAATCGAATAAATGTGAAGATGGCATGCTTTTTCAGATGAACAATCACAAGCTCATCAGAAATAACGTGATATTAACTAATCGAATGGGATTAATCTGAAAATACAAGGTAGAACAATTCACTGAAACGTAGTCAAAACTTTCTTTTTTCTCGCGAATACAACAAACAAAATCAAGAAAAATAATCACTTGAAAAACGTTAACGAACCTTTATTATTAATTATCAACGCTACAGGAGAGGATATTCTTCATTTTTCGATAGGCCTACGAGTTCTAAGAATATTCTACGATTTATTAGGGAAATGTTGAATACAGGTATGCCAAAATAACACGCATGAAAAAATTCAACAGAAAAACCTAGCGCTTTCTATTAAATTTCTATTGGAATTCTATGAGAATTCTCTGGAAGTTCTATTAGAATTCTATTCGTTTCTTGCGCCGATTCTATAGGAGATTATGCAACTTCATAGAGTCTTTTTGTTAAGGTAAAATTTGGTGCAAGAAAGTAAATAGGTTTTTATGTTCCTATAGATTTTCTTAGGCGTAAGATTTCTAAGTTTTTTCCGCTCGGTTTTTCTTCTTTTCTTTTAATCAAATGCAGGAACAAAACTTGGAAAATTCATGCCCAATAGTTTCTGTGGAAGAAATCCTAACAGAATAAATTATCTAGAAAAATCAATGGATTTTTTTCTACAAACAAATATCTATTAAAAATGCAGGGAAAAGTTGCATAATTTCCAATGGAATTGACGGAAAAAAAAATATAATTTTTCAATAGAATTGCAATAAAACTTGAATAGAATTCTCATAGAACTCCAATAGAAATTCAATAGGAATTCTTAGAGAAAGTGCCAGGTTTTATATTCGATGACAGAGGGAAAAATCAGTAAATTTCAAATTTTATAGAAAGTTCAGTGGAATTCCTTTTTTTTTATAGTAAGAAGACAAGGATTTTCCAAAGTATTCAAATTTTAAATCGATATTCTAAAAATGCATAAATATCATTCTATTCCACCCTCCACTCGAAACGACACGACTCAATTGGAGCTGAGTTTTAAGCGTTGAGCCACAGCTCAAACTCAAGTGCCGGGTTATGCCGTCTGATGAGCGTTCGACTGTGAGCCGGTATGGAGCGGCGTGTCGCGGCGTGAACTCGGGTCAAGCGGCAAGCCGAGGCTGAGCTCGCGCTCACCCGAGTTGCGGCTGAATCCCCGGTTGAATTTCTACCCGGGATAGGGGTTCCGTTCCACCTTAAGGAGAGACTATACTATAAGTTTGAAAAGTCGCGGGCTATTGAAGCGAGATTTCTCATTCATTGACTATCAATTATACCTGTCTAAAAACGAATAATTGGTGCAAAAAAATTGTTTATTGTTCCTTTACCCCGCAGACGCTTAAAATGTTAAAAATAGTTCAGGGCCTCCAAATTTGAGCTGCAGAGGTTTTCTTTTCAAAATTAAAAAAAAATGTGTACAATAAGAATTACGAATTAGTTGTTTGAAATTCGACTCCTACACAGCTAACTTCGTTTTGTTTATTATAAAAATTTGCGCACTGATAGAAAGGATTAGTTATTGTTAACAAATATATGTGGACGTCCACATGAAAAGGGACCACTTTGTCGATACTAGGTTCCGAGATATTCACGTTTTTGTGTCGGCAACTCCCATTTGGGCCAATGTTAAATTGTTTTTTCCATCTTCTCCAACGATGTCATTTTTGACCTTATGAAGATCATTTTAGGCTCAAAATGTGCGGAATGTTATCAATATTATCAAAGTATACATAACACCATATCGACAAAGTGGTCCCTTTTCATGCGGACGTCCACATATTTGGTTGGAGGCTAAGGTCTATAATAGTTAACAAATGCATATTTGAAGAACCTTGTTTGACTCGACTTTCATCTCTCAAGTGAACCATTCATTAACTATTAAAGAATATTTATTTGGTCATATTCAATTCTACCACCCGTTCATAGCTAACCCTCTAAGGTGAAAAGCGTAGTAAAGCATAGTAGGATGCTCGACGCTAGTATTCCACTTTGACGGACATAGAGTGGGGATATTGAAATTCGACTCTAGGTGAATTCATCCCGGACTACTCATCCTAAACCAATTCATCCCGGACAATTCACCCCAAACAAATTCCTCCCAAAACAAATGAATCCCATGACAATTTCATCCCAACCATCAAATTCCAATGCAATTTTTCACGGTCGCAACAATGATTCAGGGAGAGAAAAATATTAACTTTATTTTCACAGAAAAAGGCACTAAACGCAACATCAAAATCAATCAGATACTTCACGATTCCCTTCTAGTATTGCTTACACAACCGATCAACGGATTAACAGGAAACATTGCAAGAAAACGGTCAAATCATTCTTATCCATCTCAGTTAACATTCGGCAGATAGGCCCCAAGTAATAGACCACACCATTAATTTACAAAATCAGTACAAAACTTGAAAATTAATCCGATAAGTCACGCGCTTCAGCCAAGCGTATTCTTCATCAAAACAGTAATAATAAATAAAAAATGGGATGAAACTGCCGTGGGATGAATTGTCATGGGATGAATTTGTAGGATGAATTATGCTGAGATGAATTAACCGGATACCATCGATCTTCAATGTGTGAGAAATCTAATTTCAATTGCCTCCGACTTTTAGAATTCATAGTAGGGGAGGGTGTGCCTATACCGCCCACCTAAGGGGAAATGCCAGTTTTATATTTTATATTTCAACTTGAGTATAAAAAACGTATTTGTGAAACTTCTTTAACTATTGAATTCGTTATTCTCGAAGTGTAGACGCCTAATTCTCCTTAGAATCCATAAAATTGATTGAAAATAACAGAGACCCTATTGAGCGGTACTACCCGCCATCGGGTAATACCGCTCGGCACGATTCCAATGCCTCTCATAGGGTTTTGCGTGTATCGCCGTAACCTAACCTGCACTCGAGTGCTGTCCAGCAACTACGTGGCCGATCCTATGAGCGGTATTACCAGCTCCGCTCGGCGTCAACAAAATTGTTGATAATTATTGACATGAGTGGAATTTTGAGTTCGAATTGGTCTTAAATTACGTGTGAAAGTACCACAAATCGAATAACCGCAGTTTAATATGAGAATTCAGCGTTTGAAACTATCAAAAACCTTAATTAAAAGTCCACAATTTTTGCACTGTAAAGACCTCAAAACTTCGTTACGTGTTTTTTCATATTTAAAGTGGTAAATAAAGTGAAAATTTTCCGACAATCACATCCTATCATCAAATTCTTCATGATCAGGAATAGAAAGAAATTTTCAAGTTGATGGTTGTGGAGAAAATCGGGTGAGCGGTATTATCCGCTGAGCGGTACCGGCACACCCCCTAGTTTCCCCTTTAAATTTCAAAATTCTGCACCCAATAAGATCCAGTTTTTGTGGCTTATCTAACTACTCCTTCTCTTTAATAGGTATCCCCATTTACTATTCATTTAAGGTTCCCAATTGCCCATAAACCAGTAATGAAGTACTTTTTTCATGAAATCGTAAAATGCACGGGGCGGGGATTCTCTCACGATGCGACCAACTGTATTCGGTGCAGAGCTGCGACCACTTAAGGGTTAAGGTAGCACTCACTTTAATCAACCGATTTCAACTTCTCAAGCACTAAAATAGTTCGTTCTCCACCACCGTTAAAAAATTATGAGACAGGATTTTTTTTTTAATCTCCAGATGTCCTCAAAGATGAATTTTGAAGAAAAAAATTGAAAACTTCGAATTTTGCCAATCACAACTAGAAGCATTCTTCTTTTTTTCTTTTCAATAATCAATAGAGAGTACCGAGAGATGAAAGAAGTCGATAATTCAAAGGCCGGATTTTCGCACTGTCTCCTGCATAGGATTGCCCATACATACCTATGTAGATTTTTCTTTGTCCATTGTTAAAAAGTTTCACCATCGCAAACAGCGGTATTTTCGATCATTTTTACATGGTAACGCAGTGCACACAGTATCCAATTATTTTCCAAACTAAGTTGACCTGGTTCTTAATCAACCTTTATGTCGAGTTTGAGATTCAACGCCGTTCAGGGAAAATTATTCGTATATACACCCAGAGGGATAACGCGTTTGAATCTAAGAAAACTTCTTATACGAACTCCTTCAATCCACTTCAACACTACGTTCGTTGGAAATTAATGAACTCGTGTATTTAATTCCGTAAGAATATTTTAATGATATAGAGTTAAGAATTCATCAAATCTAAATAAATTCTCCATTAAAATCGAATGAAGCATTATTACATGTTAATGAGTCGGTTCCGTTCACCGTCTAAACGATGATTTCACTTCTAACTAATAAAAACCTCATATGGATCAAGAAAACATTTGGTTATTTTAAGAGACTATGCATTTGATGTCAATAAAGACACGAATGAAAATCAAGCTCAAGTTGAAATCAAACCTCTGTTACGGACTATTGGAGTAAGCCTATTTATTTGATTCGAATAAGGTTTCAGTTTAAATACACCATTTCTCTGGGTTTACCCTTCATTTGCCATCAATTTTTCCTGGTGATGCCGCGAGAGACTTCACGAGACAATACTTTGGAGAGATGAATGAACATGGAAATCTTTTGTCTTGTCTCTAGAGATGCAAATGCGTCACATGACCCGTCATATGACGAGGCGTTCATGACAGCTGTCACAATTCCCCCTCCCTCTTCTGTGACCGTCGCAACTTGTCAAGAAAAAATGACAGTCATTTTTCATTTAGGGGAGGATGGGACAAAACGGCCCCCCTTCAATCGTCAATATTTTCCGATTCAATAATCCGATTGGGATGAGTTAGAGCTCGTTTTGAAGAATGAAAAATTATCTTCAAAATGAAGTTGAAACTGGGAATTTTCACAATGTCATTCACAAGTTATTGACAATTGAAGGGGGGCCGTTTTGCCCCACCCTCCCCTATATAGATGAAACTTTATTTTTTTCTCCGTCAATTTTCAGTTGAATTCCTTTTGTATTGGCCTAATCCGCATTTGGGGTAACCTATTGGCCAATAATTTTATATTATTGTTGTCATGATGAGCCTTCAAAAAACTCAAGATTTTATAATGATTTTCGCGACACAAGTTTTATTGATGATGATTTTATAGTTAATTTCACATTTTTTCTATGCCGTAAGTAATTAGATATCTATTCTTTTACTGTGTAACGGTCAAAGTAAACACAAGTCTGAATAATATAGAAAATTAAATTTTGTGTTTGCTTAAGCGTCTTGTCCTTAATTAAGCAAGATTGCGAGATTGGATTGAATATTTTTGTATTCAATAACTTTACCAAACAAAAAAAATTTTTATATGATTACCCTGAACGGTGGATCACTTGGCTCGTGGGTCGATGAAGAACGCAGCTAATTGCGCGTCAACTTGTGAACTGCAGGACACATGAACATCGACATTTCGAACGCACATTGCGGTCCACGGATCCAATTCCCGGACCACGCCTGGCTGAGGGTCGTTTACTGTATAAAAAACTGCTTACAATTGGCTCTTGTTTTTTTGATAATATATTACATTTACAACATAAAAATATATACAANGACTCTAACAACAATCCGCATTTTGAAATGGAAATCACGTTTTTTTTCCATCCATATAGATGAAACTATAGTTTTATTCGTGACCGTCACAAATTGGGAATTAGTTATGACCGTCATTATGCAACTATATAGATGATTTGACAACAATTTGGTTACAAATGATTTGTGACAATCATTTGTAGTTGGAAAATTTGTGTGTCACATGACCGTCATTTTTTGGTCATATGACGCGATCTAAAAAATGACGATCATTTTGCATCTCTACTTGTCTCAGTTTCGAAATACGCAGTATCGACTCCTCCCGTGATGACTCCAATTCCATTTATGTCATCTCGGTCTCAAGTTTTTCGTGTTTTTTAATGTAATTAGAACTTGCGGCGCGTGCTTTGTTCACGTATCATCTACTTGGCAAGATAATACGTTATTTAATTATATGAAAACAAATATATGTTTTATCTACAGATTTAGAGAAATGATAAGACGAATAACATGATAAATCGTCGCTTGAATTTGGCCAAATTTACATCACGACTTCAAAATTGTTTTAGGCACGAAATTGTTTTTTCCGCTCATATGTTTTTTTTCAAACCTTTATCATCGCTACAAAAAAACCTTGAATTTTCATTATAAAAATTTACCTTTTTAGAGGGGAGGGTAGGCCAAAATCGACCACTGACAGAAAATTGAGGAATTCTTGTGAAAAACAACTTGACGCATCTATATTTCACCTTTCATTTTCACATCAGGATAACTGAAAAAGCCATATAACAGAAATATGTAGTTTTATTTTTTTGGAAACAAGCATTGGGAACCATTCGGAAGCCTACTACCAATGAAATTGGTTGAAATGAAAATAGAAGAAAAAAAATGCATGGAGAGTAGCAGTCATATGTAATCCATCAAATGGCTTCTGTCGCGCTATTTATTTCTACAAGGAATAAATATAAAAATATCCGTTTTGCCTTTAGACACACAGATTCCTAGGAAATATTGGTTTTTCAAAGTAATTTGTGGTTTGAGGTGGTTAGCAAATCTGATCAAATTGCGGTTCAACGACACTTGTTGCCTATAAAACCCCTGTGACGGTTACGATCCAAGAAACTCACTTTTAATTCAACACATTCAGTGTTCCTGATTTGAAGGAAAGAAAAAAAAAATTACCAATTTTCTGTCAGTGGTCCGTTTTGCCCTGCGGTCCGTTTCTCCTCCTGGTCCGTTTTGCCCTACCCTCTCCTATAAAAAACGCGAAAAACTGGAAACCGAGATGAGATAGATTAACTCGGGGCCATCACGAGAGGAGTCGATGCTGCGTATTTTGAGTTTGAGACGAGACCAAAAAATTCCGTGTTCACTGAGACCGAGACAATCTCTCCAAAGTATTGTCTCGGGATATCTCGAGGAGTCTCTCGCAGCATCACTCATTTTTCCACATACAATAAATTTGTTCTCTGCACGCTAGAGGACCAGTATCGAAAAGCAAGAAAAAAATCTAGCCACAATCACCTTCAGTTCACAGTTTACAGTTTCAGCAAGATAAACCAGATGGAACAAACATGCTCAACTTATCATTACAATATATACAAGCTTAGCTGAAAAATGGACAAAATTGAAGAAAATCTAACGGGTACCGATATGGAATCGTGGGGAAGATGAATGACTCCGTTATGAGATAGAGTTATGGCCAATTTAACCATCTGACGAGAAGCGATTTTATAAAATTATAAACCATTTACCAAATTGAGCTTTTCCATTTTCTCCAGTATGGTATCCATCCTTATAATTTCTCTGAAACTTGGGTAACTCGTTCGTGATATTTTCCTGCGTGATATAGAACTTAATCAGCGTTGATCTATTTCGAGAATGATGTGACACGTGTGAAGATTGCCGTATCGCGTTATGTGAGACACCTTTTGCTCGTCGTTTCGTCCGAAATTTTTCACTAACGCGTGACCGAAACCCTCCAACTTTTCTTTTTATTATCATAAAAACCCACAAACATCATTTCACTATTATCTATAGGCAACAAGATCACAATGTGGGAACATTCACACGTTGATTTACAGTTTAGTGTGGAAAGTGAATTATATCTATTTTAATATCATGAATATTTTATAGAGAAAAGGGGGAATAACTATTCCCACGTGGACCGCTCGTACGACTGAAAGTCCAGTGATTGAGGCTCTTCTTTGCTCGCGATTCAGAGACCGACTGCCAGGTGAAAATACAACACGTTGGTTGAAAGACTGCGGCGCGCACAGGTGCAACCCGGTGTGCGGTCTACCTTCTCTCGTACGCGGGGGCCAGTTCAAGAGGAAGGGGGACCTACTTGCCAATCCATAGTATGATAGTACACAGAACTGTATAACCTTTTTTAGCTAACAAAAGACGCGATTAACGATCACATGAAAATAACCAAATTAACTGTTCAAAATTTATGGCTGAAATTTGCGGTACACTTCTTGGAAATTTTTATCGAGTGAAAGTTCCACTGAAATTTCGAGGAATTTCGTAATTGAAAATTCAGTGTCACGGACAAAAAAATTTAATAGAAAAACCTATCGAATTCGTTAGAAAATGCTATTGAATTACTATTGAACTGTTCTATTAGTTTTTGGCTGATTCTATTGAAATGTTCAATAGAAAATATTCAGTATAAAAAGTCAGTAGAATTCAATTTTTCTATATAACTTATTCTATTGAGATATTTTCTATAGAACTTCCTCGGCTCAAATTTCCTACGTTTTTTCGATTGATTTTGTTGATGAGAAGAAAAGAAACAGAATGAAAAAAAATATATGAAAAGAACAAGTTATATAGAAAAATCGAATTCTGTTAACTTTTTCTATCGAATTTTTTCTATTGAACATATCAACAGAATCAGTCAAAAATTAATAAAAAGTTTAATAGAAATTCAATAGAATTTTCTAACGAATTCGATAGGTTTTCCCATTAAATTTTTTCGTGCGTGATATGATGGAAGCATGAATGGAGCCTATAGATTTTGGTTTAATTGTTCGATGACAATTTATAAAAATCAGGAAATTCGGGTAAATCTATTCTTACTTCTCAATTAATTACAAATTCTGTATAATTTCTTACTAAGTACTCATGTTCTCATTGAAAATTCAAGTAACTTGGTAATTCCCATTTGATTTTTAGTAAGATTTCAATTTTTATTATCCCTCCACCTCAAACCAAATTGGATGTCAGTCTTCTGAAAACTACTGCTAATTTGATTCCATGAAATTTCAATTCTTACCGAACAGTGAGATCAGCAGAGATTATAAGGATTAATTTGTAATTTGTAATTTCATTTGTAATTTTACATGGAGATGTAAACGTATTGTGAAATACGTTAATAGATCGTTTTTCAATCTGGGAACAAGTGAAAAATGTACGCAGTTAAGAGCTTTGCGCTGAGATCTCTAGCGAACATCTTAGAAATTTTCATCATGTCACAGTTCCGCTGAAATTTGAAGAAATTTCAAGGAATCCCTTCGGTAATCCTAGACAGGTCACCATGCAATTGCTATTGACAGGCTAACAAGAAAAATGGAAAAAATGGACTTTATCAAAATTACTAAAGAAGACAAGTTATTTTCCAAAGATGATTTTTTTTTCATCTTAAGGTCCACACTGTTAGAGCCCCTTGAGCCCCATAATGTTTTTAGAAATTTTTCAAAATTACATGGAAAAGGTGGTAGTAATTCTCGTGAGTGACATTGAATTCGATTTAAGGAAAACTGCACGGAGAGAATATAACATCAAAAATTACAATGTGAACATAATCCATTCATGTGATCATAGGACCATTCCGAAACAATTTTAAAATTTGATTCATCTTATCCGCATTTTTAGTCGTGTCAAATTAGATTTTACTTGAATTCTATTACTTTCTACTATATTGACTCGCAATTTTCACTATGTTCAACAGTAAATTTTGAGTGTGGCAAGTGTGGTTCACGATTAGTATGTTCACATAGCAAAAAATAATTTTATATTTCTCCCGTGTAGTTATGAAATTTCCAGTTTTAGATAGAATTCAAGGAAATTCATGAGTTTCCAGTGGCAGTGAGACGGAAATTTCATAACTTGATAGAATTTTCAATTTTTCCCAGAATTGTCCTGATTTTTCCGAATCTTCACGAAATAATTGGACTTAAACATCACGCATTTTATTGATTTTCAAATCATTCGAACAGAAAATCAATGGAATATTTCATTTTTCAATGACACGGAAAACTCAGACGAAAATTTTATAGATATATAAAAAATTATCAAATGAATTAATTAAATTTCACTTGGTTTGCGAAATCACTTTCTTGTTATCAAGAAATTGTCCTCGTCTTTAGGACAAGTACAAAATTTCTTGAACGAAAGTTTTTTTTTCTTAGTGCAAGATATTTTGCTCTTGAAAATTTTCAAGCCACGAGTTTCTTAATACAAGTAAAGACGTATTTCTCAAAAAAAATTGTTCTTCTCAGTGTACACTGTCCATGAAATTTAGATTTTTTTTGTCAAAATGTACCATTGTAATTTTAAAAAAGTTCGGAGTTCCATATTCATCAACTTCAGGAAAGTAGTGAAAGTAATGGCATAATAATGTTTCCTTCAATTGCAATGCATTTCACACAACAGTACTCATTACGTGTTAATTTCCATACTTTTCATAATAGAATCATACATAATAAATAACATGAACATAACTAGGGGAGACCGGGGCAAAATGAGACCCCTGTCAATTTTGAGATCTCACACAAATGATTGATTGTTCTACAGTTAGAATAACTTTGATCTTCGAAAAGTATGACCATGACAAAGTTTGATACTCATGAGATGAAAAAAAGGGGAGAGACTTAATTATTCCACTCGATTTATGATCGATCGGCCATTGTCCTAAAAATTTCATAGACTGCCCACTAGTAGTTTTCAGAAGATAACAGCTGAATGCGATTTAGGAGGAAAAAAATATAACATTTCTAATTTCACAGAAAATTCCAAATTTTTGAGCAGCATTAAGGCAAGAATTCCTCAACTTATTAGAATTTTCTACGAAAAAATGAATGTTTAAAGTTGAATTACGCTGAATTTCCAATTAATTGAAAATTCAAGATTATATTTACTGAAATCTTCCTGATTTCTATTAAGTTTCAGGAAATAATTAAACTTACATTTGCAGTTCTCATTGATTTTTCCATGAGATTCTGAATTTTCAATGACGGAATTCCTTGAAATCTTAATGGAACTACAATGTGATAAAAATTCCCTGAAAGTGTATCGGAAATTTACAGCCAAAAAATCTTCAAGTGTACCAAAAAAATCGACTTATGATGAACTTACAAAAATTCATAACTATAAGATGAAATATCTGCATGAGACAAAAAATTTTCTCACTCCCGTAAAAACTAGAATGTCGCTCATAACGACGACTAGAGATTGTTTTAGATAGAAGTTTCTGTTTTTTATTCGAAAACTTATTTTCCTACTCATGTGAACTGTTAAACAACGTTACATGGAAAAAAACACTGGATTCATTTCTCTTATTGAAAAACAAAAACAAGCAGGGGGCTGAGCCTATTGGACTGAAGAAATATGATTGTGTCTTTATGCGTTGTTAGTCTTTTTATCTTTCATCTCTACCAATTTCATTGGTAGTAAGCTTCCGAATGGATCCATTGCAATTCTATTTTTGAAAAATAATAAGAAGATAAAAATTCTGTTTGTGGTGAAGAAAAAATTTCAGTTTCTGTAAGACGCGAATTCTCCGATTTTCACAATTTTCAAGTAAAACAAGAGGAAATTTCGTGCGAAATTTCAGATTAATATGTCAATTTTTTCCAAAGTTAGAGTGCAAAGACGAATTTTTAACAAAAAATCGAAAAATTTGAATTTGAATTTGATTTTGAATTTGAAATTTGAATTTTGAATTTCTCGGGAACTTTGCATGAATCAGTGGTATGAATTGTGCATATTCCAATTGGTTGGAATAGGAGACATTGAAATGAATATTTTGAAGAAAAATTGAAATCGGTCGAGTAGTTTTTCAGATATTCAAGAAAATAGATTTGGATATAAAGTCGAATATCTCCTAAACTATCTATCCGATTTAGCACATCTTCAATACCAACCATTTTGGTGCCAAGCGGAAATTTTGTACCAAATTTCAAGTTAATATATCAATTTTTAGAAAAACTAGAGTGCTAACAAAAGTTTTCAGCGAAAAACCGAAAAATAGAAATATCTCGAAAACTTTGCATGAACAGGTATAGATATTTTGATAGATTGCGATAGAAGACATCAAGACGAGTATTTTGAAAAAAAAATTGAAATCGGTTGGATACTTTCCGGGATATTTGCAAAAATCGATTTAAAAACAAATGATGATTTCTCAAAAATGGCTGAACCGATTCAGCTGAATACACAGACTTTTGGAATTATTTTAGCCCTTTATTCGTTTAATTTTTTCTAAAAGTTGACCATCAAGTGGACCAAGTTGACCACGCGCACATACATACATGGTCCTCAAACTTCGTATTTTTACGTTTCAGACCATTCTACATCATTTCCAGGCAAAGTTAGAGAATCGAAAAATCGACCGATTTCAATGCTTCCATTCGGAAGCAAACAGAGGGGTCTCATTTTGCCCCGGGGTCTCATTTTTCCTCGGAGTCTCATTTTACCCCGGTCTCCCCTTCTCAATATCAATTGCAAATGATAGACCACATTCACTCTTTACAAATCGCGTTCCCTAAAAATTGATGAAAAAAAAAGTAAAAACAACCAGTTCTTCATGTTTGTCATTCCTTTCTGTGCGGAACGTTATGCCGGTATTAAAACTTCATGTGTACTCTGGTAACTTTCTTTCTTTCGAGGTGATGTTCACTCGCCTCATGTTGTACATTGGGTGCCTTCAAGTTGCTCTCGTGTACCTACTTGAGAGGACCATTAAATCTCACTGTTGTCGGTTTCCAAGCGGGTCGTAAAACATCTCGGAAGATATGCAAAACGGAAACGAACCCGCCCGGTGACAGAGAAACGTGTGCGAGCGCACATGAGTGTTCAACAGCTTGTTACATTGATAGTAACTCGCTGTGTTGGCAACCTCGATTTCCAGGTGCTGTGGCGTCCTGCAGTCGGGTTAGTCCTATATGCTAATGAAAGCTGATCATTTTTTTATTACCGCCGAGAAGTGGAGCATGTTTGAATGATTTTACAATTAAGACGTATCAGTATCCATTCGGAAATTCCAAACAATGTATTTTGACCCGGACAGAGTGGATTATCACAGGGAAATATGTAAGAGGAGCATTATGTCCCGATAATTCTAGATAACCACGAGTTCATCTTCATGAAATCCTTTGAGGCACCGCTGGCCCACACTATCAGAAATTTTTGGCTGAAATTTCCGGTAAACTTTTTGGAAATTTTTATCAAGTAACAGTTCCACTGAATTTTCAAGAAATTTCGTCGGTGCAAAATTCACAATTGAGAAAAAAGTCAATGAAAGCTAAATTTTAGTTTAATTTTTTCATGGAAATTTATAGAAATCAGAAAAAGTCCGAGAGAAATATTCTTGAATTTTCCTTTACTCGAAAATTTAGCATAATTTAGTGTTGATTATTTCCCCCATCACTCTTCCAAGGAATAGAATGGCAGTATTCGACGTCTCGTGGATCAATCAGAAAACAATTCAGTAGCGAAGCGGTGAATCGGGTTAAGTCGATTTTGACTTTGGGTCAGTTTTTGATGAATATCTCGGAATCTAAGAGAGATGGCAGAATTTGCTCGGGACCTTTTTTGTAACCCTCAATTGGCTGTACAAAAAAGGTCGTGACAAAAATGTTCTATCTATCTTAGATTCCGAGCTATTCGCCAAAAACTGGCCAATAGTCAAAATTGACTTAACCCGGTTTATCGCTTCACTACTGAATTACAATGTCGAGACTTTTTCTCATCGACTATTATTTTATAAAGTCGACATGATATTCAATGGATAATTTTTGATAAATCCACTGGTAATTTTTCATATCAATATATGTATGAAAAACAAAAGATTTCCTAGTTGAGTGAGCCCCTCATTGGAATTGACAGATGGATTTTGTCTCATAGTGCAATTCTCTTGGCCGAAATCTGGATGGAAATATTCTCTTCCGAATACCACTCGAACTTCAAACTTAATCAGGTATTTCCCTCAAGGTCCCCCACATACAAACGAACCCCGCAAATTTCTCAGGAAACCTCCTTCGTTTATTTACAACGAAGCTATCGGCAGTTACCTGATAATTTTGAAGCTCTCGTGCTATTACATACGAATATTCATGTTTCAATTGTAAATCCAATTAAGTTGGAAAATTCTCGTCTCCCTAATACTGCTAAAAAATTTAGAAGTTCATTGAATTGTCAGTGAAATTTGAAATTTTATGATTTTTCCTCCCGTGATCCAATTCAATGTTGCTCTCGTGAAGAGTACCATTAATTTCAAATTTTTTCTAACACTCTTGGGGCCGATACATATTTACACATTCAAGCGGTCTCCTCCGAACGCTCTCCTTATGAGATATTTCGCAAGGTGCTAGAGATACCAAATTTGGATCATCTGCTGTTGCGTACGATGATACGATGACCTAAATTTCAAGAACTTCGGCGACCTTATTTTTTAGATATGCATCGCCAAAAATGGAAAAATCTTGTTTTTGCTTCCGAATGGAAGCATGGTATTCGTCGGATTTTGAGATTCTTTATTTTGCCTGGAAATGATGTAGAATGGTATGAAACGTGAAGAAATAATGTTTTTAGAAAATGTCTGTATGTGCGGGTCGGATAGTTCGGTTTTTGGGTTACCACTTTGTAGAAAATATAATATTAATACGGGAAAATTCATTGATATAGACGTGAAATTTTGACCTATACTAGGTACTATTAAGCTCAAGTTTGATACACAATTTCAGCCCAATCGATCCAGTCGTTCCTGAGATATGCAACTTTTTGTATACAACTATATTGGTCAAGAACTACTAACCGATTTCATTTTTTTTTTCAAAATACTCGTCTCGATGTCTTCCATTTAGATCAATTAAAATATATATACCCGTTCATACAAAATTTTCGGGATATTGCCGATTTTCCAAATTTCCCAAAATTCCTTGTACGCGCGATAACTCGACAAGAAATTGAGATAGAAGGTTGAAATTTGGTATCATTGTAGGTCCCATAATACCAAAGGCTGGTATTTTGGATGAGCGATATCGGTCTAGTAGTTCCAGAGATATTCAACTTTTTGCATAAAATTATATTGGTCAATATCTCAAAAACTACTTGATTGATTTCATTTTTGGTACTCGCCAAAAATGAAACAATGATCGGTGATCGATTTTGTTCGATTTCTTTGTTCGTACAATAACTTGAGGAAAAATTGGGATAGAAATGTGACGTGAGAAAATAGTTTCTCCTGTAAATTGAAAAAGGGAATTGTTATGGATCTATTCGGAAGCTTACTATCAATGGAATTGGTAGAAATAAAAAATTAAAATACAAATAACACATGAAGTCACAGTCACATGCCTTCTGCAATATAGGAGCAGTAAACTGCTTGTTTTGCTTCCGAATGAGAGCTATACACGGAGAAAAAAATTCCAGAATTTTTCAGGCGAAATTCAGGCAAAAATTACCGTGCCGTCTGGTAAAGTGGGTTCAATTGTCTAGCACCAGAAAAATTCCGGTGCTGCATAGTAAAAATTCCGGTAACGCACAATAAAAGCTTGATCCCTGACTGTTTTCTATTACATGATAAATTTCATTCAATAGTTAAAAATGAGTAAACATTGTCATTCAGCATATCATCCTATTAATTTTATTTTAACCTCTCCTCCATATCCTCTCTCCCATATTAAAAGCGGAATGCGCGGCAAACGTATGTGGAACGTTTGACAGGCCAATGTATATCTACAGCGTTATACACCTCATGAAGCGAAAATAAAGGGCACTTATTTTATTTCTTAACCGTTTTATCACAACACTAATTAATATTTCACTGAATTGATATTATGAAAAACATTAACCTGGGGTTTCAGTAAGGAGATATGTGAGAGAGGAGGCTAGAGGAGGCGACGGAATAAATCATCTGGTCACGTTGAGTCGATGTTCGTGGTTGCGGAGGGGGGACGAAGAGTACCGAAATCTTACGAATGCGCGATCGGGTCCTAGGATTCTGGTAGAGCACCGGAAAAATTTGCCAGTCAGTGTCATAATTTTTCTCGTATTTCTCGTAAAAATTCACTGTCGCTTCGATTTTACCGTGCTGCATAAGAATTTTTCCCCACATTTATCCGAAAAATGAGTCGTGCAACAGTACCTTTTCCTACTCTTTGCAGTACATTTGGCCTGGAAAGACCATCTGAACCAACTTTACTGTGCGGGCACGGTAATTTTTCTCGTACATTTCTCTCCGTGTATAATTGAGATTTTTTTCGATTTCCTAATTTTGGGTGGAAATGCCTAGAAATGTCATAGCACATGAAAAAATATTTTTAAAAAATATCTGTATGTGTACATTTGTGTTTGTTCGTCCAGAACTGACCCCATATAACTCGAGAATGGTTAACGTAAAGACGCTGAAATTCTGATCGCTAATTGGTACTACTGATAGTCAAATTTGTGCTATATTTCAGCTCGTTCAGTTGAGATCGGTTCCTGAGATACAGCGATTTCTCAAAAATCTTCTTTTGCAAATATCTCCTGAACCATTCGCCGATTCTAATTTTTTTAATACTCATCATGATGATATCTATTCAACTACACCGAAAAAAGACCATGCCACCCCGAGCAATGTAGTTTGATTCTCGTTTTTTCATTTTTTTACTGAAATTTCTCGTGCGCATGGTAATTTGAAAAGTAATCGAGATAGAAACTTAAAACTTGGTAGCATTTAAGGTCTTCAGATAACAATTTTGGGATTCTGGATGAGCAGAATCGGATCACTAGTTTCGGAGATATTCAACTTTATATGTGAAATTCTTTTGCTCATATCTCCGAAACGACTTCCCGTTTCATTTTTATTTCAACATATCCGTCTTGATGTCATCTAACTATTTCTAACAAAATATAGGTACCGTCCCATTAAAAATTTTCGTGATATCGCCGTTTTCGTATTTTTCTTGTCAGAATCCACTTTTGTTTAATTGTTAACCGCAAACTTAGTGCCCACGCATCCATCCAGTTCCCACCGTCAGCAGATTAAACGTTTACCATCTAGTGAGAGGAACATTCCTGAGAAATCTCTGTTCACTCCGCAATTCCGGGAGGCTCCAATGAATCATTTTTGATAGGCCGCAAGATTGATTTCTTAATGCCATACTTGACAAATTTGTTCTATCATACATAATCCTGTTTATCTATTCCATTACCATAACAGAAATTTAGAAAACCATTCGACGCGGTTTCTATCATTACCTCTTTCATTCAGTAAAAATATCTACTAGTGCTCTCCGTCCTCCTGGCCCGACCTCAACAGCATCTCCAATCCGATATATCGTTGATACCTACTGTAAGTATAATATACATCTAACCGCGGTGCATTTCCAACGGAAGAATGCGTGTGTTGGTGATAACTTGCTAAGCACGTGCTGGCACGGTAAAATGGGTTCATTTGGACGGACTCGGAAAAATTACGGTGTCAACACAAAATTTGTCCGTCCAAATAAACCCAATTTACCATGCAAACAGAGTAATTTTGTTGGTACTTTTGTCTCCGTGTACGCTGTTGAAAATTTTCCTCTGAAATTTCCGGTAAGAGTCTTCGGAATGTCAAGCAAGTAGCAGTCCCACTGTAACTTCACGGAATTTTGTTACTGAAAATTCAAAATTTGCATTGAAAAATCCGTGAGAAGTGTAAATTTCGGTTCAATTACTCTGGGGAAATTAATGAAAAAGTAGGAAAATTTGAAGGACTCTCCTTGAATCCCAGATTCCGCAATTTTCGGGAAATTTCTTCAAAATTCCGGGAATTCCAAAAATTTTGAATGAATTCTCTAAAAATTTAGGAGAATTTAGCAATGAATATTCATTTTCATTTGAAAATTTAGGTAAATTGTGGAATTTCCGTCTTCCTGCCGCTAAAAAAGTGGAAATTTACTTGAATTTTTGAAGAAACTTGAAATTTCATTGACTTTTTCTCTTTAAAGAGATTCAAGTATTTTAGCTATTTTTTCTTCGGTGAAATGCTTTTATACTTTTATAGTCATACATCAAAAGCTTCATTTGAGCCCCATTTGCCACTAAGTTTCCGGACATTTTACAATAATTTTATTATTTAAACTTAGTAGGTCTGAATTGGAATGTCGATATTGAGCCGTTGGAAAACATTTTAAAAATTGAAAAAAAAATAGAAAGTTTGCTTCTGAAGAAAGTCTGATGAATTGATTAAAAAATTGCAATTTTGGAAAATTAAGAGCATTTTTTGGAAATAAATTGTAAACAATCCATTTCCCACCATTATTTCCTCATAAACTAAGAATGTTAAAAAAATAATAATTCTATACATAATGTAATTTGAATGACGCTGAATATCCATGATTTTTTTTTTAAATTTTTCTCACGCAATTGACAAATTCAATGATTGAAAGTCGTTGAATCTATAGCGTGGTCTGTAACAAACTGTAAAAGACACTTGGATATCCTCAAATCGAACTCAAGGTTTTTTTCTCGGAAAATTCACCCAATTTTTTTTAAAAAGTTCATGTCATGAACAAATAAACTAAATAACTTAGTGTGAAGCACGTCTCTCACAACAAATCAATGAACAAATTGAGGGAGGCAATGGCTTAATCCGCTGCAGTCAGCACACATTGATACATTTGTAAAATGCATCGCATGAAAGAAAGGCGTTGACCATAAAATTATATGGAAAGATCCAGTGCTTATCCACAGAGTTGACATCTCATTCCATTCATATCCGTCAGTGGAACTTCAACCGATTAATCCAAGCCACACTCAATTATGCTGAGAAGAAAGTGGAATAGCAATCACCTGATCACGTGCTACGAGTGGCTCTATAAGTTTGATCCCAATATGATAATTTTTCAATCTCGATGACGGCGCCCCAATAACAAGGTTATCCACGCTTCTATAGACCACCACACTTTTTATCGAATAGTTATATTGAATATAGAAGCCAAAATCAGTCGATTGTTTGTACTAGTTCCTATGTTTGTATGTACCCCAGTGGAAAATCCAAAATTATAGCGTAACATACCTGATCAGAATCTGATAAGGTAACCTGATCAGTGTCTGATCAAGACCTGACTAAAATTTCCACTCAGGTATGCGTTTAGGGCCTATGGGTCTGTGTTCTTCACACGCGCACTCAATGGTTTCAGAGGAAATTTCCGTCCACAAAGACATGTGTTGATCTCTTGGTGACGAAGAGGCCTGAGGCCAGTTTTCGTGAAAAGTCAGTAGAGTTAGTTACGTCGGAGAGACTGACGAGTGAGGACCTAGAAAATAAAAACTTCTCTCCCGCCAAAACCTGTGTCTTTAATTAAATTACCCTGGCTATCACCCATAATTACAATATTACTTATTCTTCCGCAATATATTTTCAATTTTCAATTCTTTGGTTCCTTGATGTTACAAAAGTTTTTCTTTGTTTTACATCTACACATGCCACCCTCCTCCTTCATCATAGAACTGAATCTGTAGCCCTCTCCTCCTTCACAGAACAACAGCAATAATTTTTAAAAATTCAACCGATTTGTTGGTCTCTCGCTCCCACTCCAGGTGGGTTGAAGTGGATGTGACCCATTATGGCTCGAACCAATAACTTCCCGACCAATTCCTGTTTTTCTGTTTACTAGAAAGAAAGAACGCAAGAATTTTGAAATTTCCATCCGGATAACAAGAAAGTGGTTGAGACGATTTTGCCCAGAATCCAATCGAAATCGAATAAGACTGTCAGAAAATGACTACTGAAATTTTAAATAAAAAATCTTGGAATTTTTAACAATCACTCATTGACACGAAATTTATATGTAAAATTGGGTGGTGCCAGATGGTATGACCGTTGTGGTCTTTTACCTACCCGTCCCAGTACCTACGCGGTACCTCAGCCTAATTCCCTACCCGCACTTGCCTCTAAGCTAACTTATATCGAACTCCACATAACTAACTCCACATGCACTGGGTTCGTTTTCCGGCGATGAAAAAATCTTTCATCACCGGGACTCGAACCTGCGCTACTGGGACGCTTTGGTTTATAGGGCCAGCACGCTGACGACGAGCCCAAAGACGTCCCTCGAAATTTGCATGTATTTTGTTATTAACAAATCAGTTGAATTCTGGAGTATTCAATGAAATTGCACTTTTCAGGTCTATATGATAATGAAAATTATTGAGTAATTTAAAAATTCAATCAACAATTTCGCTGAATTTTCAAACCACTGAAAATTCAGTTGGATGTGATGTTCAATTTCTGCAATGAATTTGAAAATTGTAGATTTCATTGAAATCTCAGTGATAATCTTACATGGAAAACCCGAACTAACCCGAATTTTCAACCATAATGAGAGATTTCAGGAACGGTTTGATCTTAAATCGGATTCAAATTCACAGCATTGAGAATTCGAGTGCTTAATTTTCAAAAAATTTCCAACAGTGCATGTAGATGCATCGACCGTACCAAAAAAATCGAAACCCATCATTATTCTTCGTAAAATTGTTGAATTTCCAAAAAAAAATTGTTTTCATTTCTTCACAAGTTTTATGCGAATTACTAGCGAACCGCCGAAACGATCGTCTTCATAACCTAATCAGTACTAAGCCACATTAATAGTCATCGATTGAAAAAAAAATTATTTGAATCGGATCATTTGTTCAGAAGATATTGTTGGATAAAATTTTAGTCACATACGTACATACACACAAGGACATGTCTTCAAAAACGTATCAGGATGATTCTAGAAGCCATGAAATAGGAGAAATCATAGTAATTCCATGTTCAATTTTCGGGTTATTGCAATAACTTCCTTCGGGTCGGGAAGTTAAAAACTCAAATAATTATAAAAAATTTCCCTTGCGCTTCAGCCTCAAGTAAACAATAACAGAAAGGTAAACATATCTTGCCAGAAGCCAACGCTGACATCTACACCGCTTTGAAACATCTTTAAGAACATTCGCAAATAATTTAAGAAAATCTTCACAAATGACAACATCTCGTGATCATGCCTGCAGCAAAATATTTTTGAAGACCAAAAGCATCAGCTCATATCCTCAATATAGAAACCAAATATATGAAGCCAACGTCACATATTTCAACCGAAGAAGATACATGAAATTGTGGGAGTAGGCTATATTTCATTCAAGTCTAATGGATGAATGCCGGAAATTCTCCAAATGACTCTCTTTAAACTTTCGAACCTTATACACGACGATATGAATAATCTCACCGTGGACCACCCAAAATCCCCAAATATGCATTGGAAAAGAAGGAAGTACAGAAATAAAAATGATGGATAAAACTAAAGAAAAAAAAAGACTGAAAGTATGTTTCCTCGATGTTCTAATCGGTGTCAACTGCTGCACGTATCGACCTACTCCGAGTAAAAGATCCGTTATACGGTGTATCCCCCACTCCGGCATTCAATTCTATCATTGAAAACATACAGGAAGATTTGTAGACAACACTATTTACCACATAAGATTATGATTATAGTGAAATACATCTGAGCCGAGCATCTATGTATAGCATCCTAAGTGCGTAGGCTCATTCATGGATTCTTTACACATGTGTTGAAAAAATTTCATTTGTACACCGGCGTTTTGTAGCGGTTATCTGATCATAAGTAGATCTCTCATCGTGACCTTTCCACAGTATACTCTCACGTTCGGGCAGTGCGTTATCGCAGATCTATCTCTGAGTCTGCTTCAAAATATGATTGTAATCAAAATCGTTGAAATTATCTAGTGGTACTTTGATAATCATGACACACTGACCTCCGGCTTCATTCCTTTTGTTTATTTTACGTCTTTTTTCAGTATTAGGTGAGAATTTTAAACGGACTGACACCGGATATCTTACTCAGACGCGAATAAAATATTCAGCTACAATGATTCCCGTTCAACTTTACACTTGTTCTTCTGGACACGTATCAGAAGTGATAGTTGTCATAAGTGTGTTTCCACGATGTCCACTCTGAAATTGTCATGCAAAACGGGTGGGAGCCCTCTTTAGGTTAGACCGAAAAAGAGCTGTCGTGCCGGACAAGCCATCACCCCAAATCCAACTATTAAACACATATGTATCGCAGTCGGACAAATTTTGCAGGAGCATTACATTCCAAGCACGTATTTTTGTCGCAATCGATACCAGAGTTTTATCACATATTTTTCTCGAACGGTATTTAAAGTGGGGAGTGAGATAATGATCCCGATAGGATCTGGATCATAATATTAAAAACAATCGACGGTTTGATATTATTCTAAATTTTATTGGCCTTTCTCTTCCTCTTCTTGACGCTTGATCATCTCTAATTCTTCCGATAATCAAGTCAATGGCAAGGAAGCAGTTAATGCAACGCTGATGAGCACTAGGTACGGGATCGTTAGAAAGTGATGAACAAAATTGATTCATTCAATTTCAAGCACCTGTTCCTGTCTCTCAGTTGCGACTATTTTGCACTTCCAGTGCCTTCGTCCTCATTGTTGAACTGCATCAATTAATAATTCGTTAACTATCGCCCGGAGCCGAAAGTCGAAAATTACAATGACTGCTGGAAATTGAAGAACGACTTGAGGAGAATAAAGGAGAGCAATATCTTAGTGTTATACACTGTTAAAAATTTTCAACTGAATTTTCCGTGCCAAATTCCGGAAATTTTTATCGTGTTCAAGTTCCACTAAAATTTCAGGAAATCTTGTCATTGAAAAATCAAATTTTCCATTGATTTTGCGTTCAAATGATCTGGAAATCAATAAAATACTTGATTTTTCAGTTTAATTATTCTGTGAAAATTCTGAAAAATCAGGAAAATTCAGGGACAAATTCATATCATTTTGGTTCTGAATATTCATGTTCCACTGAAAATTCAATCAAGTTGTAAAATTTCTATCTCACTCACACTGAAAACTCATGAATTTCCGTAAATTCTACTTAAAACTTGACATTCCTTAACCGTATTCTTTCCCTAAATTCCATTTAATGTCAGTCTCACGAGATTTACTCATGAGATAACATCTTCCATGAAATGTGAAAAAATTTCTAACAGGTTACCTCTTACAGAACGCTACCCGCCGGGGCTTTTTTTGATTAATTTTCACGTTCGGATTTCAGCAATCGGAGGGCAGTATTTGGGATCACCTGATATGTTGATGGATATTTCCTCACTGACATTGCATATCAACTTCTGAACAACTCCGCATCGATACGATCAATTGAACGATTGTACCGTACATAAAAAATTATTATCCTCTTTAACCCTAGACTGGTCACCATGCGAGGGAATTGCCGCAACACGTCGTTTTATTCACCTTGCCATCGACTGGTTGACCGGAAAAATTTGAGAAAAATTGAATTCGTCAATTGAAGTATCTGGAAAATTC
This sequence comes from Diachasma alloeum, assembly GCF_001412515.2. Lineage (NCBI taxonomy): Eukaryota > Metazoa > Arthropoda > Insecta > Hymenoptera > Braconidae > Diachasma > Diachasma alloeum. The sequence continues at coordinate 628,958 of NW_021680371.1, read as the reverse complement.
TAGTATTTTTTTTCAATATTGTATCCTTAATTCTGGGAGAAAAAAAAATTTCCAACAGATGAACAATTTTTTCCCGTGTTAAATGAAATTGCCTGTTGCGCGACGTTGCTGGGAACTCGCTAAACGCGCCCGGGAAGTGTAGAATGGATTCGGCAACGCTGGAGCCTAAATAACACGGCGGCACTCTCCCGTGAAGGTGACTAAAGTCGCATTTTCCCGTCAGGTGACCAGACTAGGGTTAATGGCAATCGATAGAGCTCGACCATACCTACATTTGAAAAAAAAAGATTCAATTCCATGCATTCATTAGCGAACAATTAAAGAAAAACTTTACCACACACATACGTTCGCACACGGTCTAAAAATTGCATTTTCGGCCTTTTGGATCATAATGGGTCCATATAACACAAAAATCCAAAACTTAAAATCCATTCGGAAGCAAAAATCACTTCGAGTACTTGTATATTGCGTATGAAATCAGAATTCTATCGGAATAGCGAAGTCTCGGAGAGTTGAGAAAAGTAGGTGATTAGATTGAAAAGCAGATCTGCAGATCATGTCGACATTTCGAATTTTGATTGTGATCATTACCACTTATACGTCTGCGGTCACACCTTCCAACATAGGGGCCTAGTCGCATATGACCCCCATGTGACGACGCGTGTGGTGATGCCTTCTATCTCATAGTAACGTGGGAGTGACTCACCCCCGTTCCCACTCGCCCTTCACTAAACTCCGAAATTCGGAACCGAGCGGAACGAATAGCCACATAGGTACCCACCCCGTTTCTAAGCTCATGATTGTACGCATCATGCCCAGTAGCTTGCCAAGTAGAGATCCAAACGGGAAAATTTATTTGTTGCAATATTTTCTTCAAAATCAACAATTTAGGTGAGCTTCGCATTAAAAAAAATCCTGATCGATAGAATGATCACACGACTAATATCAATGATCATTTGATTTTGAAAAAGGGCGTAAGTATTATGGAAAAGAAACATACACTCCGCTTTGCATCATTTGCTTTTCATAAGTAAATAGCATATTACGATACAAGCGAAAACAAGTGGAAAATTGGTTTTTATTGATATATTTTTTTGCTGATAAATTGGCAATATGATTCCGAATGGTTATTTTGCACAGCATCTGCTTCTATACTATATAATTCATCGTTACATATCATTTTATTAAATTCAATGAAATTTCTTCTTGAATCATTCGTGTTGCATGTTTACCTTAGTTCAATATTTGATGAAATTTCAAATATGAAATAATATATACCATCCAGCTATTTGATGAAAGTAAATTCGAAGTAGGTCGTTTTAATGATAACTGAATCAATTTTTGGCCTTTCTTTTCTTTATTCAAATAATCAGTGGAAGTAAATTTTCCAAAAGCCGTAAAATCATCAAACCTTTGAAGACTATGAGAATAATTTCCGAAATTCTTTTATAAATCGAATGGAAGAATGGTGCTATCTATATTATGGAATGAATTTGAAATATCACATTTGAAGAAACTATCAGGAAATTCACTTTCATAGCAATTTACGAAAAATTCTAGATTTACAAAAGTCATCCTTAAAATCAAACCAACGAGTATAGGTATCATAACGATCTTTTAACTTCGACGGAGTGGCTTTAAAACTAATGTTTTCAGCGATCATTGAATGAATTTAGAGCATAATATTCTAAGATATCCTCGGAATTTTAATCTTTATAAAATACAAAATTTTGGCACTTTGTTCTTAAAATTAAAAGAACGATTACAGTTATCGCCTTCATCTTCGAACTCTGTCGAAAAGACATCCCAAGAATTTTTTCAATATATCATTCAATGAAGCCAGAACAATTTTTTTTAGTTATGGTGAGATAACCATTTTTTTTTAATTCAAAAATATAATATATAGATGAAATTTTAGTTAATGTGCACTGATAGAGCTCAACAATACCTATATTTAAAAAAAAATGATTTAATTCCATCAATTCATTAACGAGCAATTGCAGAAAAAGTTTGTCACGTACATACATACATGCATACGGACAAGGTCTAAAAATGGCATATTCAGACGTTTTGGATCATGATAGGTTGATATAACAAAAAAATTGCGAAACTCAAATTTGAACGCTTACCCTGCTTCCATTCGGAAGAAAAAGTACTTGTTGAGAAGTGTGAGGGTTACAAGCCGAGCCGAAGGCAATATTTATAATCACACTCGTCAGGAAGTACATTTTTGCATATGTGTCGTACGATTTTTTATGATACTGATGAGAGAAAGGTGGTTCTTTGCGCGCGAAACGTGCAAAATGTGCAACCAAAAAAAAGTACTGATTCAAGTCGACGTCGATTTGATCCTAAGAGATTTTTGGCTTGATTCAAGCCAAATGACTCGGACTATGCCAATCCGGATTCTGGGTCTAATATAAGTCGAAAGGTGGTTCATTTCAAGCCGAAATCAGTCTGAATCAAGCCGAAAAATCGGTCTGAATTAAACCAAAAAATCGGCTTGAATCAAACCGAAAAATCGGCTTGAATCAAACCGAAGAACGGAGTGATTCACGCCGAAATTCTGCCTGTTCCAGACAGTAGATAGCGTCTTGATTCAATTTGATTTTTCGGTTTGATTCAAGTCGATTTTTCGATCTGATTCAAGTCGTTTTTTCGGTGATTCAAGCCGATTTTGGGGGTACCCTTTTTTTCATTTCTATCATAAAACGAATATTATTCTCAAGCACAATATCAATAGGATTCCTTGCACTTAAAAATTGAGATGCAACCAATGTGAATCGTTGCGTTATTGTCAAATCATGAGAACGTATAATACTTTCTTTTCATTGCAAGCGAAGTTTCACCTCCAGTTGAATGTTTTTCTATTCACCCCAGAAAGAAGGAGTGGCCAGCAAATATTGACTCTAAAAAAATAACATTCTTTCCGAAATGCGAATTCTTTCCAAAAAATATTATATCCAATAATCACCGAGAAGCCTCAAAACTCTAAACTCACCGTGACTCCATATAAGTAAATATTGCTTTTTTTCGTTTGCACTTCATTAAACAAAAGGAGAAATGAAGAAGCGACAATTTTTGAAACATGCTGTGGACAGCTTCGGTGAGTTGATACTCAGATGTTTCACTTTTCTCGTCGCACACACTTGAGTCTCGTAAGTGTTCCCATGCGTATCAGTTTGTTCCTCTTCTACATTTCCTCAACACAGTAAACCCACTACCGATTGTAAAAAACATTACGATATTCGATATTGGATAATTCACTGCATAACATTCCGGATCACTCAGACTACCTTAAGCGCACATCAGGAAATCAACAAATTACTTTTGCCTGAAACCACAGAGCCGGAAGTGTGATGATGCTATGATTGCAAAACATTATTTATTTCCTCTTCCCCATTTGGATAAATGGCAGTAGGTTCGTAACCAATCGAGGAAATAATTTGGATCTCATGAAATACCAAATTCAATTAGACTTTCGCATCGCTGTCATCGTCGACGGATATGGTTCATTCCATATTCTTTCTCTTTGTTTTGAAACCAGTCACTGGAGTAAAACAGTGTGAATCAAACGCTGCACTTATTAGTGCGCGTTGTACCACACATGCGAAACGAAACTCGAAAAATAACTGGATCGATTGAAGGCGCCCCAGCGTCACTGCATGGCCTCGGCTCTTCTTCAAAGGATATACCAAGGGTAGTTCCTGGCACGACACCCCACAGGGTACTGGAGCGCCCTGTACTGTGGACCAAACATCTGTCGAAACCCCCTCCAGTCTCACTGGGTTTAACCAACTGTATAGAATACTAGCACGAGCCAGATTTGGACACCCGAGTTTTTTAAAAGAGCATGATATATTTCCTACAGTGTGGTATAGTCTCTGCGTTTACAGTGATCCTGTACGCGTACTATATAGTCCCAGAGACAATTTCATTACTTTTGAAGTTTCCAGAGTTGTGGATCGGTAGTTCTTTCGGCCGGCAAATTTTGCCACTCCATTGCCTTTCATATTTATTCAACATTTTAACGGTCTTTATTAACATATATAACAATCAAGTACATCGAGTAACAGTATCACAATGGGCTTGAACTTAAGAATAGTTAATACAGCTTCAGCCCGAAGGCTATTACATGTATTTTGGATCAAAAATTTAAGGATCAAAGAAAAAACCCTATTTCATATATTTATTTATTTCATTGTCATTAACAATCGATTATTTCAATTATTGCTTGAAGAAACGAAATATCTCTTTTGTATGAATGAAATCAGCGATGAATTTTTTTCCCTCTTCTACAGGAATCCATACGCTATATGGTAGATCTACTTCTGTAGAAACGATCAGTAAAAAAAATTGTGTAGAAAAAATTAATAGAACTTGATCTCTCTGTACAACTTATTCTGTTGCTTTTGTTTCTATAAGAATGTCTCGGGTTGAACTGCACAAATTTTTTGCTTGAATTTTGAAATAAGAAAAAGACAAAAAAGCAGAGAAAATAACAGAAAATTTATGCCGAGAAATTCCTCTAGAAAATATCTCCATAGAATGAGTTCAATAATAAGTTCAATGGTGAAGGTAACAAGTTGACTTATGCAACAGTTACCTTTTAGATCAAAATCTCAAAGTCTGAGAGAGATAGCGAATTTTCTCCAATGTGTTTTGTTGTAGAACTAAATGAAAGCTACAAGAAAGGTCTTCGCAAAAATGTCGCTACCTCAGTACAATCATCATCATTTTGTTAGAGTTTTTTCATCACTTTTGCGTAGAGTGAAATTTTGCGTCAGAAACCCTTTGGAGGGTAGCACTCGCCATTACACGTATGAAAAAATCTTGTAGGATTTCCTATAGGATTTTTCTGATAGAATTTCCCGCAGGATTTCCTGTAGGATTGCCTATAGGATTCCCTCTAAAATTTCCAATCAGATTTATGACCCTAATCCTGACTCTTGAGACCGATTGGTTTCGAGTTTCAATTTTGTGTGTTACTTTCTATAGAAAACCCTATAGTGAATCCTATAGAAAATCCTATAGGAAATCCTAGAGGAAATCCCACCAGAAAAATCCGATAGGAAATGTTCGAATTCTCCATAGGATTTCCTATAGGATTTCCTTAGGATTTCCTATAGGATTTCCTTAGGATTTCCTATAGGAAATCCTATGGAGAATTCAAACATTTCCTATCGGATTTTTCTGGTGGGATTTCCTCTAGAATTTCCTATAGGATTTTCTAATGTTCGAATTCTCCATAGGATTTCCTATAGGAAATCCTAAGGAAATCCTATAGGAAATCCTATGGAGAATTCGAACATTTCCTATAGGATTTTTCTGGTGGGATTTCCTATAGGATTTTCTGTAGGATTTTCTATAGGGTTTCCTATAGAATCCACTATAGGGTTTTTTATAGAAAGTAACACACAAAATTGAGACTCGAAACCAATCGGTCACAAGACTCAGGATTAGGATCATAAATCTGATAGGAAATTCTATAGGGAATCCTATAGGAAATCCTACAGGAAATCCTGTGGGAAATCCTATCAGAAATATCCTATAGAAAATGTTCGAATTCTCCATAGCATCCTATAGCATTTTTTCATACGTGTAGGGGGCCAACCCAAGTAGAAATTCAAATCAGGATTGAATAAGACACCAGTAAAAACTGACATTCATCAGTTTTGGATCAGAAATGTAACGCTTGTTTGGATCCATGCTTATAGTTAAAATTCTAGAATCCGATCTTTTTGAACAGTACCGGATTCGATACGGATTTAGTTGAGATTTGACTGATCAGAATAGGATCACAATTCACTCCGCCACATTGGATCCAGATACTCCATTCAGAATTTCATCAGATCCTGATTCGAAAATCTAATCATGAAATTCTGACCAGTATTGAACCTAAAACTGATCCCGACCCAAGCAAACAGTGAAATTTCCATTCGGGTATCATGAATAAAAAACGGAACATTCGCATCGTATGATAAATGAAAAACAAATAAAAATACAATGTATTTTAATTGTTTCCAAGTAAAGCGACGTAATGTGAACGCTCCGTTTTTTCTTCACTTGGCCCCCATCCAGCACTGTACACCTCCCACAGCATAAAATCATTATAACCATATGGGCCCGATAATACTTTTATCGCCATGTGCCATAAAATATTTTATGTCACCGGGCCGGAAAACCGCAATCTAACCGAGCGAAGCGGGTTTATCGGGCCTAATGTCATATAATACTTTTACGCACTCGTATCGAAATACATTATTGCATGAACGTGCGGAAAGTGATATAATTACCGTTTGAAGAATCAATCATTTGCAATTAGATCGCTTCCTGAGTTCCGCAAGTCGTTACCATAGACAACGCGTGTGCAACCAAGTGGTGATCGTGAAAACATACATACCCATTTTGAGTGATTAGAGTTCATTTTTTGAATGAAAGACAATTTTTTTTTCGAATTCAATTTTAATCATGTGCCTCATTCAATGTCCAGCAGACAAAAAACTTTATTTTGAGAGATATATCCGTGATCTCTAGGAATCGATTCTTATTTTATAGAAATCAATTCAATTATTTATTTATTCTTTGGTGATTACAAGTGGTAAGTTTATCTTTGTTACACACCATCACAAAAAAAAGAAATTCTAAGACAATTAGAGAGAAAAAAAAATAATTACGAATTTTCTGTCAGTGACCCGTTTTGCCCTAGGAGTCCGTCTTGCCATCCCGGTCCATTTTGCCCTACACTCCCCTAAAAATCTAAACGGGCCCATGAAAGAGTCTGACTTACTGAAGGCTATGACAAAGATATCACTAGAATAAATAAGGAGAATATACCGGCGGCGGTGGCTGTGTGGTTAGATCGCGGGGTTGGCACGCGGACGACTCGTGTTCGATTCCCGTTGGGGGGGGAGGGAGGCAAAATGTTTTTTTAACGCTCTAATTCTTACAGTTTCATTGTCCGAGCAGGAGTCTCGCAAGGGACGACTGTACCTGCCCGGGTAGAAATCAGGCCGCTCGAGCTCGGCTCGGAACCCGTATCCCAGCTAGAAATACGCCACTCCGCGCCAGCTTGGGGCAAACTCCACGCGCGTCACATGTACCCGAGGTTGAGCCGCGTCACGCGCTCACAGCCCAGCGTTAAACTATTACCCGAAACGCTTCGCCGGGCTTTAGTTGAATGGCCACTGCTCAACCTCAGGTTCATCTCCAATTACTCAATCCCAGTATACTTAACCTCAATAATGATTTGACAGGTCCGATGGCATCGTGATTTGAGCGAAAAAACAATCGAATAAATGTGAAGATGGCATGCTTTTTCAGATGAACAATCACAAGCTCATCAGAAATAACGTGATATTAACTAATCGAATGGGATTAATCTGAAAATACAAGGTTGAACAATTCACTGAAACGTAGTCAAAACTTTCTTTTTTCTCGCGAATACAACAAACAAAATCAAGAAAAATAATCACTTGAAAAACGTTAACGAGCCTTTATTATTAATTATCAACACTACAGGAGAGGATACTCTTCATTTTTCGATAGGCCTACGAGTTCTAAGAATATTCTACGATTTATTAGGGAAATGTTGAATACAGGTATGCCAAAATAACACGCATGAAAAAATTCAACAGAAAAACCTAGCGCTTTCTATTAAATTTCTATTGGAATTCTATGAGAATTCTCTGGAAGTTCTATTAGAATTCTATTCGTTTCTTGCGCCGATTCTATAGGAGATTATGCAACTTCATAGAGTCTTTTTGTTAAGGTAAAATTTGGTGCAAGAAAGTAAATAGGTTTTTATGTTCCTATAGATTTTCTTAGGCGTAAGATTTCTAAGTTTTTTCCGCTCAGTTTTTCTTCTGTTCTTTTAATCAAATGCAGGAACAAAACTTGGAAAATTCATGCCCAATAGTTTCTGTGGAAGAAATCCTAACAGAATAAATTATCTAGAAAAATCAATGGATTTTTTTCTACAAACAAATATCTATTAAAAATGCAGGGGAAAGTTGCATAATTTTCAATGGAATTGACGCAAAAAAAATAGAATTTTTCAATAGAATTGCAATAAAACTTAAATAGAATTCTCATAGAGCTCCAATAGAAATTCAATAGGAATTCTTAGAGAAAGTGCCAGGTTTTATATTCGATGACAGAGGGAAAAATCAGTAAATTTCAAATTTTATAGAAAGTTCAGTGGAATTCCATTTTTTTTTATAGTAAGAAGACAAGGATTTTCCAAAGTATTCAAATTTAAAATCGATATTCTAAAAATGCATAAATATCATTCTATTCCACCCTCCACTCGACACGACATGACTCAATCGGAGCTGAGTTCTAAGCGTTGAGCCACAGCTCAAACTCAAGTGCCGGGTTATGCCATCTGATGAGTGTTCGACTGTGAGCCGGTATGGAGCGGCGTGTCGCGGCGTGAACTCGGGTCAAGCGGCAAGCCGAGGCTGAGCTCGCGCTCACCCGAGTTGCGGCTGAATCCCCGGTTGAATTTCTACCCGGGTGGTCAAGGTTTTTCCCTCAAGTAAGGTTTTTCTTAGCCCTCGGCGAATCGTAAAAACCCGATGGGGTAGGGTGAACAGGCCAATTGCTGAACTTTTAAGGGAAATTCGACTTTCGTGGTGGGATCTAAAGTAAAAGAATCAGCTAAATGGGGATATAATGGCTTCCATACCTTCAAGAATGTTTTAAATGTTTTAAAGTGTGTCCTCATCGGCCGGCGACTTCTCGTCTACTCGAATTCACTGTTCAATACGCAACAATTTCTACACTGATGATTAAAACATATCATCTTAACTTTAATGATAATCTTGAGCTTTCACCAATAAGTTGTTTAATTACGGTATTCTTTTATATAGATTTTTCTGGAATTTTTAAGAGTAATCTCAGTTCGATAGTACAAACGGTTGCCAAGATCGGCGATTGTTTGAAATTTGTTAATAACAAATCAGTAATTCAATGAATCGAAATTTCGTTTGCCCCATTCGATAAAGGAATGTATAGAGTATATATAGAGTATATATCTCGATAAACGAGAGCTAATAATACAGATAGATTGTGATAGGAACAGAAAGACATTTTCAAGTTGATGGTTGTGGAGAAAATCGGGTGAGCGGTATTACCCGCTGAGCGCACATTCTCCCCTAGGCATGATCAGGTAACGCCTAATGAGAGCCTGACCAAGTTTTGATCCAGTCGATCGAATCCCGAAAACTAACGGCGAGTTCAGATCAAGTTCTGGTCAAGTAGGCATGATCAGGTGACGCTTGATGAGGAGCTGACCAAGTTTTGATCCAGTCGATCGAATCCCGAAAACTAACGGCGAGTTCAGATCAAGTTCTGGTCAAGTAGGCATGATCAGGTGACGCTTGATGAGGAGCTGACCAAGTTTTGATCCAGTCGATCGAATCCCGAAAACTAACGGCGAGTTCAGATCAAGTTCTGGTCAAGTAGGCATGATCAGGTGACGCTTGATGAGGAGCTGACCAAGTTTTGATCCAGTCGATCGAATCCCGAAAACTAACGGCGAGTTCAGATCAAGTTCTGGTCAAGTAGGCATGATCAGGTGACGCTTGATGAGGAGCTGACCAAGTGTTGATCCACTCGATCGGATCCCAAAAACTTCAGACGGGCTCAGATGTAGTTCTGATCAGGTAGACATGATCTCAGTCTGAGGACAGATTGCCTAAACTTAATTTGATCCGATTCGGATTTGATGCAATTGATTTTCATTTGAACGGGGTTAATTAAAAAAAAATGATAAGGTTCGGATCCGGTTTACTTAATCTTATTTTGAACAAACCTTTTCCTAGGATCAAATTTTTAATTAATTAAAATTTTTAATTAATTTTTAATCAATTTTTCAATTAATTTTTAATTGATTTTTGAATTAATTAATTGTGCGGAGAGAGAGAGAGGGGTGGCTCAATAACCACATATAGTCGAAGTGTCACACTCACAAGCAAATTATCTTGACTAAAAAAAACTTATCAAGCTCCCATTTGTTCATTAGTGTTATGATTATCAGGATTATTATCCATTAATGAAATGGATAAAATTTTAACTAAAATCTAGAAACTAGATTTCAGAAAACTGAAAACTGACTTTTTAGAAAAAAATTGTTCAAAATCAAGGATTAAAATGAGGATTATTTTAAACCAAAATATACTTAATTTTAGAAATAATATTTCCTAAAATCTAGAAATTTTTTGTAATTTTTGAGGGAGGTTTTTACAGAGGGGGAGACGGGATTATGAATTCACAACCAAAAAATTGAATCAGTGAGTCTTTCAAAAATATCTCGGAAACTAAGAGAGATAGCGAATTTTTACTGAAAATTTGGTAGGGAGACGGAGGAGGAAAATTGGGGGGGAGGAGACTTTTATTGAATTCTCGATGTACAACCCCCCCCCTATTTTCCCCTTAGTTTTGGAGATATCTTTGAAAAACTCACTGACTCAATTTTTTTGGTTGTGAATTCCCAATGCTCACCCCCTCCCCCAAATTTTCAGGAAAAAATTCGCTAAAGTCCCCTCCTTCTTTTTGCAAAATCCCCCCTCCTCACATCGGAAATTACCGATATTTGGACACCCCTCCCTATGTATGGGGCACTTAAGCCCTTTAAATACCTCAGCCACAATTTTTTAGTTCAATCTGAAAATTTTCTACAATTAAGAAAAATTCAGCATTCGTTTTGGAAAATATTTGTTCCTAAAAACAAGCCCCAAATTCGTTAGTGTTTAGGATCCCACCAGGGATGAAGCTTAAGAATTGGATTTTCTAAAATCTACTAAAATCCCTCCCTCCTCCCAAGTTTTCACTAAAAATTCTCTATCTCCCTTAGTTTCGGAGATGTTTTTGAAAAACTCACCGACTCGATTTTTTTGGTTGTGAATTCTCAATTTACAACCCCCTTCACACTCTTTGCAAAATCCACCCTCAAAAATAAAAAAAAATTCTAGATTTCAGAAATTTTTTTTTCTAAAATTAAGTGTTTTTTGGTTCAAAATTAACCCCAATTTTGATCATTAATTTTAAACGATTTTTTTCTAAAACTGAGGAAAAAGTTTCTTTATTTTAGAAATCTGAAGGTTAGAAATCACGGTTTCTAAAATTTAGAAATTTTTATCTAATGCTAATCCACTTTTTTCTCTGTGTATTTTGACCCTTATATTCTGACACTTAGTGTCTGACCTTTGCATTACACTTAGGAGGGTTGGCTGTAACCCGGCCTGATACAAAACAATCATCTCCGAATTGAAATACCCATCCCCCACTTGAGTACAAAATATACTTGAATCAAGAGTAATATACTTGAATCAAGTATATTTTATACTCGATTTAAGTATACAAGATCTATGCGCGCGTACTCGCGCGCGCTGATCTATTCATTTGTTAAAACGAAGAAATGGAATTCATTGAATTTCATTTCCTCATGAATACCTTATAAATATTGATAATGAATCAAAGAGAATTCGACTAATGATTGAAGTGAATAGCGAAGTAGAGTAAAAGAATCTATAAAGAATTTTTCATTTTCAATTAATTATCTTTAATTTTTTTAAATAATCGGTCTCCATAAAAGGACAAAATTTATTAATTTCACCGATGATATATATACATGTGAAAAAATATATATATATATATATATATATATATATATATATATATATATANCACATCATTTTCGCGTCATATATATATGTGAAATTATGTCACTGAAGAATGTGAAAATGCCGCGTGTTTTTTTTTGTGAATAACTTCGTGTCACATATTGACCAATCAGAATTGAGGATTAGCGGTCAGGCCGTTTCGAGATATTTCGATATAAAACAATTTCACGTTTCGTTCATCTTTAGTAAAATAGGATTATTCTGGACTCAAGCATATTTTATACTCAATTCAAGTACATTTTTTTTTCATGCAAAAAATAACGTCGGCTGGTTTTTACATTTTTAACATCTATTACGAACATTACGGGTTTTTCATAATGTCACATAAAAAACTGCGGTTATCGACAGATGCGCAACCCTGAGGTTGACGCTGAGAAACAAATGAAGAATCAGAATTTGAAGTCTCCACAAGGAGGTGGCGTCAAGCACAGTTCGCCCGGAACCGTGAGCGAGAGCACTCATCCGTTTTAGACGTATAATTAATTCACAATTTATATTCATCCGAGCATTCCTCAATATATTGATAATCATGCATTTTGTTCAAATATATTTTATGAGTTTGATTTAATATTCCCCACATAGCGATAATATAATTTTTCAAGTTAAAATCGAGTGTAAAAATCTACCAATTCTGTGAGAAGTGCCCAGCTTGTCCACCGGGATTTTTTGCATTTACTGATACAGAAAACTGTGTTTCACATCGATACTTGTCGGAAATTCGGCCGGCACCGAAACAAAAAGACTTTCAAACCGCAATGGCAGTCGAACAGCATCATGATAAATCTTGAAAAAAACAAAGCAGTTTGTAATTTTTGTTAAAGTCAACGTGAATATTTTTTTTCGCTTATTGAGTTCTTCAGCAACGAAAACATCTATAAAAATGTCGACATTTTCCAAGACAGATAAATTAAAAGGTAATTCTCCTCTGCGCCGAAGATCAGGTATTTTTTTCCTATATTTATTAACATTCTGTAACATCAAGAAATAGATCCATCTACTGGGATTGATAGAACTTTTTCGAGCCGATACACCATGATTAACCTATCACGGACGGGGCCCTTCTGTTACCAAGCGTAGTGTGTACTCAATACGACTCGACTTCGGTTATTCCTACTGAATGGAAAATTATGAAACGGGTGTCTAATTGAAGCTACAGCATTCCGATTTCCAATTTTGTTTGTCTATTCAGGTTATTCTCCATAGCTTTGGAAATAATCAATTTTGAAAAGAAGCGTTCATCGACCCCGTACGTGAGGGGCTAAAGGTGCGTACGAGATCCAGACGAGACTTCACTCTGAAGAGATCGTCTAGCTTTTAAAAAAATATGGAAATTATTGGGACTGTCTCAGTCTCAAAAGGAATACTATCGTCTCCTCTGGTCATTACTTGGAGATAATTTGTCTCGCCACAGTCCTCACTTTTTTCGGTTTTTCATGGTTGGTCTCGGTTCCAGTCTCGGTCTGGTGCGCGTTAAAAATAGGAAAAAAGAGAAAGCGAGAGGAGATAAATTTTTTGAGTCGTGAAAACGGAAGGTAAATTTCCATCTTGTTTCAGAGCGAGAAGATCCCTCCAAAGTGAAGTCTCGTGTGAGTCTCGTGCACACCCCTAACTCTGATTCATCAATCCTATTTACAAATATTCTATAAGGAACAAAGTTATATTACAATAAATCACGTATGAAAAAATTCAACAGAAAACTTTAGCGAATTCGCTAGAAAATTCTATTGAATTCTGTAAAAATTCTATGGGGATTCTATTGAAATTCTAGGGAGTTCTCATTACGATTCTTTTTTTTTTTTTTTATGCTTTTTTTATATCGCTTCGAGTCTGATGAGACTATATGGCGATTGATCAAGACTTTAAAAATGGTTAGATCTCACCATTCTACCCGGCCAGGAATCGAACCTGGAACCTATCCGTTGTGAGGCAACGGCCTTAACCACTACGCCAGGCCACCGGGCCATTACGATTCTGTTGGTTGTTGCGCAGATTCTATTAGATATTTCATAGGAAAAAATCAATAGATTTCGATTTTTCTGTTGGAATTTTTCTCTTGACATTTTTTTCTATTAAAATGATTGGGCTCGGATTTCCCAAGTTTTTCCACTACAATTTGTTTTTTTTTTGCATTACAGGATTCGAGTGCAAAAATTTCATGCCCAAGTATTTTTATAGAAAAATTCCAAGAGAATATTCGTATAGAAAAATCGAAATCTGTTGACTTTTTCCTATCAAATATCTCATAGAATCAGCGCAAAAAAACAAATAGAATTTCGAAAGAATTCCAATAGAATTTTCTAGCGAATTCACTAAGTTTTTCTATTGAATTTGTTCATACGGGATTAGATGGGCCATAAAATAGATCTCGCGAAATTTTTGCGAAAATTCCTAAATAATCATCGATTTACAACAAATTGCAAAAAAAAATGTAATCATTGTTAAATCGGAGATTATCTAACAAATAAACAGATGAAATGTCAAGAGACTAAAAAAAAATAATTATAAAAAATATAGTATGGCATGTTTGCTACAAATTACATTGCATTTCGGAGAATGTGTGGACATTTTTTCAAAACTCACACTAGTTCCATGCGGTATCTGTATAAAATTTTGTAGGGGAGGATGGGGTAAAATGGACACTTTTGATTTTTTTTAAATTATTCATAACTCACAAACAGATTTATCAATTGAGCTCAGTCTGTGCTCATCACCAAGAGGAATCATTGTTCTTTCTATTGGAAAATAAAATAATTCCATTTCATGAGCAATTCAACACGTGATGAACATTTCAAAAAAAGTCAAAAGTGTTCATTTTACCCCACCCTCCCCTACTCATCTCCTGCTCTTGTTCAAACATTATTTATGAGCTGTTTTTCTTATTCAAAGGTGTTCAATTGTTATTACAAACAGTCCTCTTCGCATTGTGATTAAGGAGAACACAGGTTTGCTAGGTCATTTACGTATTTTCATAATCAATCCATCTTTCTTTGCCCAGGGGGTGATCGAGGCCGCAAGCCCTCCCGAGGTGGCCATCACGGTGAATCCAACAATCGTTCAGACCTCCGGAGACTCTTTCGAAATCATGGAGCAGGAGGTAATTGCTGAAAGCACTTATCCAGATTTTTCTAACAATATTTCCTCAAGGTAGACAATTTCACTGGATGAAAAATCGGTTAACCCCTGACCTCACTTCACCCACTCGAAAATTAATGGGGATTTTTGATAGTACTCGTTATGTATTTTCTTAGATTTGTTGGAGCATCGGTAGTAGAAATGAGTAAATTTGAATGAAGTAAATAAAAAATTCCGATGAGATGACGTCGAGTAGAATAAACAAAAATCAGATTGTGAATCTTTTATTATGAAAAACAAGCAGGGGTACGAGCCTATCCGACAGAAGGCATGTGACCGTTACTACTTGTGTTATTAGTCTATTTCTTTTTTTCGTTCCAATTCCATTGGTAGTAAGCTTCTAAATGGATTCGTAGCAATTCCCTATTTTGAAAAAAAAAATTGAAATCGATGCAGTAATTTTTGAGATATTGGGGAAAAACGAAATTGAAACAAGTTGTTATATCTCAGAAATTACGGGACCGACCAGGCTGAAACCGCACGCCAATGTTGAGCTCATTGATAGCTATACTGAGCTAAAATTTCAGATTTTTATTTACAAATTTCACTGTATTTATGTTGAATTTTCGAAAAATTAATCACCAAAATCCAATTTGTTGGATTCATACATACATGGCGCCAAAAACATCATCTTTTGACGTTTCATAACATTCCAGACAAAGAAAAATCGGCCAAAACCAAGGCTTCCATTGGGAAGCAAAAATCAACAATTGCATAATTAATTGATCTGATTGGATGAGGTCAAAACCTAAATTTTCCCTCTAACGTAAATTTATCAAGATTTCATTATTTCTCATCACGCTGTGTCTAGAGTGACCTCAATACTGATGAGAAAAGAATTCTTCGATTCCTGCACAGATAGAAGGATTTAGTTGCTGTTGACTAGGCTTTTTAACTACTATCACGATTCGCTAACTATTAACGAATCATGGTAGTAGTTAACCCTAGACTGGTCACCATGCGAGGGAATTGCCGCAACATGTCGTTTTATTCATCTTGCCATCGACTGGTTGACCGGAAAAATTTGAAAAATATTTAATTCGTCAATTGAATTATCTGATAAAATTCGCAGAGTACATATTGTCGCCATAGATCCAAAGCGGCGTAAGTACCACCTCCGCCCCTTTTTGAAAGCCAAAGGGACGTAAAACACGTGTCAATGTTTGTTCGACCGTCATTCAATTTATGATCAAAATTCCATTGATATAAAAAACTCTAACAATAGGGTGTAATTACACTGATAGAATGATTCATTTATTCCAAACGAGATTCGTTATTCCGTTTCAAAATTCTGTGTCATTTTCAGGTGAATATCATATCAAAAATTGTGATGAAAAATTGGTGTGAAATCATTTATTTTATTCATTGATCTCCACTGGTCGACCAATCCCAATGAGAAAAATGACACTTGGTCAAGAAACTCACCACTCATTTTTCTTTTTCAAACTGAAATACGACTGACACGCATTTGGGAACAGGAAATATCGTTGAGGGCGTTGTTTTTTGCCAATATGGCCGTCAAAGAGGTACACACACACGCGCTCACACAACCCCCCATTTGCTTGTGTATCGTAGATGTGCACCCTTAACGCAGACATTCATAGAGGGCGTCTTGTTATTTAGCGTCCCCATTTGACGCTTTGTTATTGTCCATGCATGGAGGTAATCACGTGGAATTTTTGAATTTCGAATTAGTCGCCGCCACCTGGGGTGTCACAAATTAGATGAGATGTGACGGTGACAGGGTAAAACAGTCACGTGTGTCATGTGACAATAAATTGTTATGGTTGGCCGTGTCACATGACTGTCACTGACATGTCATATGACCGGTCAGAGTGACGTGTCATGTCATTTTTTCGCATCCCTGGCGTGCAACTAGCAATAGTCTACTGTAAATAATCAAATAATTATCAATGCACAAATTAAAAAACCCAGAGGCACACGGATATTTTTACAATTAACCTTGCCTCCTCTGTCTGATAGGAGATTCACATCGTGGACCCTCTCCATGTAGCAGTCACGGAGGCGCCAGCAGTCATTCAGAGCACCAGAGCTCCTCTCGAGGCGGTCGAGCTAGAGGTCGAGGACGTGGACTTCGGTTGAGAAGCTATGATACTACTCGATATGGTGGCAGGGCTCGTGTTTATGGACGAAGAGAACGCTACTTCCACCTTGATCCAATGGTCCAGAGAAGCATTAATAGTCTCTTGTCGCTATCAAAAACTCCTTACCCCCGGGAATCCGACTCAAACGATCCAGACTCAAACGACCAAGAGGCTGCTGACTCTGAGGACAAATACAGCCACATCGAAGATTCGAAATTCAAACGAGAATTCCTTGATATTGTTTCCGGAAGTTTTCAAGAGAATCTGTTGAGATCTTTATCAATGAGCTGCAAGCTCATTCAAAATGATAGATTGAATAAAAAATTGAAAGATGAGCAATGTAAGAGAGAATCCCTCGACAACTATAAAGAAATGCAAGAGTTTCGTGCGAAATTGCCTTCTTACAAAATGAAAGATGAAATCCTTGATCTCATTCGTGGGAATCAAGTTGTGGTAATCAGCGGAGAGACAGGCTGCGGAAAAACAACACAAGTAGCTCAATTCATCCTCGATGACGAGATTAAACAAGGTAGAGGAAGTACAACAAAAATTGTCTGCACACAACCACGAAGGATCTCTGCAATTTCCGTTGCTGAGAGAGTCGCAGCAGAGCGTGCAGAGACTCTCGGAAGATCAGTGGGTTATCAAATACGATTGGAGAGGATAGTCTCCAGGGATTATGGTAGCATGCTCTTCTGCACAACTGGACTGCTCCTTCAGTACATGAGGAGTGATCCTGCATTGCGTGATTTCTCTCACATAATACTTGACGAAATTCATGAACGAAGTACAGACAGCGATTTAATCATCACACTTTTGAAGCAGATCATTCCGAAGAGACCAGACCTTAAAGTTGTCTTAATGAGCGCCACTCTAAACTCTGAAACATTTGCTCATTATTACGACGATTGTCCTAATATTCACATCCCAGGATTTATTTATCCAGTGGAGGAGTTTTATCTCGAGGACATCCTGGTGCTGCTAGCAGATTTTCGATTCCCTTCATCAGAGGGCCGAAATAATTTAAGGAAATTCCTTAAATCGAATGAGAAGTCTAAGACTTTCACGGATTTCATCGAACCCACTGTAAAGCAAATGGAGGCTGAAAGATCATACCCTTTGCGCGTCATTAATGAACTCAAAAATTGGAAAAGTGAAGACTTGAACCTAGAACTTATAGAAGAGCTTTTGGTGTGGATTTCTGCTTCGAAAGGACCAGGAGCCATTCTTGTCTTTCTACCAGGCATGCTGGACATTTCAAATCTAAACGGACGGCTTCTAAATGCAGAGCAATTCCCCGCCGATAAATTCCACATTTATCCTCTACATTCAAAGCTCCCAACAGTTGATCAGAAATTGATTTTTGAGACTCCTATTGAGGGCGTGAGGAAAATAATCCTCGCCACATCAATTGCTGAGACGTCTATCACAATCGAAGATGTTGTTTATGTCGTGGATTGTGGGAGAAGTAAATTAACGCGATTCGATCTTGGCAGCAAGCTTGAGACTCTCGAATCTGAGTGGGAATGCATTGCAAATGCTAAGCAACGAAAGGGTCGAGCTGGGAGAGTTCAGCCTGGTGAAGTTTACAGATTATACACCAGAGTTAGAGAACAGACGTTCAAGCAATTCCCACCCCCAGAGATATTAAGAACCCCTCTGGAGCAAGTCATATTACAAGTGAAAATGCTACAACTTGGAAAAGCCGAAGTTTTCCTGGGAAGACTCATGGATCCCCCAGAGGATAAGGCAATTCATCTGGCACTTGATTTATTGAGAAGTTTAAACGCCCTTGATAGTGATGAGAACTTGACTCCACTCGGTTATCATCTTGCGAAACTACCTCTGGATCCTCGAACTGGGAAAATGATTTTGTTGGCGTCCTTTTTCTCCTGTGTGGACCCGGTCTTCGGGATCGCAGCGAGTCTAGCATTCAAGGAACCTTTCCTCTGTCCTCTTAATAAGGAGGAAGAGGCGAAGAAGGCGAAATTCAATCTTGGTGTGGACAAATACAGTGATCACATTGCTCTTGCAGAAGCTTTGAGGCAATACGAGAGAGCTTTACGAAAGAGGGCAGCTGGAGATTTTTGCCATGATAATTTTTTATCGCGGAATACTCTGAAGTTATTGATTGATATGAAGAGACAATTTGCGGGCCATCTGCATGAGATGAAGTTTCTGGAGAGTGACAACCCGAAAGACGCAAGTGCCAACAGAAATTCCCACAACACGGCGATGGTCAAAGCAATTATTTGCGCAGCACTATATCCGAATGTGGCGATCGTAGACGCAGAATGGCGGGGGCCTGACGGGGTCCTGCTAAATGTGAAAACATCTGAGGATGGACCCGTGAGAATTCATCCTCGCAGTATTAATTCAAAGATAACGCAATTACCGTCGCCATATGTGACGTACTTCCTGAAACAAAAGTCCGGTGCTATTTTCTTACACGACACAACTTTTGTTAGTGAAGCAGCACTGATTTTAGCGGCACCAGAGTGCACCGTAAGACCTCAAGGTCAGAGATCTCAGATCATTTTGGGTGAATCCTTGTCATTTCCCTGCAACCAGTCAACAGGTAGGATGATTCAGAGACTCCGAGAAGAAATGCATAAAGTGCTGGAGCATAAAATCACTCATCCTGGGGCTATCAAGTGGCAAACGCAAGAGGATCGTGTTATCGGAGCCATCATTGAGCTTGTGTCTGAGACCGATTTCAGTAGATATTGCCGTAGTTGGGACTATAGGTTTTGATAATTTGATTTTACTGATTTGTTTTGCTATCATTAGCGGATGCTTATTTCCACAGTTCCGCGTCTTTTTTTAATAATTGAGAATAATTGATGATTTAGTAATCGATAATAAGGAGTGCAAGGATAGTGTGGCGTCGGCGAGCTTTGTAGTTGGGCTACTGGAGAGTCTCTCATCGCGGTTACTTCTTCGATGGGCTACCATAGGAAAGAATTAAGAGAAAGAAAATGATTGAAACTTTATTGATGCCGTTGACATAATGAATAATTCGTTGTTAGGTGCCGCATTATGTTTTTTATCTTATCTCCAGGATAAAAGAGCAATCGTACTCTGTTCAACATGGTTGTATGTTAACGTATATGAATGAATAATAGATTAATACTGAATGGTCGGTTTCAATTTACTCTTCCCTCCGACCCCTTTTGTTTGTGCATAAAAAGTACCCTTGCACCTTTTAACCCTAGTCTGGTCTCCAAACGCGACCCTGCGACTTAGTCACCTCCGTGGGGATTTCCCGCCGTGTTATTTAGGCTTTAGCGTTGCCGAATTCATTCTGCAATGCCCGGGCGCGTTTAGCGGGTTTCTGGCGACGTCGCGTCATGGCCAATTTCAGTTAACAGGGAAAAAAATAATTTATCTGTCCGAAATAATTTGTTTTCTTTAGGAATTTTGGGAAATATGTTGTCTTAAAAATTACTACTTTTTTTTAGACGCTTCAATTGACAAAGTCAAATTTTTTGGAATTTTTTGAGGAAATGAATTTCTGAATTTTTAAAGAAAAACGAGGCGTGGCGGGGTTTTCCTCATAGGTGACTAATCTAGGGTTAATGAATTTATGATTCCAGAAAACATGGTACTGACAATTAGAAAGTTATTTAATTTTAATAGAAAAAATACTAAAATTGAGTATTGCGAGTAAGGGGGACGGGAATTTTGTAATTTGTGACTATTCGTAACGAACGTGAAACGAGGATTTCCTGAATCAAGATGCTACACCGTAATTAACGAAGATAACTTGAGAAAACAAGCAGGGGATAGCGAGCATACGACAGCGCGCCATATGACAGTGAGCATGTCACAGAATGATGTCTTATTTTTTTTCGCTATCAATACATTGATGGCGGCCTTACGAATGGGCTGAAATTATTACAAAAGTTTACAGTTTTACTACACTAACTAGCAGCAAAAATTTCAAATGTTTGCTGCCACCAACATGGGTGTTATAAAAAGTCTAATGTTTCAAATACGTCGTATGGGCGGGTATACATATTTTCTGTCCAAATTTCAAGTTGATATCTCGATTCTTGCACAACCTAGCGTGATTACAAAGTTTTTTTATGAAAAAACAGAAAAACGGGAATATCTCAAAAACTTTATACGAACGGGTACATATGTTTTGATTGATTTAGGTAGGAGGCATCGAAGTGCACATTTTGAACACAAAAAAAATCGAAATTGATCCACTAGTTTTGACGATATTTTCGGAAAACTATTTAAAAACGAACCGCTTTTTCTCAAAAACTAGTAGATCGATCGGGCTGAAATTTTGCACAGAGTTAGTCCTCATCAACACATATAATTTGACAAAATTTCAGATTTTTGGAATTAGTTTAGCCACTTATTTACTTGATTTTCTGAGAATTGAGAATCGGGAGGGTGGCGACGGACATCCCTCACATACACTGTTAGAAAAAACATAATTTCATGGACAGTCGACTACTAATTTTCAGGACAGTGACACTGAATGTGATTTAGGGGGAAAAATCATGAAATTTCAGGCTTCACTGGAAATTCAGTAAAATTTTTGAATTTTAAGCAGCATAAAGACGAGAATTCCTTAATTTATTTGAATTTCTACTCTAATATGAATATTCAGTGCTGAATTACATTGAATTTTCAGTGAGATCTGAAATTTCGTGATTTAAAAAAAAATTCAAGAACTGGAATACCGGACTTTTCTACTTTTCTATTCATTTTCAGTGCAAAATGGAACTAAAGTTGACACTTCTCTATGATTTTTCCACGAAATTCTGAATTTTCAGTGACGAAATTTATTGAAATTTCAGTGGTAATTAAATTTGATGAAAATTTCCAAAAAATGTACCGGAAATTTAAGACCAAAATTTTTGACAGTGTATAGACATGGTCGTCAAACTTCCTATTTTTACGCTTCCAATCAAAATTAGAGAATGTCAAAATTGGATTATTACAATGCTTTCATTCGGAAGCAAAAAGATGTTAAACTAAAAATTCCAAGGTTTTTATTTTAAGAACACAAAGATTCTAAATTTCGAACCCAAGATTGCTTTGAAATAAGAGAAATGATGCCTCAATTTAATTCCTTTTTGCTGTCCAGATTTCAAACCTACAGAATACAGAAATCCAGAGGCTTTACTGAGAGTAAAATCTTTTTTCAAATTCATTTTGTTCCTCTTTTTTTGTGATGATCACGTAATTTTATGCTGTCATCACTGAATTTTTCCATCATAGTAGGCAGCGTGCAATTTCAAATTCCTGTAACGTCATTTTTAATAACGTTCCCTGAATATTGATGGTAGAAACCGAATAAAGTGTTTTCACCAAGGTCACGTATCGTTTCATGATTGCGGTACTTTCTGGTAATTTTCACATTATTCTCTGATGATTTATCCGGTCTCCTTTTTCTCCGCGTAGCACGGAGAAAATGATTGAGATTTTCCATTTCAATTATGGGGAATGTGTGACATTTACAATTTTGTATCGCGTATTTCAAAACATTCAACTAACGACTCACCATCACTAACTGTTTTCGGCGGCTGTTTTCGGAGGTGTCCAATTAAATGGACCTGTCTCACCGTTGTGTAAGCAGTTGATATATTATGTAATTTATTATTTGACACTACATCGTCTACTCATCGACTATAATAAAGTAATACGTAAGATCCAAATTTTTATTCGTTACTGAGAATGTTATAAAACTTTATTGGTATTCAATACAGAGGAAAAAGTTTCTCGTTTCCAGTAAAAATTTCTGCACTCTATGACTGTATCATTCTGAAATCTAGTGGGCAAAAAATTCCGAGAGAAAGTGAAATTTTTAATTATTTTACGAAAATCTTTCCTTGGAACCAGCGAAAAATGTCGAATTCTCAGTGATTTTTATTAAATTTGGTTTAATTATACCTAAATCCAGACAAATTTTCTCTTATTTGCGCTCATACATAAAAAAAAAAAATAAAAAAACCTAGTGAATTCGCTAGACACTTATAGTGATTTCCAATGAACTTTCTAGTAGTTTTTGGCCGATTCGATTAAAATGTTCAATAGAAAATATTGTATGGAAAAAGTCAGTAAAATTCGATTTTTTCATACAACTTATTCTATTGAGAGATTTTCGAAACAATTTCGTCGCTTCAAATTTTTCAAGTTTTTGTCATTCTATTCTTCTTTTCTTTTCACCGAGAAAATTAATCAAAAAACTTGGAAAATTTAAGCCGAGGAAATTTTATAGAATATATCTCAATGGAATAAATTAAATAGAAAAATCGAATTCTATTGCCTTTTTTGTAGAATATTTTCTATTGAACGTAGCAATTGAATCGATCAAAAGCTAATAGAAAGTTCAATAAAAATCCTAGAGAATTGTCTCACGACTTCGCTAGGTCTTTCTGTGAAATTTTTAGTTTCTGGTACTCACATTCGTTGGAAACGAAGTTTGTGCGCGAGTGATCTATAATATTTTATATTAGACCCTGCAGAAGTCGAGTTTGAAAAGAAAAGATAGAAAATAACTCAATAGAATAAGTTCTATAGAAAAATCGAATTCTATTGACTTATTTACAGAATATTTGCTATTGAAAATTTCCATAAAATCGGCCAAAAACTAATAAAAAGTTTAATAGAAATCTAATAGAATTGTCTAGCAAATTCCCTAGGTTTTTCAATGAAATTTTTTCGTGTGTTTTGAGTAATAATTGAAGAATATCAAAATAAATAATAGAAAATGATGACTTCTTTTTATTCCAAGTTAGGATTTTGAATGTAAGAAACATTAATATTCCTCAGACATTAATATTCCTCATAATGCTCTGAATTACGACCCATATGAAATTAATCTCGAAATAAAAAATTTGATATCCATTACACAACTTGTTCATAACAATTAGTGCATAAAAGGAAACTTATGAATTGTCAACATCAACAATTATACGGGAATGAACAACGTAACGGGTGTGGAGAGGAAGCATTCTACGTAAATATTTAGGACAGCGCGCTGAACTTTTCGCAATCCTCACTTTGACGCGCCTTCCAGTCTGTTGCTCCAGACCTTGCGATTCCTCTCTTTCAAGCGCGCGGAAAACTATTTTCGATCCCAACTCAAAATGTGTGTTGGGTACACATGCGTATCCTTATGTTCTCGGGTTATATGCATCCGGTGCATACACACTAATAATGCGATAAATCAATTATGTTCTATTTTTCTGCACAGCGATTTTTTTTTTCCAAGAACATGTCACTGATTTGTAGGAATCTATCACCGATTATTGGTGATACTCGACCCTGACTAGAACAATTCTGTTTATCAGTAATTTCTATCACTGAAATTTGGTGACAGATTCATGAAAATCTGAGATGAGTACCTGAAAATTAGTGACAAAACCACTGATCTCCACACTAAGAGAAAAACAACAGAGTTCTCCAACGAGTCTTACTGCTGCCAAAAAAAAACGTTTGTTCAAAATGATCAAAAAAGGTTTTTTGTCCGAAACATGCGAAGGCGTACCCCGAGATTTAAAATTTTTATCGCGCAAAAAGATTTCGTCTTTTCAAAAAACTTTTATTCTCTGTGCAAGCAAGAAATGTAATTTCTAGCACAACTTCTTCATTATTCGATGCTCCCATATGCATTCTGCTCGTTTTATATGAAACGAGGGATAGTCGTTTGTCGTTTCGGCTGTTCAATAATCACAGACAAAAAATGAATTCTTAAATGAAACAATAATAATGATATGACAGCAATCTTGTAACTTAGAGACTAAATATTTCTTGATAAACTTCCCTCTATAAAAGATATTTTTATCGTGAAAACGCACCGTCTTGTATGAATGATCCGCCTCTTGAGCCTAATATCTCGTTGTTATTGAACGCAGAGCAATTACTCATGTTTGAGATTTTCAAATTCGAACCAAACAATAATTTTTTTGATAATTTTCAACTAACGATTTTGTTGGCCCAAACAGACTTGTTTGAGAACTTACTCGTCTTTCTCTCAGTGCAGAATGCTGCACGCGAATTCCACAATCACTAATCCCTGAATTTTTTTTCTTTATTGTTGATCCCCGAAAATTGACAATATATTCCTAAAAATTAAGGGTGGATTACTAAAAATTAGCGATATATTTTTGGAAATCACAATCTTTTTTTTTGTTTGCTCCTATCAAATCAGTAGCGAAGCGATAAACCGCGTCAAATAAGTCGATTTCGACTATAGGCCAATTTTTCACGAATATCTCGGAATCTAAAAGAGATAGAAAATCTTTTTTCAAAACCTTTTTTGTAGAGCCAATTGAGATTTATAAAAAAGGGCATAAGAAAAATTTTGCTATCTCTCTTAGATTCCGAGATATCCATCAAAAACTGACCTAAAGTCCAAATCGACTTAACCCGGTTTACCGCTTCGCTACTGCATTGTGATTAGAAATTATGTACGATTAGACGCAATTTGCACTTTGTATAGATCATTCCTCCAATAGCAATTGTGAGAAGGTCTACGACATTGGCTGTGCGCTGCCGTATTCCACGGCGAGGTCGCTGCTGGAACCCTATGCAACACTGACGCGGTGCTCTCCCATTTTTTCATTTCATCGATAATTACAATCATCAATTAGTAGCGAGCGATTATTATTCACTAGCAAATCGTTAATCCTCTAATAATTGATTTGAATTAATACGCATAATCTGAAGCTGGCAAATTCTTAACCCTAGATTGGTCGCCATGCGAGGGAATTGCCGCAACGTGTCGTTTTTCTCGTCTTGTCACTGGCTGGTTGACCGGAAAAATCCGAAAAAATTTGAATTCGTCAATTAAAGTATCTGGAAATTTTAGTATTGTTTTTTAAATATTACATCCCAAATTCTGGAAGAAAAAAAATCATTTCCAACAGTTGAACAATTTTTTCCCATGTTAAATGAAATTGCCCGTTGCGCGACGTTGCTGGAAACTCGTTAAACGCGCCCGGGCAGTGTAGAGTGAATTCGGCAACGCTGGAGCCTAAATAACACGGTGGCAAATCCCCGCGGAGGTGACCAGAGTCGCAAGTTCCCGTCAGGTGACCAAACTAGGGTTAATTGACGGGATTTGAGATTAGGGCGGATACAAATAGGTCCATCTCGCACAAACCCCGCACGCCGTGTCTCAGCGAGGTACTTCGCCGCAGAGAGCAATGTCGCGCGCCAACTTACGCCGCGACGTTTCTGCGCAATGAAATTTCTACTAGGGTATTTCCCAATCTAAGAGAGATAGCTAAATTTTTCTAATTACATTTGTTATAGCTCTCAATCGGCTCTACAAAAAAGGTTATAACAAAAATTTTGCTATCTCCTTCAGATTCCGAGATATTCACTGAAAACTGGCCAATAGTCAAAATTAACTTGAACCGTTTTACTACTTCGCTACTAAAATGAACCGTTTCTTCGGCTGCATGTTAAAAAATCTATAAAAAAGGTCGGGTTTAGTGTGCGAGTCAATCGATTGCGGTGACGGAAAACGTCGACATTAAAACGCTTAAATATGTACGGAAAAGCACAAGAACCGCACTCCTCCCTTTCAACATACACAAAGTAGTAGACTCCACAAGAATTCACAAACTATTGGAATCCACGTGGAATATAATACATGGATTCCAATAGTTGTTCACATAATAGGTGTCCTACTTACGACAATGACGGACGCTATTAGAAAATTACTCTTGAAATTTCAAGGGAAAAAACATGAAATTTCTGTATATTTCTTCATGGACGAATCATTTAATTCCGTGAGTACTATTTACTAAAGATGAAAAAAACGTGAAGTTGTTTTGTATCGAAATATCTCGAAACTGCCTGACCACTAATCCTTAATTCTGATTGGTCAATATGTGACACGAAGTTATTCACAAAAAAAACAACACGCGGCATTTTCAAATTCTTCAGTGACATAATTTCAAATTCTTCAGTGGTAAATTTTTTTTCACGTCATATATATATATATAATATATATATATATTTCACATGTATATATATCATCGGTGAAATGAATCAATTCTGTCCTTTTATGGAGACCGATTGTTTTAAACAATTGAAGATAATTAATTGAAAATGAAAAATGCTTTATAGATTCTTTTACTCTACTTCGCTATTCACTTCAATCATTAGTCGAATTCTCTTTGATTCATTATCAATATTTATAAGGTATTCATGAGAAAATGAAATTTAATAAATTCCATTTCGTCATTTCAACAAATGCATAGATCTTGTATTCAATAAATTCTCGACTTTCAGTTCCATACGGCCCTGAAAAAGCTTGAAAATTTTGAAAATTCAGGCAATAACTTTTCTGAATTCTCAATCTATTGAAAATTGAACTCAGTAGTGAAGTGGTAAAACGGTTCAAGTCAATTCTAACTATTGACCAGTTTTCAGTGAATATCTCGGATCTTTTTGTAGAACCGATTGAGAGCTACCACAAATGTGTGTTTGAGATTGATGCTAAAAATTTAGGCAGGTTGGGAAAAAGTGATTTGGAAACGATGTGAAAATGAAGAACACGCGATTTACTAAAAACCCACTGCACAACCGCACTGGGGATGTACAATGCGTCTAGAAATTTTATGAAGATACACTGTTCGTTGAATTGTATCAATTTAAATTCCATAATAGTCTCTACACTGCACTTGATAATTCACTTGATAATAGTCTCAAAATGACTGATAATTGACTCGAAATTAATAGATGATTGACTCGAATAGAGACGCTACTATAGGAGCGTTAACTCAGTATCTCACGGTGATATACTCGATAGAGCGACCGCGACAATACTCGACTGTACAGAGATAGAGACACACAAATGCATTTACGAAAATTTCGCCCTTACATTCGAAAATATTCCTCAAAAACTTAACTGGGAGATAAGTCGACGTAAACCGTTTTACCACTTCGCTACTGAATTGCATGTGATGTTCAATCACGATAAGTTGGGAAATTCAAGCTTTCATTGAAAAATCAATGATTGTTTAACATGAAAAGTCCAATTTTATTGAATTTTCAAGATGAATGAAAACTTTCGTGAACGCTTTCCTCTGAAATTGAATTCAACTTCAAAAAATCGAAAATTCATCTGACGTTGTGATTGAAATTTCAAGAAATTTCTAAGAGTGCATTCACAATTTGTCAACTATTATTTTACATTGTCTAGTTCACATAAAGACGATAACAGACTAGAACAGCTAACGCCAAGGGATTATCACGTCGAAACTCAACGCCCTTGAAACCCACCAACAACGAATATTCGGTAACACGATACATACACGCTTCTCTCTCGTTGTACAGTGAACAACACGTATCTAATTAAGATTTCAATTATGCGCTCTAGGTTGTCCACGCAGACGGGACAGGTATCGGGCTCATTTTTCATCACGTAAAGAAGTTCATTAAGACATTTGAGAGAGTTGCGGTAGTGATTGATTAAGAAACGATTGGATGGACAGAGATCATTTGGAGAAAGGCGGAAACTGTGCGCTAAGATTATTAGAAACATTCTTCCGATCTAGTTGGGATTTTTCTGCGCGCCTATTTACTCGTCTGTACGAGTAGCAGTCGTATTGTCATGAGACTTTTCATTTTCTTCGTGTGAACAATAGAAATGCAGGCGTTAATCATTAGCGTTGACGAGGACAACCCTCAATGTCTACGCAGAATCTACTGTGCGATCAATATAGTAACTTACCGCTCCAAAACTCCTATTTTCAAAGTGGGTGAAAAGGAAAGTCGTGTCATGGCGCTAAAATTCCACTGACAATTAAATGCAGTGATAGGAAATAATAGGGGGTTTTAAACGGATAAACTTACTCTCGGTCCGGCCGGCGAGGGAATCCAAAATCCTCCACAGCGCTGTGCCGGTCACACAGATCAATAGATGACAATAGTTCACATGCTTCCAGTTCTCTCCGAGGGTTCACAGCATCAACAGCAATAATATCACAGCCATTAGGAAATTGAATTCGCCTCTAAGGGAAAAGTCCTGATTCGCAGGTTTGGTTTCGCATTGAAACAACGGGGAGGTGGGGATCAAATTCGAGGGAAGTTACTACACACAAATACCCTAGGCACATACTGAAGAGAAACCCGGTTGTCTCTTCCTGAAACGACGCCTTCTGCGCCGGTCCGTTGACTCGACGGTCGCATGCGTCGTTAAGGTGACGCATACACTATCTACTGCCTGCTTCAATTTTACGTTTCCTCTCTTCCTCTCTCTTCTCATTTCTCATCACTTCTTTATAGGCGCGCATTGCGATTGATCCGAATGTACTGCGAGATTTCATGCACGATGTTTTTCAATTGGAAGAGATTAACGCGCTCTGCTCAGCTTTATCAGGAAGTTCGGTCATATTTCATTTCCGGATGTGACCGCTTAGGCTATACTAGCCGGTCCAGCGCGCCTCCGCGGAGGCTCAAACACGGACCGTCAAATTCAACGCGACTCGTGTCGATACTGAGAAAAAAATTATTTTTGCCAAATATTCATTCACTTGCCCGGTGGCTTGGCGCAGTGGGTAAGTTCGTTGCTTCACATGCGAAAGGTTCCGAGTTCAAATCCCGGCCGGCTACACGGAGAGAAATATTCAATAAAAATGACCTATCTTTTTCGTAATTCCGGAGCGAAATGTTGTTGTAGGAAATTTGACGGAACTGTCACGGAATTTTTCCGGAGCGTTCCGTAATTTTTATCTGAATCTCTTGTGAAAAAATCCGATACCGTCACTTAAATTTTCTGTGTCGATTCCGTAATCGATGAGTGAATTGTGAGTTCCGTAATTTTTACAGAACATTTCTCTCCGTGTAGAATGGTGCGATTTAACCATTTAAAGTCTTGATCATCATCGCAGTATACCCTAACCGGGTCGAAACAATGTAAAATAACGATAAAAAAAAATTCATTCACTTGAGAGAAGTAGTTATTTTTTAAATACTGTATTTCTCCAATCCAGTCGATCGCAGGCAATCCTCATTAGATTTCAATTGTGACAATCATCACGCACGAAAAAAGTTAATAGAAAAACCTATCGAATTCGTTAGAAAATTCTATTAAATTTCTATTAAACTTTCTATTAGTTTTTGGCTGATTCTATTGACATTTTCAATAAAAAAAATCAACAGAATTCGAAAAATAGGTTAAGTTGAAAACATTCGGAAAACCAGGTTAAGTCGATTTTGACTATTGGTCAGTTTTTGACAAATATCTCGGAATCTTAAAGAGATGGAAAAATTTTTGTCATGACCTTTTTTGTAGAGCCAATTGAGAGGTATAAAAAAGGGCGTGAGAAGAATTTTGCTAGTTCTCTTAGATTCTGAGATATTAATCAATAACTGGCCAAAAGTCAAAATCGACTTTACCCGATTTACCGCTTCACTACTGTATTGAGGGAGTTCACTCAAGATCATAACTAAAGGGATCCTCTTCTAGAGCAATATAATTATCATGATTGAAACCTGATGAGGATTGTATTGGAGTATTGGAAAGTATTGAAAAAATGAAAGCTGTGTCAGAATTTTCTTCAGTGACATTCACTGATGTTTAAGATATTAATTTTTTTAAGAAGTCGCGCGCTGTCCCAGCTGTTCAGTGCGCTACCCAATTCAAGCGCTCTCAATCCACTGAAACTTTGAACGACCGTAGCTCACTCAATACTTATTTCATGGTGAAGTATGTTTTTTTGTCGTTATAAAAAAACGACTAATCATGGAAACTAATTTTTTTGGAGGAAAACGGATTTTTATTATTAAAAAAAAGAAAAAAATGATTTAAAAAACGGGAAAAGGCATGCAAGAGGACATTGTAAGCAGTTTTGGAATATGATCAGGAAAAGTTGATAACCATCGTCGAGAAATCAATGAGGAGTAATTTAATTGATTACAATTACTTGTACTGATTTCCGATAATTCCTCCTTCTACTTATAATGGGAATCATCTTCGTATGCATTTCCTTAGAAACTTTTAGACATTACACTTTACAATAATTTACAACTCATTCCTTTGAAAAATTGTTCACGAGATCTATCTTGGAAAAAGACCCATTTTATCACAATTGTTGACGTTTCTTCTACGAAGTATAAAACTTCTCCTTTTCCATGTAAGAGGTATTGCGTGAGTTCCATGAGCCCAAAACCCCGGCCGGGTTAGAGCGCTCAAAGTGGGCGGTGCACTGAGCGGCGGAGACGTCACATGACTTCATTAAAAAATTAATATTTTACGAGCCAGTTGATGTCATCAAACAAAAATTTGATAAAGCGTTCTTAATAATATTTCCCACAAGATATATTTTTTTTCATATTTTTCAGAGTGGAACTCACGAAACAACAACTATTTTTCCAATTGTTTATTTAAAAAATACCAGTAATATTCATTTTTTTCGATCAATTTTTTTTATATAACTAACTATCCTTTCTCAACAATAAGACCCTTCTGAAATTTTTGGATTAAATGCATAACTTTAAGATATAAATATTCAAAAGCATGTCTATTCGTTATTCACTGGAATTTTGCAATTATTATAACGTTAACAAAAAAAGAAAAACAATGGGCTGTTGATAGTATCTTTGGTCCTCCTTCTGTGATATATGCAATTTAAAAAAAAACACATTTTTTACCCTCGTTGAAATAGCGTGGAATGTCCCTCATATGCCATATGACCGTCATCTACCACCTAAATAGCAAAAGTAATGTGATACTACTCAAATTATAACCAGAAATGGGACATGACATGACTGTCATACGACGGTCATAACTAAATTGATAAATAATTAATAAGTCAAAACCTGCCCACTAACATGAGTTCATTGACGTCTGGGTTTCTGATGATTATTTCCCCCATCACCAAATTGTTCATCAACTCACTGGTCAACGAATACACTTAGGGAGTAATGAATAATCACATTACTCCCTAACATCACAAAACTAATTTTTTGTGCGAAATATCTTATCTTTTAGGGATAAATCGCTTGGGACAAGAATACCGCATAATGATTCAGATAATGTAAAAATTCGGGGAAATGTTCATGACTTGAACATGAACACTTCACGATAAAGTGGGAATTTCTTGTCTCACGACATTGTTTTTTTCGTATCAAAAGATGATAAAATAACAGCAAATACTCTCTGATTCAGTCAATGATGAATCAGACTTTTATATGGAACGAATACAGAATTTATACCGAAGAGAACCTCGAGATATTTTTAAAGTATCACTCTCCCCATTGCAATGAATAGAAAGCAATAATCTTTTTTCCTTCTTCCAAACTTCCCTTGACTTTTCCGAAATATTATTTTCATCACGCTGTGACGAAATAGTATATTACGTGCTAAGGCGGAGAAGTGCTGAATTCAACGCTGGTGGAGTACAGGCGCACGAGGCACGTGAGTCGGAGACGAGGCCGCCGAAGGCGCGTGCCTCGTGCCTCGTGCGCCTGTACTCCACCAGCGTTGAATTCAGCACTTCTCCGCCTTAGCACGTAATATACTATTTTGCACTCGTTACGAAATATACTATTTACTCCGAGGAATAATATCATTTTTTCATTCATTATCATACTCCTTCAGCCCGAAAAGCACCGATTTCTTGTTTGAAACCTGCCATGAATGGATCGCATATGTATACGATGTTTTTCGCACACGAAATTAATTTTAAAATATATCGATTTTTCTGTCGGTATAGTGGCACCGAATCTCGCGGAAATTTCGAACAATGGTAAAAATTCGACTGGGTTGTAGGTCGCTCGCTTCGCTCGCTCCCATTACAGGTGGGTTGATGTGGGTGTAACCCATTATGGGTCGAACCAATAACTTCCCGACTAATTCCCATTTTTCTGTTTATTAGAAAGAAAAAACGCAAATTTTGACATTTCCATTCGGATAGCAAGAAAACGGCTCAGACGATTTTGCTCAGAATCCAATCGAAATCGAATTACATGTAGATGCATCGACCGTACTAAAAAAAAATAAAACCGATTATTATTCTCGGTAAACTTGTTAAATTTTTTTAAAAAGTCATTTTTTTCGATTTTTTCACAAGTTTTGTGCGAATAACTAATGAATCGCTGAGACGATCGTATTCATAAGCTAATCAGTTCTAAGTCACATTAACGCGCATCGATTAAAAAAAAATTTTGTTTTGAATCGGTTCATTTGTGCAGAAGGTATCGTTGGACAAAATTTTGGTCACACATACACACACACACACATATCACATAGCATCCTAAAAAAACGTATCAGGATGATTCTGGAGGCCAACAAATGTGGAGAAATCATGGGAATTCCATTTCGATTTTCGGGGTCATTAAAATAAATTCTTCTCCGGGTCGGAAAGTTAAAAAAGATCTATGTGAGTGCCAGTTGACGGATATGTTCAAAGCCTTGATACCATAACGAAAGTAAGAACGCATTTTTCGATCGAAAGATTGCTTACGTTTATATCACGATTCGAGAAGCGAATTCTAAATCACTTCCCTATAGATCGGGAAGTTAAAAATAAAACAATTAAATTTTTATTCTTTATTTATTTTTATTCAAAGCCTTGATACCAACGAAAGTAAGAACGCATTTTTCGATCGGAAGATTGCTTACGTTTATATCACGATTCGAGAAGCTTATTCTAAATAACTTCCCTATAGATCGGGAACTTAAAAATAAAACAATTAAATTTTTATAATACCTACCTGA
This sequence comes from Diachasma alloeum, assembly GCF_001412515.2. Lineage (NCBI taxonomy): Eukaryota > Metazoa > Arthropoda > Insecta > Hymenoptera > Braconidae > Diachasma > Diachasma alloeum. Next base: position 595,332 of record NW_021680371.1, on the reverse strand, counting down.
AAAGTTCATTTTTCGCGACGGTTTAGGGTGCATAAAGTGTTCATTTTCTGGACGTTGTGTATAAAGTTCCGAGGCCGCGCGTAAAGTGAATTCTCGTGTGTAAAGCTTCGCTGACAAATTCACTTTCCCGCCTCGAACTTTTTATGCATCACGGACATAAAAACAACCACTTTACCAACCCTACCATCCCAACAGTAAACTCGGCAGCTATCAAGTAAGATAATATGTGTTACTCGTGCATGTGTCGAACTGTAACTTTATGAAATTTTAATACAATAGACTATTTCCTATACATCGAACCTTTTTTCTCATCACACTGAGAGAAAAAATTAGCTCTGTCGAAAAGATAAATGTTCACCTGTACAAAATTTTCTTGTCTCAAGATTATTATTCCCCACGAGAAAATATTCTGCAGCGAAAAATTTATTCTTTCCACTTGAAAATCTGACAGTGGCATATAAATACATATTTTTTCGAGTAGAATGCCAGGATTCAAATATCATGATAAATAATAATCTGCTTGACTGCAAACCAAAAAATTTTCCCCGAAGCAGAAGTTTGAGCTGACAGAAGAACCATTCTTTCAGCAAAAATACCACTGTATAATCTCTACTGCGACTTTCTCTACTATTTCCAATATTACTCATTTATTTCCCCGCCATTGATAGTTATTGAGTGAGAAATCAAAGTCCAGTTCTGAGGTCACAAACGGATAAGTTTGAGAAGATCAAACCTCTGATCCACAGAAAATTTCAAAACCTTTTACGAAGCTTTTTTGTAATCAGCGGAATAGTGTACTTCTTTTCCGCTTGACTTGTGTACGTGAAAAAAAAACAGATTTTGAGGCGACAAATTATTTATCTATTTACATCAAACTATACGTTGACTCCACGTATCTTATATTATTAGACGAAGTTATCTCGATAGTTTTGAGCGGGATAAATATATTTTCGGCAGAGGTAATTTTTTCTCTCAGACTTCACACCCAACGTGATAGAATTCCAACACTTCGTTTAAAGCTCCAGTCACCATTTTAGTAATAATGCCGCATATATGCGGACTAGAACTGTCAATCAACGCCAAGTGACAATCACAGCTTGTTACCGATTATGAACAAAGTGAGCCGCAGTATTCCTTCGAGTCTCATTCTACTGGAGCCAATTAACCCCTTACGAACGGGGCCCTTCTGTTATCAAACAGTGTACGCTCACATAGAGAAAAATATTAAAATTTTTGTAGTGAAATTCTGAGAAAAATTGTAGTGCTGCTCCATATTTGAAGCATAGAATCTCGCAAAGCATAAGAAAAAACGAGAGCACATGAAAATTTGATACGCTAATACAAAAAATGCCGTTGTCAAAATTCCAAATAAATTTTTAATAAAAGTAAAAGAGTCTCCATCATTGTCCTCCAGGGGACGATTTTGTAAATTGTAATGATGTAATTTTTTTGAACAAGAAAAATGTTTGTTTGTAAAATGTTCTTCCTCAATTTCTTGGTACCTGGGATGCGGGGAAGAGGGGCAGTACGAAATATACCATGTTGACACTGCTGCTACGTTCACCTCGTGCCGAAAAGTGCCTTATCGTTTACACGTAAACGAATTAGTATATTTCGTTACGAGTGCGGAAAAGTGGGATTATATCACTCGCCTTCGGCTCGTGCTATAAACCTCCCACGAGCCAAAAAACACTTTTCCCACGAGTATCGAACGATATTTCTCATCACAATGTATGGAAAGGGGACTTTTTATTCACACGAAGCGTGCCTAAAAAGTTACTTTTTCGCACAGCGCGATGAAAAGTATATTTCGATACGAGTGCGGAAATGTGTTTTTTGGCGCGTAGGAGGTTTATAGCACGAGCCGAAGCCAACACACACTTTTCCCATGAGTATCGAACGATATTTTTCATCACAATATGTGGAAAAGGGACCTTAGGGACGCGAAGCGGGCCTAAAGTGTTACTTTTTCACACAACGTGATGGAAAAATCTAAATACGACCAGCAGCATATTCCGAAAGATTTCTGCATATTCCTATTTCGGCAATTTGAAATTCTACATTGCTTACAATATCGTATCAGGGCATTTCAAAGAAATGTTGGTAATGCATTAATGGATAAAAACAGTTTAGCTTTTTATTAGTTTTAGACATCATTTTTATTACATTACGATATTTCCGCTGTTCCAATGGTCTTCAATTTAATTACTTTTTGCAAAGAATATATTACATAGACAGTAATGAATGGATGAGCTCCTTCAAACACTTCCTTTCCTCCAACGCATGTGATCTTGTGAACCTCGAAATTTCCAAAAGGTTCTCTCAGAAATTTTTTACTGAGTCGCATCATTCTGTTCGTGAATTTTGAGCTGTTGTTTCATCAATCAGCATAAGACATAGGCTGTGTCATAACAGTATTTCCGGAAATCTATGGATTCTGTGATAGCTCTCATAGCCACAATCTTTCACCAAGTCATAGGGGACTTTAATTCATGTTACTTTCAACTTATAGCATTCATAAGCATTATAAGTTGCCTACCCACTTAATGGATCTTCTGCATTCATATTTTAAATTCTTTTCAGTACAGCCCAGCTCAAAACTGATTTCTCTGATTTTTTTTTTCGGAATCGTGTTCCGACGAAGTAACTCCACAAACATATGTAGGAAGTCCTCCACAGAAAACATATTGTTCCCAACAATTATATGAAAGTTGACAATGTTTCCGAAGACCCCCCTCCCTTATTCAGAATGTCATACCAAATCAAAGCTAATCATTCAAAGTCTAACTGATTGACACGAACACACGGATGAATTTCATCTGAGCCATAGCTTCAGTCTTAACGCATCAACACCGTTGAGATAGTAACGAAACAGTCTTTTATCTCTAACGAATCCAAGATTCTCGTACAATCTTAATGCCGGCCTGTTGGTTATTTCAGTTTCCAGTACAACTTCATCAGCATCATCTTCAACCATAGCACGTATTGCTCTACGCACCAAGCTGGAACCAATCTTGCGCTTTCTGTAGTTAACATCGACAGCTAACATTGCGATATAACCACGTTTTATCACTTTTCTGTGGATATCAAGCTTGCAGACGATTGCTCCAATGCATTCTTCTCCGTGCATTGCCTGTGGATAAGGGAGACATTTTTATAAGATCAGGAGTGATACTTAAACCTTACTCAATTCTTAACTCAATTTATTCTATGCTAGTTTCTCAAGAGTTCACGGTATTCTGGGTCTGAATAGGAAACTTGCATGAATATTTTTCAATTTTCTAATCTCACGTTTCGGACCTGAATACTTCATTTTTCATTCACAAACGTTTGAAATATTGCTCATTAATTAATAATTAATCGTTAAAAGCTGAAGATTTCAAACGCTTTGAAATCGCTAATGACGTCACAAACGGTCGAGCGCTGGGCCAATCACAGAATGGCTCGAGCCGACCTAACCCAATCTTGAAGTGTGCCTCGGCCAATGGAGGTCGATAACTTCTCACCCGCACAGAAAAAAATATAAGCCAAAACTTATAAGTGAGATATAATGATTTTGCCGGAATTATATCGTGAATATATCCGCCTTGTATATCCGGTATATGTTAGATATATCCGGTGGCATATTATATACACACATATATCCAACATACAGGAAAGTGGGACAAAATGAAACAGTCGAAAAAACAACAGTTTGATGCAATTCAAGCAAAAAAAAAATTGTTATTAAAAATTTTGTTTTGTCAGCTTTTTTTAATTCTTGGGTGTACGGATGAGAATAATAATTTACCCTTCAGTAGAATGGAAAATTATTGAGAACTTTGGACGGGTGAAGATTTTGTCAATGAATTAATTGAAAAAAAAAAATGAAACAGCAAAATCCAGAGTCCAGAGCAAGGCCCGGGGGAAGAGCCAGAGGGAGGAAAAGGAAAATATGATGCTGAATTTCAATCGAATAATCCATTGACAAAATCTTCGCCCATCAAAACTTCTGAATAATTTTCCATTTTACTGAATGGAAAATTATTATTCTCATCAGCACTCCCAAGAACAAAAAAATTTGACAAAAAAATGTAATAAAAATAATTTTTTTTGCTTGAATTGCGTCAGTCGTTTTTTGACTGTTTCATTTTAGCGTGTTTCATTTTGCTCCACTCTCCCCTGAATATCAGATGGCGCATTTTTTGCAGGAAAGTACGCCACATATAAGCGGATATACGTGACATATATTTCTGTATATATATTTTTTACATGTGGACACTGTTCTTTTTCGACTGTTGGATTTCATGAAACGAAATAGTATTCAAAAATCAAGCTCTACGCAGCTCGACACATTTCAGTGTCACCACATAGAATTCTTCAAACTGAGGTTCTTAAAACTGTGTTTATATACGACTACGAATACTATGAACAAAACATAGAACAAAGGGCAAAGAGAAAATGCATTCCAAGTGGTCCCATGTACTGGTCCTTATTATTCTGAAGTTGGTCTCCGACAGCCGAAGTTAGAGTAAAGATCGAGATGCGTCTTCTACGTGCGACGGAATAAAGAATGACAGATTAATTCAATCCTACCCATAAAGCAAATATCTACTAATGAAGCGTTAGCTGACCGTCTTCGTGACGTCATGACCGAAAAATTGGCCCCGAAAACGACCCATTTTCAATTACCTATTACTAGACATCATAAGACATCTAGGCAATATTTCTCCACAATTTTCGCCGTTTGGATATCCACATGTTATGACGAGAAATATGCGAATAGGGGAATTAGAAAGAATTGAGCTTCATGTACACCCTTAAGTCGATCGATACTGAAACTGTCATCGAAGATTTTATCTGTTAACATAAACCCAGTAAAAATAGCTAAAGTTTGCTTTAATGTTATGAATTCTACTGATTGTTTCTACGTGAATCGGGGAGTGATGGCAGCATTTAAAATATATCCCAAGACAATCGGACCCAAAAGTTGATACCAAGGATTTAGTTACTGTTAGCGAGGCTTTCTAACTATTGCCACGATTCGTTAACTATTAACGAATCGTGGTACAAATTAAGAAGCCTTGTTAACAGCGATTGAATCGTTCCACCTTTTCTATCAGCGTATGGATTAAAAAAATTATTCCATCCTATAGGTTGTCAAAGAAAATGAAACATTTTGGTGCTTGATAAATTGGACTCGGTTGATTAGAATGTGAGTTATGTCAAAAATATGGAAGAAGAATCATATTTGCAGTCGGAATTATAAAAAAATTATGAAAAAATCAGGAGATCGTTTTTTAAACCAGTCAGTCCAGCAAAAATCTCCACTCATTTTCAAGAGAATGAGAGTGCGAGGTTGACCGTTTTGCACGAAATAGTTTATCTATTTATCCAATAAATATTTGTTACACTCATTATATTCAGAACACAACTTATGTACATATTCCACGTTCTTGCTTCCAAATGAAAACTTTGTATTTGTTGGATTTTGACATTTTCTAATTTTGCTTGGTAATTATGTAGATTGTTATGTAACGTAAAGAAACGATGTTTTTTACATGAAGCTGAAACTAGCGAAAGATTCGATAGCAGAAGATTTGTCTTAGGCGAATCTAGAGGTGTACAAATGTTTTTAAGTAATGTACAAAGTCTTTCGCACTTGAAAGACATTTGTACATATGATTGTTTGACTCTCCTACACTTAAATATCGCTAAAATTGAATTTTCCGCTGACGAATATTCTGCTAGTTTCACCTGCATGTTTTTTACAACATGTCTATACGTATGTGTGTGACAATTTCGGTTTTGAATGATTGATTTTTAGAAAATGGGGCATAAATACGTTGAAATTCACCAATAAAAATTTGAAATTTTGGCACATGATAGCTATGATTGAGCTCAACTTTGGTGCGCAGTTTCACCCCGATCGATTCATTAGTTTCTGAGATATTTCAGCTAGTTCAAATTTCGTTTTTCCTCAATATCTCAGAAAATACTGCACTGATTGCAATTTTTGTTTTAAATACTCGACTCGATAACTTCTATCTAAATCAATCAAAATATGTATACCCGTTTATACAAAGTTTTCGAGATATTGCCGTTTTTTCATTAAAACGAAAAATTCGGTACGCACCATAACTTGGGGAAAAATGGAGATAACAAATTGAAATTTGGTATGTATGATTCTAGCTCTTATAATATTAAGTTGGTTTTTTGGATACAAGAAAATATTATCAAGGAAATCATCGTTGTCAAAAATCATTGTTTCTCTCAGTATGAAACTAGCGTAATTCTAGCAAAGAGGCCTTGACTTTCCGTTCCGACAGAAACCTCACACTGAGACAAAAATGACCAAGTTCTCAAACAAGTCTTACTTGTGCCAAGAAAATAGTTTTTTAAAAATTATCAGAAAAGGATTTTTTGTGTCAAACATGCAGATGCTGCCGAAATGAAAAGTTTCTGTCGTAAAAATCGATTTAGAAGTTCCAAAAAAATTACATCCTCTGTACATGCAAGAAATGTCTCCTATACGTATTTTGGTTCAATCTTATAACTTGGGGATAAAATATTTGGGTACGAGATATTTTCATCCAGAAAAAGCAACTTCTCGTGTGAATTATCTACCTTTTGAGCCAAATATTTCGTTGTTGTCAAGAGCAGAGCAGTTATTCATGTTTGAGCCTTTCAAATTCGAATCAAACAGTTTCTTTTTTGGCAATGTCGACATCTCTTTATAAAACAAGGGTATTTCAAAATTCATCTGAAAGCTTGTTGATCACATCCATTTCTGAGTCTCACGGAACTCGCAAATAATTTTATTTCTCCTCCAATGGGAACTACTTCATATTATTTGTACTTCTTGATGCATTCATACCATTTATACATCTGTCAAGAGAAGGAAACCGTGAGATTTGAGACGATTTTTCCCACGCTGAGAAAAAAAATTACTTCTGCCAAGTAAATTTACTTGCCACAAGTAAATGTATACAATTATTTGCATTTGAAATGTGTGGATTTTCTTGTAGTTAGCAGATTTACTTGGCAAAAGTAATTTTTTTTCTCAGTGCATGAATTTTGAGATACCGTTGTTTTAAAAAGAGCAGTGAAATACCTCTGTTTTATTAGGAGATGATGATTTTCAATTAGCAATTTTGTTGGCCCAAACAACATTTGCTTGAGAACGTATTAGTTTTTCCCTCAGTGCATACATCACACTCTTGGTGTAGGTCAAAAACAAATTTGACTCACTCATACTTACCAAGAAACACAATTTCGGCCAATTATGAATGAAATATCTATACGTGTAAATTGAATAGGGCTCGCTCAAATCCTTCTGAATAAGTTTCATAATGTCTGGCATTTGTAATTCGCTACTATAGCTAACATAGATTATGTCACTATCCTCATTTTCTCTGCACGTGGTTTCCGTTTCATCTGTAACTCAAGACAATATCAAAGATAGAGAAAAATCGCCTAAAACAAGAACTAGGGACTAGGATAGGGAGAATGGATCTTCTTTCATTATCAATGTATTCATACCACAAAATGACGTGTAAAAATTGTCCTTAAAAATTCTACCAGCAGGAAAAAATTCCACCTGGTGGAAATGTTTTTGAATTCTTATCAACCATTTATTTAAAAACTGTATGATAAAAGAAGTTCATTGCACCTCCACTCACCCTATTCTTTATTATCTGAAAAAATAATATTTACGTAGTTGACTCAAACGACTAGTGTCCACAGTCCGAGGCGTGTCTGGTGAATCAAAATTGAGTTTGGGAGAGCCATAAACTCCATTGATTTGTTGTAGGCCATTTGCACGTGGTTCCTCGGTGTTTTCACAAATTGTTTGCGGACTCAGTCGTGATTTTATATGAAGAGTCGAAATGTCAGGTACTTCACACTCCGTCAAGGTCTGATCTTCGACGTTCGGAGACTTCTCGTCACGTTTCAAAACGTCGTTTTCCATAATTAATGATACGTTTCAAGCTTATTAATTAATATTAATTTAGATTCCGGATGACTGATCTGGAATATTTTTAATTGATAAACGAACAATTTTTCATTTTCCGCGTGACACTCTTTCTGATTAGCTTTTATTTTTCTGAACTGAGTTGTCCTTCAGGTCTCCACAGATAAAATTTCACGGAAATCACGCTGGTTTTAACCGAATTTTCATATTTGATAGGGCCAACAATTTCTCATGCTACGTAACAAATAATTTTTTTAACCTTGTAACTTCAAATACAAAGAACTTGTAAAGTGAACCGTCGGGAGGCAGAACACGACGGCTACCATATTAGATCTTTTATTTTTTTTATTCGTGTGCATCACAATTCCAACTTGCACAGCTGGCCATAGCAAAGTGATGATAAATGAGAGATGAAACAACTTTCCAACTGCTCTATTCTGTTTGATGAAGAAGACAGTAGAGGGCTATGGAGCATCAAAACCCGGGAACAGAGATTCATGGAGAATAGAGACCTCTAGAGGGCTCTATTCTCCATGGCCCTGATGATCTCCCCTATAATCTCTGCCGGGAAATAAACTGATGATTTTGATTACACAAGATCTATGCGCGCGCTCTCGCGCGCGCCGATCTATTCATTTATTGAAATGAAGAAATGGAATTCATTGAATTTCATTTTCTCATGAATACCTTATAAATATTGATAATGAATCAAAGAAAATTCGACTAATGATTGAAGTGAATAGCGAAGTAGAGTAAAGGAATCTATGAAGAATTTTTCATTTTCAATTAATTATCTTCAATTTTTTTTAATAATCGGTCTCCATAAAAGGACAGAATTTATTAATTTCACCGATGATATATATACATGTGAAATATATATATATATATATATATATATATATATATATATATATATATATATATATATTTCACATATATATATATCATCGGTGAAATTAATAAATTCTGTCCTTTTATGGAGACCGATTATTAAAAAAAATTGAAGATAATTAATTGAAAATGAAAAATTCTTTATAGATTCCTTTACTCTACTTCGCTATTCACTTCAATCATTAGTCGAATTTTCTTTGATTCATTATCAATATTTATAAGGTATTCATGAGAAAATGAAATTCAATGAATTCCATTTCTTCATTTCAATAAATGAATAGATCGGCGCGCGCGAGAGCGCGCGCATAGATCTTGTGTAATCAAAATCATCAGTTTATTTCCCGGCAGAGATTATAGGGGAGATCATCAGGGCCATGGAGAATAGAGCCCTCTAGAGGTCTCTATTCTCCATGAATCTCTGTTCCCGGGTTTTGATGCTCCATAGCCCTCTACTGTCTTCTTCATCAAACAGAATAGAGCAGTTGGAAAGTTGTTTCATCTCTCATTTATCATCACTTTGCTATGGCCAGCTGTGCAAGTTGGAATTGTGATGCACACGAATAAAAAAAATAAAAGATCTAATATGGTAGCCGTCGTGTTCTGCCTCCCGACGGTTCACTTTACAAGTTCTTTGTATTTGAAGTTACAAGGTTAAAAAAATTATTTGTTACGTAGCATGAGAAATTGTTGGCCCTATCAAATATGAAAATTCGGTTAAAACCAGCGTGATTTCCGTGAAATTTTATCTGTGGAGACCTGAAGGACAACTCAGTTCAGAAAAATAAAAGCTAATCAGAAAGAGTGTCACGCGGAAAATGAAAAATTGTTCGTTTATCAATTAAAAATATTCCAGATCAGTCATCCGGAATCTAAATTAATATTAATTAATAAGCTTGAAACGTATCATTAATTATGGAAAACGACGTTTTGAAACGTGACGAGAAGTCTCCGAACGTCGAAGATCAGACCTTGACGGAGTGTGAAGTACCTGACATTTCGACTCTTCATATAAAATCACGACTGAGTCCGCAAACAATTTGTGAAAACACCGAGGAACCACGTGCAAATGGCCTACAACAAATCAATGGAGTTTATGGCTCTCCCAAACTCAATTTTGATTCACCAGACACGCCTCGGACTGTGGACACTAGTCGTTTGAGTCAACTACGTAAATATTATTTTTTCAGATAATAAAGAATAGGGTGAGTGGAGGTGCAATGAACTTCTTTTATCATACAGTTTTTAAATAAATGGTTGATAAGAATTCAAAAACATTTCCACCANGACGTGAAAAAAAAATTTACCACTGAAGAATGTGAAATTATATATCACTGAAGAATTTGAAAATGCCACGTGTTTTTTTTGTGAATAACGTCGTGTCACATATTGACCAATCAGAATTAAGGATTAGCGGTCAGGCAGTTTCGAGATATTTCGATATAAAACAACTTCACGTTTCGTTCATCTTTAGTAAATAGGATGTAAAAATGACACGTAAATGTTAACACAAACAAATTCAGCACAAAAATTCAACACATGCATTCAAAACAATTATGAACACAATCGTCGAAATCAATAAATAATTTACTTACGGCATGCGAATTAATTTAATGAAAAATCAAAACAATATGAACAACAATACACTGAATTGTATACATCAAATTCAATAAATTGATATCAAATTACAATTAAACTAATTACGACAAAATAGCATCTTAGTACACAACACTTCACAGTTTCTTTGAAATCTGTTCCAGAAAATATTATCTCTATTGAATTCAGTAGCGAAGTGGCAAAACGGTTTAAGTCGTTTTATCCCCCAGTTGAGTTTTTGAGGAATATTTCCGAATCTGAGGGAGATAGCGGAATTTTCGTAATTACATTTGTTATAGCTCTCAATCGGCTCTAAAAAAAGGTCATAACAAAATTTTGCTATCTCCCGTAGATTCCGAGATATTCATTGAAAACTGGTTAATAGTCAAAATTGACTTGTACCGTTTTATCACTTCGTTACTGAATTGTATTAAATCTGTACCTATTCAATTACAATTACTTTTAAACTGGAAATTCACATCTCCCATTGTTGGGAGACGACGCAACTTCGCGAAAACTCTCATCAGCTTCGATTGAATAATAACAATTATTTTTATTCATTAATGAGAAAGCGATTTATTTTTATACACTCGATGAATCGATATATATATTCATGTCCATTGTCCAGGAATGGATGCTGCCCAGTGACTTCGACCCTCTTTTTTTCCTCTAGTCTCAAAACACTGGTTATCATGTCGGTTGTGCAGATCCAAGGTGGAAAATATCAAACCTACATTTCATTTTTTCAGTACAATAATTCTATACATTTTGTAGCATCATTGAAATCATATATCTCATCCCTTTGACTATACGAGGTATCGCGAATTATAGTCCCAGAAGTTTCACGGAGAATCAACACACGTCACGCGATAAAAAATACCCTGTGCACTTGGCTAGAGTTTCTATCCTCTAAAAAGGTTAGTCAACTACTCTAGATGAATAATCCTCTTCAAGTTTAATTTTTACGTAATCATGTAGGACATATCTCCGATGAAAAATACGACGGTTTTTTACATGTAATCGTTGACAACTCGACTGTAATCATCGCCTGCTAACCTTGAGGGAAACGTAACCTCAATATTTTGTATTTGTTTGTTTTTTTGTGTTAAAATATTGAGTCTCCTATTTTTTACTAAAAAGGTTTTCATACACATCATGTCAATAATTTACATGTGCAAATATCCCTCGACTAAATTTTATTTTATTATCGTAGCCAGCGTGATCAAAACGTGTTAGAACCTTGATATAATAAATTATGGTAAACTTTTCTGTCGCAAACTAGGGGCGGATGGGGTAAAACGGACACTAGACTTTTTTTTCAATTATTCATAACTCAGAAACAAATTGATCAATTGAGCTCAGTTTAGGCTCGTCACAAAGGGAAAGAATTGTTCTTTGTACTGAAGAAGAATTATTAAATTTTATCAACATTTCAACCTCTCCTTAATATTAAAAAAAAAGTCAAAAGTGTCCGTTTTACCCCAACCTCCCCTACTATTCCGAAATCATGCAGGAGTTGGATTTTGGAATGTTCGTTCACAACAAACTTATTCATTCAGGTTTAATGTAAATGGGTGAAGGTTACGCTGAAAATAATTAACTTTCACATGAAACATTTACTTGCCCTCGAGATAGGAAATTTATTGAAAATCCATAGTCATCATCATAACTCAAGGTTCAGAAAAATCTGGTAAATTGTGGTATAAAGGGAAGAAGAAAGAGAAAAGTGACATGAAAGTTTTTCTATTTCTACTATATTTTTTGCACATTAAAATTCATTCATTTTTTATCACGCACGATAAAATTTAATAGAAAAACCTAGCGAATTCGTCAGAAAATTCTATTGGATTTCTATTGAACTTTCTATTAGTTTTTGGCCGATTCTATTAAAATGTTCAATAGAAAATATTCTATAGAAAAAGTCAAGAGAATTCGATTTTTCTATACAACTTATTCTATCGAGATATTTTCTAAAGAATTTCCTCGGCTCAAATTTTCCAAGTTTTTTTCCTTCCATTTTTCTTTTCTTCTCATCAAGAAAATCAAACAAAAAAACTTGGAAAATTTGAGCCGAGGAAATTCTTTAGAAAATATCTCGATAGAATAAGTTGTATAGAAAAATCGAATTCTCTTGACTTTTTCTATAGAATATTTTCTATTGAACATTTTAATAGAATCGGCCAAAAACTAATAGAAAGTAATAGAAATTCAATAGAATTTTCTAACGAATTCGATAGGTTTTTCTATTGACTTTTTTCGTGCGTGAGAAGATGAGAAAATGACTAAAAATATTAAAAGCTTCGATTTAGTGAATCATGAATCAGAGATTTTCATATTGAATGAATAGAGAGTTTATGCAGAGAAAATCGTCCAGATATTAAAAAAATATAACCGCCACTTACGCTCAATCGCTTTGAGTTCGAAAGAAAACAATATCTTCTTTTCCTTCTGTCAAACTAGAAGTTCAATATAAATCCAATAGAATTGTCTAGCGAATTCGCTAAGTTTTTCTATTAAACTTTTTCATCAGTGATGGTCAATGGGGATCGCCTCTCACACAAAAAATATTCCGAGAATGCAATGTAGAAAATTGTATTGTGAAATGCCATAAAAATAATAACTTACGCCTGAATTACTGTCTGCGAAATTAATGGAATATTCACGTTTCATGATTCACAGGTGGCTATGAAACCTATCACCAGAACACAAAGTACATTGAGAGAAAACCAGCAGAGTTCTCGAACAAGTCTTAATTATGCCAAAGAAATCGTTCATTAAAAATGATCAAAAAAGGATTTTTTTGTGAGAAATAATCGAAGCGTGCGCCGAGATTGAAAATTTTAATTGCAAACACGTATGAAAAAATTCAATAGAAAACCTCAACAAATTCTCGTGAAAATTATATATGTTTTTTGCGCATATTCGATTAGATATTTGATAGGAAAAAGTCAATAGATTTCGATTTTTCTGTTTGAATTTTCCTCTTGAGATTTTTTCCATTCAGATCCTGTAATGCAAAGCTAAACAAAATATAGCGGAAAAAAACTTGGAAAATTCATGCCTAAGGTTCTGTTGCACCAAGCTCCGTTATCCAAATAAACCCCAGGGTAAAATTTATCCTTGAGGTCAATTATATCATAGGGATCATAATTTTTCAATATTTGACGAAGAATTATTTTTTATATATCCTGTAGTCCCATTTGAATTAACACTGATTTAACCGTGGGATTAAATTTTATTTTTTGTGCCTGGGATAAATTTGAGATACTCTCCCGGGTAAAATAATCCATCGAACATCCAAATTTACATTTTTTCTTATCAGACGTTTTCGTTACGCGGAGCTGGTGCAATCGGGCCTTAGTGTTCTTGTACACAAAATTCCAAGAATATTCATATAGAAAAATCGAAATCTATTGACCTTTTTCCTATGATATCGGTCAAAGGGACATATAAACAAATTTTTTAAGCCATCATTCAATCAGTTCAGAACATTTTTTTTAGTTATCGTGGGACTACCGATTTTTGGGAGAATTCAAAAATTAAAAACACTAATCCATTAATCCACCAGTTAAAATTTAATTAATGGCGATCGAGAGGGCTTAACTATACCTACATTTGAAAAAAGTATTCAATTCCATCCATTTATTAGTGGACAATTGAAGACAAACACTACCATACAGATACGTACGGACACGGTCTAAAAATTGCATTTTCGGACTTTTTGGATTATAATATATCACAATTTCCATTGGATTTTACATCATGCAGGAGTCCCTAAAAGTTATAATTGTACAATTAAAAAAAGTAGAAAGAAACTGAACATTTTCAAAGAGCTTTATTAGTAAAGATTACGAAGTAAGTTCGATAGAGAGGAAATAGTGAATGGATAATTTATCATAGTTACTAACTATTGGGTTTATTTCCCAATAATAGAATTATCTATTGTTGATTGTACAATCATAATTTTTGGAGACTCTAGGACTATATAAAACTCAATCGCAATGGGAGATCATTTCAGATTATCAAAATTAAAAAAAAAAACCAAGATCACGTTCGAGAGATAATCCATCCGAGCCTTAATTGAAGACTTCCATTCAACACAATGTCAAATTCTTTTTTCTGTTGTGTCCGAAAATAATATGCACTATTATTTTTGATGAGTTACAGTCATGTCATTCATCAACAAAGAAGATCGTCAAAACTGTTGGGACCTCAGAGACGAATACTGGAAGTGTCTGGATGATGGAAAGTCCGAGTCTGAGTGTCAAGAATTTAGAAAACAATATGAAAAATTTTGTCCCTCACAGTGGGTAAGATATTAAATCACCACCATTATAAAATCTAACAGTCACAATTATTTGTCTATGATTACTCAGGTGAAACATTTCGATCGAAAGCGAGAGTACCTGAAGTTCAAAGAGCAAATCGAACAGGAGGGGGATATTCACCTGCCAAGTCGATTAGGAGAACCAAAATAGTCAATTTCAGGAAGATAAGTCATCTATTGAAGAAATTTGAATTTTTTCAATTAAATATGTAATAAAAACGCCCGTAAAGGATGCTATATTTTCAATAGAAATCGAAAAAAATGGAATAGAATTGTAGTACAATTCTGTACTTGCCGAGAGCATTAGATTTTTCTATTGTATTTTCTCTTACGTGTAATTATTCAGATTTTTTCAACGCTTTGAGAGATTTTCATTTCTGTGTTTTTGTTACGCTTACTGAATTTGATGATTGCTGGAAAAATCTGAATAAATTAAATTAGAGTGTTTCAATTAATCGAAGGATGATCGACGTTTGTGTTCCTTATAATCATATTGTACAGTAGTTCATATTGTACAGTTCTTCGCAATTTTCAATAAATCTCAGTTGACTCTAAACGAAGAAAGAAACGATTTTCATGATTGAAATCTATCCAATGACAGTTATTTTAGCTAAGACAAATAATAGCCAAATAGTCTTTGTTAATTGCCAAATCTTGTTTTTAAAAAAAATATACACAATGAAACCACCTGACTTCAATTTTAATTCAGCGAATTTTTTATGAAGCAGTACTAGTGCTGTATGTCCATGAGTCTAATAATACTTTCCACGAGTGTCAAACCCTATTTTTCATCAAAATTCGTGTAGAGTGTGTAAAACGTCATTTTATACGCAGTGTGATGAAATAAAAAAACAAGCAGGGGACCGAGCCGATCCGACAGAAGACATTTGACCGTTACTTTATGCGTCATTAAGCTTTTCTTTTTTTTTTATTTCTACCAATTTCATTATTCCGAACGGATTCGGAGTAATTTCATTCTAGAAATTAAAAATGGCAATTTCATGTCAAAATATGCTAGCAATTCAGTAGCGAAGTGGTAAAACGGTATAAGTTGACTTATCTCCCAGTTGAGTTGTTGAGGAATATTTCCAAATCTAAGGGAGATAGCGAATTTTTCGTAATTACATTTGTTGTAGCTCTCAATCGGCTCTATAAAAAAGGTTATAACAATAATTTTGCTACCTCCCTTAGATTCTGAAATATTCATTGAAAATTGCTCAATAGTCAAAATTGACTCGTACCGTTTTACCACTTCGCTACTGAATTCATTAAAGATTTACACCTCTTAAGGTGTTTCATATGAAAAGTTGAAATAATTAAAAAAATTGGAAAATTCATGGTAGAAATTTCTGAGTACGCTGCATCATTGAGAATTTTTGCATATTTTTTTAAGATCTCAGCCTCAAGAAAAAACAATAATGAAATTGGATATTTTTGTAACCCCTCCAGCTATAACCTCCGAGGTTACCCCACTCTCAATTAGGAAAATTTCCATAGCACACAAAAGAATATTGAACTATTGAGGAAAAACGAGTGGGTGATAAATCAAATCTTTCTTGAGGAGACGTATAAGTTTCAGATTTTTTAAGATTCCATAAGAAAGTTATTTGAACAAATGATTCGGAAAATTATGAGTTTCGGGGCAATTACGTCTTCACGCACAGGTGCGTGATTCAAATGTCAGTGAGCATCATGAAAAAGAAGTGCGACTCGATAATACTGACTAGTAGCCAAAATTTCCGATGTTCATTCCAACTCTTACGCGTATTATGGAACGTCAAATTCACTCTCAGCTGAAAACATGGTAAAAACGCAAATATCTCGAAAATTTTGATTGATCTTGATAGTAGACAGCAAGATGAGTATTTTCGAAAAAAGAAAAATAAAATCGGACCAGTAGTTTGGGAGATATAGAGAAATACAGTTTTTAACAAAAAGTTCAATATTTTCTAATCTACTTATCCAGTTTCACCCATAAAAAATTCCGTCTTGTTATATCACGAGAGCTATCGTATCAAATTTCAACATCTTACCTCCATTTCTTTCAAAGTTATCATGTGTACATCGATTTTATAAAAAAATAATGAAAACTGCAAATTATTACCAAATTGTCCCTGGTTAAGTGAAGATACTATGACTTGATTTTATGGATATCATGATAAGGAATATTTTGACGTTGAAAAAATTAAATTCTATCGCGTGGTTTTTGAGATATCGAGGAATATCAATTGTCTCGAAATTCCCATCTGCCCAATAAACTAAAAAACTTGGAAAGGAATAAACGAATTCCTCACGCCTCTAATCCAGATTCCACTCTCATTCAGTCTTTTGAGAATCATTTGTTATATCCGCTAAAAATCTTTTATGCCACTCATGCCTGAAACCGGCTGGATTACACACTCGACGCTTCGCGTCTCGTGTCTAATTCAGCCGGTTTCAGGCTTCGTGACGTAAAATTTTGTTCAGGACTTGTTGGGAAATTTCGTCCTTAACGTGTGTGGTTACATCACTCGCCTTCGGCTCATGCTGTAAACCCCACACACGTTAAAGACGAAATTGCCCCACACGTGCTGAAATATACTATTAATTCCAACCAATGGCAGTCATGAATTCATAATACCAGGCTTAGATCCTGTTTCCTATTTAGGGTGCGTTTCGGAATCAACTACTGTAGCTGCAGTAAAGCGAAATTAGATAGGGTTAAAGTACTGCTACTGCTACTAAGTCGATTGCGAAACGCGCCCTTACTAAAGATGGAAGAAACGTGAAGTTGTTTTATATCGAAATATCTCGCTATTTTGCTTGGTCAATAAGTCACGTGAAGTAGTCGCTGAAAAAAATCTCCGGTATTTTCAATTTCTTCAAATGGCAAAAATTTTTTCTGCGTCATATTTTTCATTTTTTCATGTGTGAAGTTTATCTTTATATCAAAATATATCTAGATTGCCTAATTGTTGATCATGAGAAAATAAACATAGCATTTCTAAATTTTTTTAACGCACAAATTATTCTTCACTTCCTAAATTTTAATTTTTTCATATTTATCATACGCAAAAATGATCAATTCTTGCTTCTCAGATTTTCATATATAAATCCTAAATTCTACAAAATTCATGAAAATTCCTCGGTTTCCCAAATATTTCGAGAAAAATCTTTGAAGAGCTACGGTTATCTGGAAAACTGGAATTTTCCGAAGAATTCAAGAAATTTTTTCAGTTTTCTGGGAAATCAATTCATAACCCTCCCCTCATTTATCAACAATTACAGATTTTAATCAGATTATTTTTAAAAGTAAAAAAAAAGTAATCGAAGATTAAAAATGATTCATTGGTGTTTCACTCTTCATTCTCTTAATTCTCTTCAAGTCATTATCAATATTTATAAAACATCTATGAGTATATGAAGTTTAATAAATTCGATTTCTTCATTTTCACAACAAAAAGATAAACGCGCGCACAGATCTAGTTGGTTAAAAAACGCTGGTCCCCGCAATGAGACAAACGCGCGCGAAGGGCCAGTGCGAAAGATCGAATATATTAAAGCTGCGGGACCACTCGCGTTCTAATGCGTAATGTTTTTTTTGCACAATGAAATATGATCACGGAACGTCAAGTAAACAATTTTCAATTAATTTTAGGCATTGCAACTTTTTTATTATCAACAATTTAATTGTTCAAATCACCCTAGCGCCCAAACTATGAAAGATATGCGAAAATTTTCCAATCACGAATCATTCAGAATTTGATAAGAAATAATTTTTGTTTTTTGTCAATTTCACATATCTCAGAATCTACGAGCGACACGTAAAATAGAAAATTGACAAAAATGATTCCTTATTAAATTCTAGATGCTTCATGATTTGAAAATTTTCGTCTATTCTTCATAGTTTGGGTGCTACGGCGATTTTCACAATTTAATTGTTAATGTAAATAATTCCAATGCCTAAAATGAATTAAAAATTGTTTACAGGACGTTCACTGATCATATTTTATTGTGTGTTAAAACAAGAATTACTCATTAAACTTTAATATTGTAAAATACGAGATATTTGATAAGAATAAATGTTTATTAAAAGAATTTTGGGGCGAAATGAATAATAAAAAGAAATACAAAAAGGATTGGCGCGTTCGCGGACTAGAAAACAAAAGATAAAATAATAACGGGAAAGAAAGAGAAGGGCAAATACCTAACAATATTTGCATTCAAAAACTCCTCTAGATTCCGACTTAACAAAACTTAAAATTTCGGTTTAGTTTGACGAAAATAAGTTATAGGGGAGGTTCGGGTAAACGGACACTTTTGACTTTTTTTAAAATGTTCATGAGGGGTTAAAATGTTGATAAAATTCAATAATTTTTTTTTCAGTACAAAGAACAATTCTTTCCCTATGTGACGAGTCTAAACTGAGCCCAATTGATCAATTTGTTTCTGAGTTATGAATATTAAAAGAGAAGTCTAAAGTGTCCGTTTTACCCCACCCGCCCCTATTATTCGAAATATTTCGCAAGATTCGCTGCGCCATCTGCAGAATGGTAATATCATCAAGCTGGCAACACCGCGCGGCTAAGAAAGCGTATTCCTCGCTTCGATTATCCGGTCATCGGTGGAACAACTTCGTTGAGCGTCAATAAAAAGTTATTCAGTGAAAAAACATTATATTCGCCGAATTTGTTGTATGCTCCGTGGTGGACTCAAGCAATCCAAAATTTCACACAAAATCAACATGAAGAAGAATAAGGACGTGTCTGACGACGAGGACGAGTACTCCGCGGACGATCCCGAGGAAGTCGAGGGAGCATCAGAGGAGGATTGGACTCCTGAGCTTGGTGTCGAGGTATTCAGTCTACATTTACATATTTTACTATAATTTTTGGTCGAATTGATCGATAACTTTTGAGGTCTGGGTGTTAGGAATTTTTCAGCTCAGTTTGGGTTCTTCTCATGATGAAAAAATAATTATCGATACTTGTTGAAGTGAAAAATGTCTGATGCCACTGTCAGACATTAGCGGTCTATTACGTATTCTCATGTGGTGATGTTTCGCATAAGTCGGAACAATGGATTCACCCATTTTTTATCATTTGCTCCGATTTTCTCCGGTTGTTCACGCGATATTCTTCATTGTTATGAGCAGAAAATCAATATGTACCGATGAATAACTTCGTTAACCAATCATTACCCTCCGTTTATATTGCGTGGCTTTGCGTAGATAAGATCCTCGCCGGCATACGTATTCATATCTACGATTGGCGGGAATGAACTTGCACTAATAGGACAAGATTTTTTTTAGAAGTACGCCTTCACTTGTATCAAGAAATTCGTGGCTCGAAAATTATCAAGCGCACAATATCTCACACTCAGAAGGTTAAATCTTACGTCAAGAAATTTTATACTTGTCCGAAAGATGAGGGCAATTGGTTCATATCAAGAAGACGAGTTCTCAAATCTATTCAAGAGGTTTTTGAATTAAAATATTTATGAATTGAGGCTAAAAACCTATTAAATGAATTAATTCAATTTTACTTAGTTTGAAAAATCGCTCTCTTGTCATAAAAAAATTGACCTCGTCTTTAGGACAAGTACAAAATTTTTTGACAAAAGTTTATTTTTCTCTCTGCAAGATACTTTGCTCTTGAAAATTTTCAAGCCACGAATTTCTTGATACAAGTAAAGACGTACTTCTCAAAAAACTTTGTGTTTCTCAGTGTACTTTGATTCAATTCTTGATTTTTAGGGTGGAACGAAGAAGAGGTCACAAAGGGGTGCGAAAAAAAGACAACATTCTGAAGAGGAAGAGGAAGAAGAGGAGGAGGAGGATGAAGAGGAGGACGAGGAAGATGAAGAGGAGGATGACGAATCCGATGAGGAGGATTCCGCCAAGAAACCTAAGAAAAAGCGACGCTCTAAAAAAGAGGAGGACGACGAGGATGACTCTGATGACAACAATTTTGATGATACCTCAGGAATTCCAGCTAAAAGCTACACTGTATGTATTTTCGTAGGGGAGGGTGGGGCACTATGGACATCCGGGGTAAAATGGACATTCTGAAAAAATTTGCAAAATAAATTCTTTTCTTACAAAATTTAAATTTTTGGAAAATGTTTCGGTAAAGAATACGGACACCTGATAAACAGGATATAGAATGGACTAAAATGCATGCTTAAAAATTTTCAATAATTGAATTTTTAATTTCCCAACGCAAAGGGGGGAAGTTATTGAAATTACCTCGAAAATGAAATGTGGAATTTTCATGATTTTTAAAAGTTGCTGCTTGACAAAGTCCACAACCGGAAAATTATTCAAGATTGAGGTAAAACGGGCACCCGAAAAAGTTAGTCGTGTCGGTATCTTTGTATAGAGAGAAATTAGAGTTGGGAGAGGTATTAACTAATAAACTTCAAGTCTATTAAATTTTTCATTGACGTTTGAGATATAGAGTAGTTTTGGATTTCCTGTTTTACTATTGAAATAACTTTGAAATTATTTATTTTTTTCAATGAGCAATTGCACGCTCTGCACAACTGACCTTTGTCCATTCACGAAATTTCTAAGATGGCTACTTTTCTACGCACAAAGGAAATCGCCAATAATGGGGAGAAGGGAGAATAAATGAGCAAAGCAAAATTTGGTTGACCAACCCCCACGACGAAAGTAAACAAGTGGGAAATTACTCACGTATTGTATATAGTAAAGTTATTTTCGCTAATAAATTAGCAATATGCGTGTAAATGGCTATTTTGTACACCATTTCCTTCCATCATGTATAATTCATTGTTCATTTAATTTTATTCAATTGAATAAGATTTCATTTTCACTAATTTTATCAGATTTTCAAAGTAGTAGTTGAATGCTATCATCATCATTATTCTTATTATCCCTTTCTTCTATTCGACCGATTGTCCCAGCTCTTCGATGAAACGTTAATAGAAAAATTTTATGTACACATACTTGAATGAATGTTAAACATCACATTTGAAGAAGCCATCAGAAAACTCACTGTCAGGGCAATTCATGAAAAATTCAAAATTTTCAACAATCATCATAATCAAATCAATCAATATAGCTATCGTAATTATCTTTTAACTTCGACTTAATGGCATAGCTTAAACATTTTAAGCTATGATTGAATTGATTTGAAGCATGATATTCAAAGATATCCTTGGAATTTTGATTTTCAAAAAATACAAAGTTTTTATTTATTTATTTATTTATTTGGCGTGAATAGAGGACCAACAGCCTTAGCCAATAACAGGTCCAAAAAAGAAAATACAAAGGTGGATCAATGAGGTAAATTTGTATCACAGATACTTCTGGGCGATAAATTAAATGAGTGGCGTCTCAGTCAAGACAAACGAAATCGTCGCGTTTTTGAAAATTTTCGAATAAATGAAAATAATGATTATTGCTATCGCCTTCATCTTTGAACTCAGTCAAAGGCACATCCAAACAAATTTTTTAAGCCATCATTCAATCAATTCAGAACATTTTTTTAGTTATCGTGGGACAACGGATTTTCGAAAAAATTCGAAAATTGATAAAACTAATCGATGAATTGAATTTTAATTAATTGCGATCGACAGGGCTCAATAACACCTACATTTGAAAAAAAAAAGATTGAATTGTATCTATTCATTAGCGAATAATTGAAGAAAAACTTTACCACACACACATACGTACGGACGCGGTCTATAAATTGCATTTTCGGACTTTTTAGATCATAATGGGTCGAAATAACACAAAAAATCCAGAACGTAAATGTGAATGATTACAATGCTCCCATTCGAAAGTAAACATGAATTTTTTTCTTGAATTTGAAAATCGCAATCATGACTAGTGTTTCAGAAATTGAATAATACTGTTGAAACATAAAAAATTGAGGAAGAAATCGAAGTATCCATTTTACCCCGTTTTTGCTTCACCTCACAACTTCTGCGACGCAGTCTTATAACAATGTGTTCGTATTTATAACCTTCAAATGAAGTCGGAACAGTAAATTTCATCCAATTCAACTAATTATTTACATCTGGTGTCCATGTTGCTCCACCCTCCCCTACACATTAATTATACAAATGGTTATTGATTTCATCAGTTACAATTAATGATTTTTTTTCACACTTTTCCTCCTAGTCTGGAGCATTTGTCGTCGCAAAAGCAGATGTTGGAGGCGACACCGATCCGACTCTGTGGAGGATAGATGGAAAGGCTCTTTTACAGAAATATGTGCCATTCAAAGAACAGGGAAAAACTCTTTATAGAGGCACATCTACGGTAATCAACGATTTACGAATTTCATTGTTGACATAATGCACAGGAAGGATTGTACATTACCTGAAACAATTTTATTTTCCCTCAGTACTCTGGATGGTGCGCGAATCATAAAGACAGGTACTTGGCGGCACATGTGAGCTTCAAGGTGCAGAACAGAAGCGAGACCGTCGTTGAACTTCACCTTATTGAAGAGCAACCAGAAACCGTAAAGTAAGTCTTTGAGAAGTAAATAACGCGGAAGAAAACGGTTCCACGTATCATCAGTGTTCTTTGACTATCTCTGAACTCGCGTTCAAATTGGCCATTCGCATACCCTATTCAAATGATTTTTTCTCTTTATTTCAGGGTAGATAAGGAAGGGTAAATATTGTTGGAATATGTCTTCACCTCCATCATTTTCTGTTTATTTTTGACGTTCTACTTGGTGAAACAACTTGGTACATCGATGAAACCAAAGGAATTAATGTCGCACTTTCTTTTTTTTGTATGAATCTTACCCCATGATTTTTCAATAAAGTGAATGCCCTTTTATGACGAAAGAGAACATTGAAACTTTTATGTCATTAATTTTCGCATCAATATGTTGTTCGACAAAAGTTCAGCAGAAACGCCATATTAATTCACTGCTAGTGAAGCTACTTGCAAATCATAGGTACACACAGTTGTTCTATTGTTAATGAAAAATAATATCACGAATGTTAAGTGTACTCCAAACTTGGTCATATATTGCTGATACAAAATTA
This sequence comes from Diachasma alloeum, assembly GCF_001412515.2. Lineage (NCBI taxonomy): Eukaryota > Metazoa > Arthropoda > Insecta > Hymenoptera > Braconidae > Diachasma > Diachasma alloeum. The sequence continues at coordinate 571,555 of NW_021680371.1, read as the reverse complement.
AGACTTCGAAAAATGTACCTTTTGTTTCCATCCGTGTATTCAATCAATTATTGTAACATGATTAACAATGTCATTTTTTAAAATTAGCAGTAACATTATGATAATCGTATATGACTCAACATGGATCAAGTCTTGTTTCTAAAAAATTACTGAGTGAGTGAACAAAATATAATCTTTTTGTGTTTTTCCGTTCTTATTCGAATAAAAACTGTGAAAATATGAATACCTCTGCCTGCATTCATTTCCTTACACTGTAAGCCGATATATTACTGAGTAATTAACGTTCAAACAGATAGGGGAGAGTGGGGCAAAATGAAATAACCGAAAAACGACTAGGGTGAACCAACCAGTGTTCGAACCAGACCAGTAATCGAACTAATTGGTACTTTTTCTATAAAATAAATTAGTAGAAGGTAGAGATGCCTCGCATTATACATGAAAAATAAAATTATGACATTTCCAAATGATATTGTGATGATTGAAAATGTCTAAGTTACCTTATTACCAGCGGAAAAAACAGTTTTCGGTGACACGCCGCCAATAGCATATTCCATTACAGAATACGCATTTCGATTACTGGGTTTTCACACATTTTCAGCTTTTTTTATTCATATCATTAATTGTATCATCAATTAATATCCATAATATTTTTTTCTATTATCTATGGGGATGTGCAGGGGAGTCATAATTATTTTTAAATCAATTTTCGACTTGGTTATATTTTTCAATCTCCGTCAAAAATAACTGTGACCTTATTCGTTCGAACACTGGACGATTCACCCTGTTTGGGGCAATTCAAGCAAAAAAAAAATATTTTTTCAACTTTTTTCATTATTGGGAATACTGATGAGAGTAATTATTTTCTATTCGGTAGAAATGAACATGCGGTGTGAAAAAATCACTGATATTCGAAACCAGTATAGAGTGTATCGACTACCTCCACAGATGAATCCCACTCGCCTGTTAGATCTCGATCTCAACGTCCACTAGTCAACTTGTCCCTTGACTCTCCAGCATCCAAACTAAGCCCTCGTTATCGCTGAGTCTATGTTTTCTCCTCATTCGAAACTCTCGAAGGTTTTGCATATATTTCTTATTTTGAGACGACAATATTAATAATTTTCACTAATTTTATCCACAGTTCTCTTTTCAAGTAACATGAAATATTTCATCTATAATTCAAGTTATTAGATTACAGCGATTGCATTTTTCTTTTTCCATTCGATTGAAATTCAGCATCGCTTTTTCCGTTTTCCCCCTCTGGGTCTCCCCCTGGGCCATCCTATTAATTAATTCATTGACAAACTATTCTCCCGTCAAAACATCTCAATAATTCTCCATTCTATTGAACGAAAAATCATTATTCTCATCAGTCCTCCCAATAATGAAAAAAAGTTGATTAAAAAAAAATTTGTCTGAATTGTCAAACAGTCGTTTTTCGACTGTTTCATTTTGCTGCACTCTCCCCTACGAAAAGAATTCATTGAACACAAGTTCAATAAATTCTTATACTAAGGCCCAGCTGGATTATTTTTCGAACGTGATCTTGATTGGTTTGTTCCATTTTGCTAATCTGAAATGATCTCCAATTGCTATTCAGTTTCACAAAGCCCTAGTCTTCCAAAAATTATGATTGAACAATCAAAAAAACGTTGAAAAAACTGAACATTTTCAAAGAGCGTTTTTAAATAATATTGGGAAATAAACCCAATAGGGAGGAAATTGCAAATTAATAATTTGAAGCATCTAATGGCTGGTAGGTCGTCATTTTTCATATTAGTCAGTGGCTGTCAGATCGTTAGTTACAATGATAAATTATCCATTTACTATTTCCTCTCTATCGGACTTATCTCTTAATCTTTATTAAAAACGCTCTTTGAAAATGTTCAGTTTTTTTTTACTTTTTTTAATTGTACAATATTAATTTTTAGGGACTCCGGTGTGATATAAAATCCAATGAAAATTGTGATATATTTTACATTATGAAGATGGGAAAGCAATCGAGATAACAATAATTAAATAATGAAGTAATTGAATAAAATGCCTGAATAAATAATTTTGATGAGGATAATGTGAGTCTGAGATGGAGCGTCCTGGTGCGAAATTGGAAGGTGCAGGATGGTAGGATGAATATTCTCAGGATGAAAAAGTTCGAAGGGAAACTGTCCTGCAGATAGTACACTAATATTTCAAGGTTTCAGGGTATTACTACTGAAAATTGGTGTGCATTCTTTGCACACCAACTAACATCAGAATTTCCTCCTCCTTTACGTTCCTTCTTTACATTTGGCTTATTGCATGAAAAATGAAACTCATAATTGGCTTTATGCTTTATGGCCTTTATTTATTTTAAATAATAAAGTCTGAAAAACAAAAATACATGGAAGAACAAGTACGATGGGGATACCCTACATGCATCATTCATATTTCAACGAAATTTGCATTCAATAATTCAAGACGGCATTTCCCAGAGGGCTAAGGTAAGAGTCTTTTCCATTTCTTCAGTAAAAATTAACAAAAAATGAGAAAAATACCCAAAAAATTGGGTGACTATGTGAAGTGAGCGTGTATCTTCTTCAGACCTAACATCCGATTAAGAAAAAGAATAAAAATATTCGAATTGAAAAATTTGAACGTTTTTTCATCTAGTTTATTGAGAATGAAATCTCGAAGTCTCGGCCGGTGCCCGAACACCGACCATCTTGGATAAATACAACTACTTTGTAGTTATCCGGCCGCTTTTTCTCTGCCGACACTGATATAAAAAATATTTTTATCGAGATGTTTCTTTCTTGGAACAAGTATTATACACTTGAACCAATTTCAAATAAATAAGATCGTACGGTGAATATCAATTGTTTCTTCTTGAGATACATTTACTTGAATAAAAAAAACAGTCCTTGGCGTCAAGTCACATGTATTCACCACAAAAATGGAAAAATCCAATTTTTTTAACCCAATATAATCTCCAGTCGAGAAATTTTCTACTTTCCTGAATTGATCAAAAATTCGTACCTAGGAGATGATTACATTGAGGAACGAATTGAATGTTGTTACCTCGAATGAAGGCGATGTTTAAATTTTGCTTTCCGTACCTCACACTAAACGAAATTTATGATATCCAGGTTTGTGTTGAATTGCCGTAATCTGTGATTCTGTTATTGTAAACTAATGCGATCTTTTTTAGTCAAGAAATATAAACTTCTTTCAACTCAACGACATCTTACTACAATCTCAAAGCTTTTTCCGCGTAACAATATTCATCCTGATTCGACATACGAAATGCTCATATCAATTATAATTTACTTGGAACAACGTATGATCGTGTTGATTGAGATAACAACGTATTTAGTCATGAGAATAATTTTGGTTTTTGAGTAAACCAACGAATTTCTGGAAACAGCAAAATTTTGGCTTGAAAGAAATCAAATACTATCATTATTGCGACAAATAAAAGGAACTTCAATTCTAGAGGAGTTAGATTTCTCCCAATCAAATGTATCTCAAGAAGCGATCACTGGCATTCACTATGAAATCATGTTTCTTTGTAAATAAAAAAAAATCATGTTCATTTGAAAATTAACAACCCAATGATAGTTGGCTCAAATAAAATTCTCTTGATAAAATTAATTTGTTCTGCCAGTGCAGCGAAGATAAAAGACCAGGCCAAATACCAACCAAAATACACTTACACTTTAAAATGTTTACAGTTGTGGAACTTTGAAAAAAATTTCAATACTTGGACCTGAAAAAATCTTTACCAATAAGGATTTTCTAATATGTAAAAGTCATGAAAATTTCAACAATTGTAGGCAATCAACACTACACTCTGTGCCAGCACAGAATTCCGGACTGTTTCAATTTTCATTCTCAAGGACACAATTGTATCCCTTTTTTTCTATCATTTGCGTATGAATAATTTTTAAATTTATAAATTAATTGTTTCTCACTTTCTCTTATTTCAGGTCAAAAATCGACCTAAAAAACATTGAAGTTAGTGAGTTGACCTAAGTTCAAATTTTTCCACTCGGTCTGAAATAAAGTAAAACTATGTGGCTGTTTTCGCCAATTATTGGTATGTTTTTGTACGTTCAAAAATTTAGATTCTGTTGAGGCTTCTAATATGGGTTTCTTATTACTCAAAAGGCTTCAACAAATTTTTTCTATTTTTTTTCTTCAAATTTTATTACGCTTGCAACGTTAATTTTTTAATTGTGTGAGTTTTTAACAAAATTTTGCGTCTCAGTAGAGGTCAATTTTTTCGGGTTTTCAATATGTATTTCCGACGGAAATTTTCCGTTCTTTCGATTGAGCATGGCGCCAATTAGCTCACACATTCATTATTTATGTTCTATAAATGGTTGATAAATAGTGAATTTTGAAATGAAAAAATTAAAAATTGGGAAAATTTTGAAAAAATGAAATTGGAAAAGAAAATTTCGAAAGAACGAGAAATTTCCGGCCGAAATACTTTGCGAAAACACGAAAAAATTGACCTGTGCTGAAACGCAAAATTTTGTCAAAAGCTCGCAAAACTCAAGAATTAACGTAGATCGCTGTCAACAGCCTGATGAAGCTAAAATAATTTAGCGAAACGTCGCACTATGACAATTTAAACAAACTCGTAATTATTTCTCCAATATCTCCTGACCTTTCTTATATAGAAAATTAACGTTGTGGGCGCAACAAAATTTGAAAAAAAAATTTTAGTCTCTGAATCATAAGACGGCCATACAAGAAGCCGCAACGAAATTAAATTTTTGAAGGTCCAAAACCATACCAATAATTGGCGAAAACACGCATATGTACTCTCTGCGCTGGTACTTACATCAAAATATGTACTATCATTCAATATATCATACAATATATAATTTTTGATAAATTGCTCATTATTCGATCTTGAGTTACTCCAGTTCCAACATCTTTTCACAAAAAACGCCTTGTGAACACACTTACTCGAATGATATTCGAGCAAAAATATTATTAGAACTTTTAAATTTGATACATAAATCATTACTAATTCTGATAGGCACGACCGGTATCGTTAATAGACAGAATTGGTCGCAAGATAAATAGGTCGCTACGTTTTTGAGTCATCGTGTTTTAAAAAAACATTTGCAAGACATTTCGAGAATGTATGCCCCTAAAAATACGTATAATAGATCTCTGGTAGAAATACCAATAAATTGATAACAAAATCTATATTACAGAATAGATATAAAGCTACACGGAATAAAAAATATTGGCCACTGTTAGGTGGCGATCGCAGCTTGAGCAAAAATAGCTCAATACGAAAAATTAATTGCAATAATTGCAAGAAAATTACGATAACAACGTAATCCAGGTCCCATTGGCATGACAGCAGAAACCTGCTTGATTGTAATTCATTATTTTCATTTTTTGTGAGTCTACATGTAAAATATCTGTAAATATCATTTACGAACGAAGCATAAAAATTGCAATCTTCTCAATTGGTTCTTAGCATTAGAAAAAGTAATCAGTAAATATTGGTTTAAACCAATAAGAGACTCTAAAATTATTCCTGAATGGAATGTCACTAGTCACTAGGTAGAATATTCATATAGAAATATTGCCATGAGTAGTCACTTCAAATTATCCTCTAGGAATGTAGATTGTATCCTCATTTTTCTTTTGATTATCATTAATATTATGTAGATGTCGTAAGAAATCAAAAACCGGGCTCCATTCTTACTGACAACACACTACTCAACATCTCTCGGATTTCCGCCATTTCTTGTCTGCTCTTGGCAACCATATTTTCCAATTTTTCATTCTTCTTCATGATTTTGTGCATTTTTCGCCAACAGTTCCTTGTACTTTTGTAGTAACAACATTCCTCACAGTTCTCCTCGTGTATACATATCTGTTCATTATCACTTTTACAACACAAATGGTGTTTTTTGGGGTCACAAAACGTCTTCCTTGTACTTGGCCTCATTACACTCTGATTCTGAGTTTCTATGGAACTAGTTTGTACATCTGTAATTTCATGGTCCTTCTCGGAAGCAACACCATCAAAATTATTTAACTTATCGATGGATAGAGAATCGGGGGAGTCTGGGAGCGGGAGTTCGATGGCATCAGATTCTCTTATTCTTGCCTGGCGTTGGAGAATCCTCCTGCTTTGATTTTTTCGTTTAGATCTATCAGGATTCACTCGCATGGTCCCATCGCTGAATCTACGCCCCTCATCGTATGAATTAATTGATTGTGCTGCACAAGAACTATCACTTGCTCTTCTAGGACTATCCATAGAAAAAGGGATAGTGGTATCACTTGATAAATTAGAAGTAGTCCAATCTCTATCGTTATCATGGTATTTTGGTATTGCCGTTTCAATGTCCGGTGAATCGTCACCATGAATGTTATTGTCATCCATGAGACTCTCATTGTCGAGTGACCCACATCGACAATTGGGCTCTATTACAGGATCACTGCTAGGGTCAGAGTTTGATGAAGATGAATTCCACGGACATATATTGTTGTTTGTTGAAGATTCCGGCACGATTCGACACTGTTCATTGCTCGAGTCGACGTTAATGGATTCGAGAAGAGACCGATTCATAAAATGATCACGGTAGTTCTGAGTGTTGAGACTTGGCGGATTATTTATCTCGATTAAATCACCATCACAACTGAATGCGAATGATTTTTTTCCTAGAATGCGAATAAAAAATTGTCTCGTTAATGACTTTCTCGTCTGTGAAAATATTAATATCAATATTATGCACGGAGAATAAATATTGTTAGATCGGGAATATTATTATTGAGGCAAGTACTTTGTGTCTTGATTCAAAAATATTTTTGAGTTAAGTATAGTTTTAAAAAAAATTACCGTATAATTTTAATCTCATGAGTACCACTCATAAAAAAAGATTCTAGAAGGTATGACATTGATAATAAGAAACAGTTTGTTAAATTTTAGTTTGTTAAATCTACTTAGAGCAAAAATAATTCCAAAATTAAGAACCATTGAAACTTCTACGTTCTTGAATTAAATTTTGGAATAATTGAACATTAATGCAATATTAATTGAGTCAAGGTGTCAGGTGAGATACTTTGAATAGCAATGAAATCATAAACAAGTGTAGATTCTTTCAGAACAAGAAGTATCCTCAATTCAAGAACGAGAACGTTCTTAATTCAAGAATCCCAAAGTTCTTCTTTGAAGGACCCAAAAGTTCTGAATTGCAGAACGAAGATTTCCTTAAACTGAGAGAAAATATGCCTGATTTTCAGTACAATTGCACTAGATTTATTGAAAATATATGGGAATTAGAATTTTCTCTCTAATTGTTTTAGGGAAAATTTCCTTGAAATGAATAAACAAAATTCACTTATTTCCTGGACTTTTTGTTCCCTAGAATTCAATACGACAGAGTTGTGAAATTCAAAAATTTTTACTGGAAACTAGGATAAACCGGTCTATTTTTAGACAGGAGTTAGTATCTGGACGATTTCAGCTTGAATTGAATATTCCATAAATAAAATGAAAATTGTACTTTTTACTTCACCGTTCAATAATATTACTCGTGTGTAATCATGTGATCAACAATTTTTTCTATTGATCGACATTTAATAAATTAAAAAAATGCGGCTCAGTCGTCCAGAAATTAGGGGTTTCAGCTGCATTCAACTATTTCTTAATTTAATTATTCTTTGTTTTGTTATGTTCGCTTCAAATAATTTTGTTCTGGTAATTAAAACATTCTTGAAGGTATGGAAGCCATCATATCCCTATTTAGGTGATTCTTTTATTTGAGATCCTACGACGAAACTCGAATTCCCCTTCACTGTCCAGCAATAGACCTTTTCATTCTGGAAATCTAGGGGAAAGATTTATTCCGTTCATCAAACTGATAGATAATACAGATTTGAGCCGTCAAAAATTATGATTGATAGAGGAGAGTGAGGCAAAATGAAAAAGTAAAAAAAAAACGACTGTTTGATGCAATTCAAGCAAAAAAAAGTTTTTTATTAAATTTTTTTTTGTCAACTTTTTTTTGGTCTTGGGAGTACTAATGAGAATACTAATTTTCCATTCAGTAGAATGAAAAATTGATGCGAAGTTTTAACGGGCGAAGATTTTGTCAATGGATTATTTAGCTGAAATTCAGCATCATATTTTCCTTTTTCCCCCTTTGGGTCTCCCGCTGGGCCTTGCTCTGAACTTTGGATTTCGCTGTTTCATTTGCTTTTCAATTAATCCATTGACAAAATCTTCAGCCGTCAAAACTTCTTGATAATTTTCTGTTCTACTGAATGGAAAGTACTCTCAAGAATGAAAAAAATTAATAGGGGAGGTTGGGGTAAAACGGACACTTGACTTTTTTTTAAATGTTAATGAGGGGTTGGAATGTTGATAAAATTTAATAATTTTTTTTTAATACAAAGAACAATTCTTTCCCTTTGTGACGAGCCTAAACTGAGCTCAATTGATCAATTTGTTTCTGAGTTATGAATAATTTTTAAAAAGTCTAAAATGTCCGTTTACCCCCGCCCCCCTAAAAAAAATTTAATAAAAAAAATTTTTTTTGCTTGAATTGCGTCAAACAGTCATTTTTTTGACTTTTTCATTTTGCCTCGCTGTTTCATTTTGCCCCACTTTCCCACATGTAAATTCCGTAAAAGTGTCCGGAACTCTTAGAGGAATTGAAATGGGAAAAAAATATCAGAAAATCTAGTGACTCTCAGGATGAAAAGGTCTATTCACTCTAGACTTGGCCTGTTCACTCTAGAATTTTTTCCCCTGTGTAAGCAATTGAAACGACCCAAAGACCCCCAATTACAAACGTCATATTCACTCATAACAACTCGACGAAGCTTACCTATGATCATACGTTTGTTGCAAATATCAGGGCTCTTAGATCGCTGTCTGTCTAGAAACTGCCGATTATCCGGAGATAATACTGAGAGTCCACTCTGCTGTACTGGAGATGTAGTACAGGTTTCAGAATTGTATGCCGTATAAGCATCGAGCTCATGACTCTCATGTTCGCGTAGACGTTCCATAATCTTTTGAACTATTTCTGATGGAGCCACATATGGTGATCCTAATAAATGGACAAAAATTTCATTAAGACAAACACAGGCCCCGCTTCAGACGGCAATATTAATTACTATACATAAAAGAACCATTATTGAGCACAATTCACATGCACAAAACAGAAAATAAAACGATAATAGAAGTGTCTTCTGAAACGAATGCCCACGATTAAAAATAGTGTTCAGTTCAGTTTCAGGATAGACGCAACCGAAAAAAATTGTGAAACACAGTATTTATTCATACAGTGTTAGACGTAAAACTTTTGAATCGCTGCATGGACTTACTAAGTCACTAGGCCCGGAATATCTACGACGTGATACGCGTTTCGGCACGCTCAGCGTGTCGTTGCTACCTATAAAATTCACATCATCACAAAGCTTACAAATCATTATTCACAGGATATGTCAGACAAAGTTATTATATTTCTTTCATGTCGTAGTGTATCGTTCCCCATTTCGCTTGTGCCAAATGATCGGAAAATTTTCAAACAGGAATATCTTAGTATTTAAGAGAGAACAAGGGAAGAAACATTACCAGTTAATCCACGATAGCCCAATGAAGCTGAATCAATCGATTCAGTAGTTTCTTGCTGCTGTCTGACGAAATCATCGATGGTGATGCCCTTCAATTTTGATGGCTGGAGGAATCTTTTTGGGATACGCGAAAGTGGTCCATTATCCTGAGAGGCCTTGGGACATCCGCCGAACCCGAGGCCTAGGAGGATCGCTTCGGGATCGGCCCTGCGAAGTTCTAGAAGACTTTCGACGCTACTACAGTGGCTGCTGTCGGATTGCAAACTCGGGTCTCTCATTAATCTGTTGTGTGGACCAGGGCTAGAAGTTATAAAAAAATTTGTGACCAGGTTATAGGGGCAGGTGGGGTAATGCCAACACCAGATTTGAATATTGAGTTGAACTCCATCAAATCTGCTGTTCCGGCTTCATTTAAAAGTTATAAAAACAAATGCATTGTCATAAGACTGAGTGGTAGGAGTTGTAAGGTAAAGCAAAAACGGGGTAAAATTGACACTTCGATTTCTTCCTCAATTTCTTAGGTTTCAACAATATTATTCAATTTCTGAAACTCTAGTCATGACTGCGATTTTCAGATTGAAAAAAAAACTCATTTTTGATTTTCGTCGTGGGGGTGGTAAACCGAATTTTTCTTTGCTCATTTATCCGCCCCTCCCCCCATTGTTTTATGGTGATTTCGGTTGTGAGTAGAAAAGTAGTCATCTTACAAATTTCGGAAATGGACAAAAGGTCAATTGTGTAAGGCGTGCACTTGTTCATTGAAAAAATAAATAATTTCAAAGTTATTTCCATAGTAAATCAGGAAATCTAAAGCTACTCTATATTTCAAACTTCAATGGAAAATTTAATGCAGTTGAAGTTTATTTGTTAATATCTCTTCCAACTCTAATTTCTGTCTATAAAAAAATACCCACACCGTTCTGTTGGAAAGTGCCTGTTGAAATTTTTTTGACTTTTGAATAGGATCAACTTTTTCGGGTGTCCATTTTACCCCACTCTTGAATAATTTTTCGATTGTGAACTTTTCCAAAAAGCAATTTTTTAAAATTCGATTACTGAAAATTTTTTGTGTCCAGATTGCCTAAAGAAACAATTTTCTAAAATTTGAATTTTGAAAAAAAAATTTGTTTCGCTAATTTTTTGAGTGTCCGTTTTACCCCAAATGTCCATATTACCTCACTCTTCCCTACGCATAATTTCAACAGCAGTTCTGCTGTTTCAGGGGTATTCAGTGTCTACTAAGTGAGTCTACACTAAGAGAAAGAAACGACCTGATGTCACAAAACTAATTTCTGAAAAGATATCCCGTGAGGGCGAATGGTTCAGCACGAGAATCCCGCTGAATGAAGCAAGTCATATGCGAATTTTGAGAAGCGTTCATGTTCAAGGCACAATCGAGTGAGAATTTCTTGATCAAACAAGACGAGTATTTCGAAAAAAAAATTGGAAATCGGTGCAGTAGTTTTTGAGATATTGAGGAAAACGAAATTTAAACAAGTTGTTGTATCACAGGAACTATTGGACCGATCGGGCTGAAACCGCGCGCCAAAGTTGAGCTCAATAATAGCTACAATGAGTCAAAATTTCAGATTTTTTATGTTAAATTTCTATTAATTAAATTAATCACCAAAACCCAAGTTGTCGGATATAACATACAGACCTGACCCTAAAAACATCATTTCTTCACATTTCATAGTATTCTAAACCATTTGCATTCGGAAGCAAAAAAAGTTAATTTTTCATTCAGTATCGTACTGCTTCATAGCAAAGAGGTCCGATTTCTTATCCCAAACCGCTCGTGAAATGATCGAACGTTTATTCTATTTTCTCAGCGCAAGAAATTATGTCTTTGATATTCAGTCGTTTTTCGATATCATTCAAGACTTCATTTATTGAAATTCGTGCCGAATGATTCATTGACATAATAATTTCAATGTGATACGTCATGATGACGTCACGTCATGATGATCAAGGGAAAACGAAATGTCAATATTCTTGGAAACTTGGGGTATGCCTGTAATTATCTCCTTCAATTCAAAGAGTTTTCTCCTTCTTCATCTGCATTCCTTTCTTCATCGTGATGAGAAAATTCGAGACAATGTCTGGAGTGACGCAAATTTTTCCTCGCGTTTGCACAGTTCTTGAGAAGAAAAACACAGGCTCCGTACAGTGTCGAGAAAAAAAAAGTTTATACTACGCAATGAAAAACAGTTCTCCCAGACCTGCGTACTTGCTTCCGGCCCGAGTGGCACTGTGTCACGTAGGCACCACTAGACTGTTTTCAGTCCCCAATTAGAGAATGTACTATTTTCAATCATCGCAGAACAATTGAATTGCTCCGGATCCATTTGAAAGCTTACTACCAACGGAATTGGTAGAAATAAAAAAAGAAAGAGACTAATAACGCAAAAAGTAACGGTCATGTGCACATGCCTTCTGTCCGATGGGCTCGTACCCCTGTTTGTTTTTAATTATCAATGTCGAATAATTTATATACGCAGAACAATTGACTTCTTTCCAAATTATTGGAAAATCCCCTATAAAAGTCCTCTCTAAAGCATCAATTGTAGACACGATTTATCCGATTCTCACTGAGAAACAGTATGCTCCTTTTTCTTAATTATCAATGTCCAACAAGTTCCAAGTGATGCACACTTCCCATCGTCAAGGATTGAACTTGTGTGTTAATTTTCTTATCGGTTGGGATGAGTCATTTCGTTAGGCTCATCGCGATCAATTTGTCGTTTGACTAAATTTAATGATAAATTTTCTGCGCATGGGAAACTTTTTCCCCAACATTTTTGACAGGGGAATAAAGGCCCGGTGGCTTGGCGCAGTGGGTAATTTCGTTGCCTCACATGTGAAAGGTTCCGAATTCAAATCCCGGTCGGGTAGAATGGTGCGATCTAACCATTTAAAGTCTTTTGATAATCATCGCAGTATACCTTAACCGGGTCGAAGCGATGTAAAATAACGATAAAAAAAAAACAGGAGAATAAAATCCGAAAACCGATCCCTCGGCTAATGTCATTCTCCACCAGAAATTCAAATGCAAGTTTCACTTGAATCGGTTATGACTTCTACTGATATTGTTCTATTATATTTTATATTTCAATTGTAAATCATGCGAAACAATACCTTAGACTACTTGTCAGTGTTATCGTTGATGAGCAAGGTACTGATGATGGTGCGGAGATAGTCATGGCTGGATTACTGTTGTACATCACATCTTTGGAATGTTCTGGGGTTGGTGGTGGAGTTAGGTCATGGCTATCACAGTGGATTTGTACATCAACTGATTTTGTTGGGGTTGCAATTGAATCAACCCACTGCTGTATTGGTCCTCCTCGGCGCTTCATCTTCCGGATTTTGTTCACCCACTCTGCCACTCTCAGAATTGCTTCTTTACCTATATTTTCTTCGATGTTAGGTGATAAGAAAACAATCATTAGGAATTAGTATAATACTGCTACAATGGAGGCATTGTTAAGGATGTCGATCCATTTTCCGACAATCAAATGTTTTCATGTCCGGGAAAAATTCTGTAATTTTGCTTTTGTTGCTTCCGAATGGAAACTTTGTAATCGTTCAAATTGAAGGTTGGGATTTTTTGTGTTATATCAACCCAGTATGATCCAAAAGTGAGGAAATTCAATTTTTAGACCTCCGGACGTGTGTGTGTATGTGTGCAACAAGGTTTTTCTTCAATTGTTCGCTAATGAATCGACGGAATTGAATCTTTTTTCTCAAATGTAGGTATTGTTGAGATGTATGAATTGCCATTAATTAAAATTTAACTCATCGATTAGTTTTTCAAATTTTCGATTTTTTTTGCAAATTGGTTGTCCCACGATTACTAAAAAAAATGTTTTGGATTGATTGCATGATGGTTTAAAAAATTTATTTGGATGTTCTTTTGACTGAGTTCGAATATAAAGACGGCAGTGGGAATCGTTATTTTGAGTTATTTGAAAATTTTGTATTTTTGAAAAATCGGAATTCCGGGGATATCTTTGAATATCATGCCTGAAATGAATTCAATCATGGCTGAAAATATTTGTATTAACGCCATTAAGCTGAAGTTAAAAAATGATTACAATAGCTATATTGGTTGATTTGATTTTTATGTTTGTTGAAAAATTGGAATTTTTCATGAATTTCCTTGAAAATGAGCTTTCCGATGGTTTCTTCAAATGTGATGTTTCAAATTCATTCAAGTATACATAAATCAATTTTTTCTATTTACATTTTATCGAAGGGCTGAGGGAAGAAGTAGAACTGTAAAAAAGATAACCGGTTGTATACAAGAACGGGATAATAAGAATAACGATGATGATAACATTCAACTAAGTGGAGAATCTGACGAAATCAGTTAAAAAGAAATCTTATTCAGTGTAATAAATTTTTTATTAGCAAAAATAATTATATTACATGCAATATAAGAGCAATTGCCCACTTGGTTAATTTTCGAATTTCTTAGAAAATCGGTTGTCCAACGATAACTAAAAAAATGTTCTGAAGGGATTGAATGACGTTTAAAAAAATTCGTTTAGATATCCTTTTGACCGAGGTTGAAGATGAAGGCGATAGCCATAATCGTTATTTTGATTTATTTGAAAATTTGCGAAAATTTTGTATTTTTTGAAAATCAGAATTCCGGGGATATCTTTGAATATCATGCTTCAGATGAATTCAATCATGGCTTAAAATATGTATTTTGTGTTGAATAAAAAAAATATTCATTCAAAAAGATATATATCCGAATTTTCGTTTAAGGGGGACCACTCAAACACTTGAAAGGCCTTGGTCGCTGAAAAAAACCCGTCGAGCGACTTTTAATGCTTGATGGGACATCTAATAAGTAGCAAACATGTTGAATCCAACCCATTTTGCCCCGTAATGTATGCCAAAATTTTGTGCTTTAAAGAACGCACAATGAATTAGACTCTAACGAACAATTCTGGAGAAAAAATTCCAGACCGGATAAAAATAGTGGTCCAAGGTGAGTTTTTAAGGTAAAAACTAAAAAAACTTGAATTTTAAAACGGAATACGGAACAAAATGGATTGAATTTTATAGGGGATAGTGGAAAAAAATGAACCAGATTATGTGTCCACATTGCCCAATGACGCAATTGTCAAAATTTGAATTTTGAAAGAAACAAATTTTTCACAAATTTTTTGAGTGTCAATTGTACTCCAGATATCCATATTGCCCCACCTTCTCCTACTGAATCCAATGGCCAAAGAAAACCCGGGCTATCCAGGCGGATAAGGCAGATATTTGAAACCTTAAGCCCCATATAACTACACGCTGACGCCCACATTCGGTGCATATTATCTATTTTATTTATGAATAATCAACTCGGGTTGCTAGAGAAATTTTTATCAACACGGAGATAACTCAGCGAATCAGTTTTAAAAAATTGAAAAAAAATGGCATGTTTGCGTTTCGGATAAACATCCTTGAAAGTAAATGGCAACAGGTTGGTACTGAAATACTACTACAATTATTGACATAGGATTGTACCTGGGTCCATCGTCCTCGCGGCATGAACAAATAAACATTGATAATAACGACTAGAAACGAATCAACGACCACATAGAAGCCGAAGTGATGTATTACGCATATAATTCATGTGACTACTCTACGATGAACGTGAAATATGTAATGAAAATTATTAGTCACAACGTATGTTATTCGGAATTTACTTGGAATCCCATTCGGATCGCTTATTCCTTACTCCATTGATTAACTTAGAAATATTAAAAATGATCCATGAGTAATGAGTAATACCGACGAAACTGGATGATTAATGCTGATGACATTCATTGTTTACCTACCTTTATCTCGTTATCAATCAATTCGGTTCCTTTTGGATGATGCGTCTGTCTTGTGACATCGTCAATAATCCATGAACAGGGAAAAACTTAAAAAATTGGAGAACACACCAGGAAATATTTTTGTCGGAACTACAACAATGATATTGTGCAATCAGTTGATTGATCAGCTGTGAATGAATCGTAGATTGACACAGAGTGTGCGGTGGCGCCCTCACTGTCATCTGCGGTATCTATGCGCAACTTGTTACGGTGTTGTTGCATTCCTATTGTTAACCTCATTGCAACTGGTTGGTTGAATATTGACATTACTGTCTATTTTATAAGATTTAGTTTATAATCTTGAAAGAAATGTCGACTAAGAAGAAGAGTAAAGGAAAAATGCATGAAAGGAGGAAGCGACAAGTCGTGGGAAAAGAAGAAAAGTATCGGCAGCAGAGGGATATGTCTGACCAGGATGATGAGGTTGAAGAAGGTGAGAGAAACATTGCAAAACACTGATAGAAAAAATTATCTTTATTGAGATGTTTCTTTCTTGGAGCAAGTATTATATACTTGAACCAATTTCAAATAAATAAGATCTTACGGTGAGTATCAATTATTTCTTCTTCAGATACATTTACTTGAATGAAATATAACAGTCCTTGGCGTCAAGTCACATGTGTTCACCACAAAAATAGAAAAGTTCTGTTTTTTTTTAACCTAATATAATCTCCGGTTGAGAAACTTTCCACTTTCATGCATTGATAAAAAATTCGTACCTAGGCGATGATTATATTGAGGAATGAATTGAATGTTGTTTTCTTGAATGAAGCCGATGTTTATAGCGCTTTTCTTGAACTGTTTTTTTCAAACTTATCTGAATGTATTTCTTCAAAACTACTTTTTTTATTTATAATTTTTACATGTCTTGAAACCTGGATTAACCTCTAAAACAATTGAACCCTAACAGGCAAAGGGGGGGTGAGGGGTCAGAGGTTAATCCTGGTTTCAAAAAACATGTAAAAATCTAACACAAAAAAAATCGTTTTGAAGAAACATACTCAAATAAGTTTGAGAAAAGGCGATTCAAGAAAAGCGCTATTAAATTGAGCTTTCCGTACATTACATTGAACGACATTTGTGATATCCAAGTTTGCGTTGAATTGCCGGAATCTGTGATTCTGTTATTGTAAACTAATGCCATTTTTTTAGTCAAGAAATATAAACTTCTTTCAACTCAACGACATCTTACTACAATCTCAAAGCTTTTTCCGCGTAACAATATTCATCCTGATTCGGCATACGAAATGCTCACTTCAGTTATAATTTACTTGGAGCAACGTATGATCGTGTTGATTGAGATAACGTATTTAGTCATGAGAATAATTTTGATTTTTGAGTAAACGAACGAATTTCTGGAGTTGGCAAACTTTTGGCTAGAAAGAAATCGAATACTCTCATTATTGAGACAAATAAAAGGAACTTCAATTCTAGAGAAGTTCGATTTCTCTCGATGAAATGTATCTCAGGAAGAGATAACTGGAATTCAAAAATAGAAATAAAATTCTCTTGATAAAATTAATTTTTTCTGTCGGTGTATGTAAGGAAAATAATGAGAAGAATAATGACAGGACTTTCCTTCTAGAGAAAGAGGAATCGCCATGTTCTTTTCCGGTTGCTATGTGGGATCTTGAGCATTGCGATCCGAAAAAATGCTCTGGAAGAAAGTTATCTCGACATGGCCTCATCAAAACTTTGAGGTTGAATACGAGGTTTACGGGATTAGTTCTAACACCTGTTGGGAATAAGGTATATATTCGGGATTTGGGAAATCAATTCTCATTGACGAACACATTCTAGAATTTTAGAATGTTGGACTCATGATTTCATGAGTTTGTTAATGGGGTCTCAACACTATACTTCTGTGAAATTTCGCAGTGCCAGGAGCACTAAATTTAGATCTATGTTCTATGTTCTAAGTTTTTGAGGCCGTCCAAATTTCAGGTTTGACGGGCCGTTATCCCTTTTAATCGGGACGTTTCGTGTATTAGCAAGTAGATAATATAGAAAAAAATTAGCCGTTATCCCCCTTAATTAGAATTTTTCTTTAATAGTGGGAGTCAATTCTAAAGATTATAAAATTAGAGAGTCACTTTTTGAGCTGTCACTGATTGGTGGCCAATTTTTCCTTATCAATTAATTTTTAATCCTAAATTGTGATCATCTGTTACTGGATACATTAAATAAAAGATCACCAAAATTTATAAAATCTCGATCGTTCCATTCTTGAGATGTGTATGACCGGAAACTTAAAGATTTTGTTTTCTTTTTAATTTTTAGGGATGCATATTCTTTGAAAATGAAACAGCTCACGTCCTTGAAATTCAAATTGCATGTCTCTTTCAGCTTTCGAAATTTTGCACAAGTAAAGAGTACTCAGGAGATCTTTTAAATCTGTAGTAGTTTCTTCCTTTTCAAAAGTATCCTCTATTTCTTCTTGAATATACTGATCGGTTACTCATTCGGGTAATTTGGTTATTAATACACTCAAAGAATAAAAAACACGTTCTTAAACAAGTCTTGTGTTAACAAAAAAAATGATCGCAAATAGATTTAGTTTTTCTTAGAAATTGTTATTTTCTGTACAAACAAGAAATCTCTTTTTTAGTACTACTTTTTCGTTATCCCATACCATACGTATTTTGCTCGCGATAGATTTTTTTTTTCACGAAGAGAAGGTAGTCTTTCGTTCTGGCTGTCCAATAATTAAAAATAAGAAATGAATTCTTAAGGATTCTAAGTACTTTGACTAGTTTTGTCGCTAATAAAATGTTGTTCTATATTTATAGTCGAACATAAGAGCTTTCTTTTGAGCCAAATTTGACCCCAAAATTCCGGACATTTTACTAAGGAAGAATGGGGTAAAATGGCCCCTTTTGACTTTTTTGTGATACTCATAACTCAGAAACAAATTCATTAATTGAGATCAGTCTAGGCTCATTCTAAAGGGGAAGAAGTGTAGTTTCCATGGAGAAAAAATTATTCCATTTTATTTAAAATTGAATGAGCTGCTAACATTTTTGAAAAATTCAAAAGGGACCGTTTTACCCCACTCTTCCCTATAATTTTATTATTTAAACTTTGCAGGTCTGAACTAGAATCTCCGTATTGAACCATTAGAAAACATTTCAAAAATCTGAAAGAAAATTATAAAGTTTACGTTTCGAGGAAGATTGATAAAATTATTAAAAAATTCCGATTTTTGAAAATTACGAGAATTTTCTATAAATAATTTATAATAATTTTAAAAAAACTATCATTATATTTTACTGAAAAGAATTATTATTATTTCAAATAATTGATTTTTCAGTTTTATAATTATTACATTTTATTATTATTATTACAGGTGTATATATATATATATATACTACTGTATATCGCCACCATCCTTCTAAGGGCAAATTAACAACTATCGTTATATTTTACTGAAAAGAATGATTATTATTTCAACAATCAATTTTCCGACATAAAAATCATTTGTCCAGAATCGTAACAAATTTATTCATATTCAGAATTTTACCAGAAATTGATTTCATGCTCCTGTTGAAAGTTTAAACAATTTTAATTATTTATTTATAAACAACGAATGTTTAAAAAAATAGTAATTCTGTGCCAACTGTAATGTATGTCGGGAAATGACGCTGAACATTCTTTCGTTTTTTCAAATTTTTCTCACGCCATTTAATTGACTAATTTGGTGATTGAAAATGGTGGAATCTATAGTGTGGTCTGTGCCAAACTCTACAAGATACTTAAATAGAATAGTAATGACAAATCTGACAAAAATTCTGTAACTTGGGAACAAAACTTCTCGATTAGCTTTACTTTATGAGAGATATTTTCATCTTTAAGTGGCACCATTTTGCGTGGAATACTTGATCAAAGTGACTATTCATCTTCACATATAATAATGTCTACAGTGGCAATTATCAACTTGCGATTTTTTGTGGTTCAAGCAAGACTTGTTTGAGAACATTCTTCAGTGCACATTGTACATTCCTTTTTTCTCAATGTACAATAGTATTAAACTCATGTTCATGTACCTGGACAAAATCATGTAAGTGTTTCAATCAATTCTTGTTTATTTCCCTGCAGTGTGTTGCACCAACCGATCGTGAAATAGTGCAGGAACACGGTTGTGCTGTTGTCGACTGCAGTTGGGCAAAGCTCGAAGACACACCATTCAGTAGAATACGAAGTCCAAATCCACGTCTCCTCCCATTTCTTGTCGCGGCCAATCCGATAAATTATGGGAAGCCTTGCCAATTAAGTTGTGTTGAAGCAATAGCTGCTATGATGATTATAACTGGATTTCCAGATGAAGCAAATTTTTATCTAGGAAAATTTTCCTGGGGTCACTCGTTTTTAGAATTGAATTCAGATTTGCTCGCTGCTTACGCTGCATGCTCCACTAGTGAGGAAATTATTCAAGCACAGGAAAAATTTTTGGCAAATGCAAGACAAGAAAGGGTTGAGAAGCAAGGTATTTTCTTCTTCATTTCTATTTTATGATGTTTTGAATTTTATATTGAATCTGTCGTGAATGCAAAAACTTCCTGAAAGGGAAAGCTATATCTTTCGCTAAAAACTTCAATCAGGGCTTGGAAAACCGTGGTTATCTGGAATATGCAAAATTCTTAATTGAATAATCCGCAACGCTTTTCTGACTTGAAGGCGAGGGTATTTTAAGGGTCTTATGGCAGGGTCATCTTGCTCGAAAATTTGAAATTCGAGTTGAACGATACTTACAGTTTTTGTTTTTCAATGTCGACAAAAAATTTTTTTACATACCCTAGGGAGATCACTCTCTCTTCTATCATAAACAAAAATCTTAATTTGATTAAGATAATAATAATAATAATACTTAATAATAATTTCCAATTAATTAATTGAAGGGGAAGTCTCTGATATTTAAAGGCCTGTGGTGGGTCAATAGACTTCTTGAGCGACTTTTGATATGTACTGGAACTTCTAAAAAAATAGGAATCATGTAGAATTCAATCAATTTTTGTCTTTCATGGTAAAACTTCATTTTTCACTTTGCCTGGTAAAAATGCCCCATGGACCACGATTTTAATCCGATTCAAATTTTTTTGTTATGTTCTTTAGACTCTAGAGAATAACATTGGGCGTCTCTTTTCCCTAATTTCAGTTAGATCATGAGAAAAACAATTTTTTTCGATTTCCTCTTTTATGCTCACTTTTTAATAACATTTAAAAAACGTTTTCAGTAATTGAAGATTATAATAGTATGGAGAAGGGATTTAATGAGAAAAATATTTTAAAAATATATACACAAACTTCTCAACCTCTCAAAATAACATTTTTTTAACCGTTATTAAAATCGAGCAAAAAAAAGGGAATCGAAAACATTTTCTTCTCATAATTTAATTGAAATTCAAGAAAACGAATGCTCAATTTTATTCTTCGAACTCTAACAAACATTTCAAAGAAATAAAAGACTGATGAAAACTCGAAGCATGAGGTTTTACCATAAAAGGCGGGGCAAATGGGTTAAATTTTGAATAATTTCTACTTTTTTAGACGGCCCATCATATATCATCATATACGGAAATCAAATTATATTAGTATGCCTCTTCAGGATAATAGTTTGTAAAGTTTCACACTTTTCTTGGAAAAGCGCATTTTCTCAACAAAATCCATGTCAAATTTCAAAAATTGCTATTGGATTATCTCGCAAAGGTTTTTCATCAAGCATTTTGAATTTCTTGGATGGACTCAGCATAAAAAACCCTGAAGCCTGAGTTTTTGTAACAAAATCTCTTGCCTTGTAGCCATCCCGTACCATGATGTCGATTAAAATTATTTGGAAAACTTTTAAAATGTATTCAAAGGCACTCAGGCCGGGGTTATTCCGCGATTTTCTGGGAATTATTCCGCACATATTCGATTCCAATGATGACCTACACTTATTTTTTTGTAGCCTTACCAGATTTTCCACCAAGTGAAGATAGTGAAAGTGAGAGCGAAGAAGAGATCAACAAAAATACAAGTAAAACTGATACCGATGACAAACCACTAGGAATACCTCCAATTACTTAGTGATAGAATTGATAGAAAAATTTTATACGACAGATTTTATACGAAAACTTCGTCTATTTATCGCATAAAATATTTGAGATAGAGTTGTAGATTAAAAAGTAATTGCTAACTTTATTACTGAACATTATTGATAATTTTTTATCCTCTCATTCTTAGTTTTTATGTGACGATGTTTTAGTTTTTTGTGAGTGGTTTTCCTGTTTTTATTTTCATGTCACTACTGCATTATTTATACTTTTCCTGACAAGGGCAAAATATGTGGTCAAAACTAATCAAAACCACACGAAATTATATCAATACTTCAACCTCATTTTATTTAAGAATTTTCTTCTGAATTGGTTATTGCTGTTTTATCTTGAATTGTAACTGATTCAGACTCGTAGGAAAAACAATTCTACTTTTTACATAACATTTTTTTTTACAATTCCATAACGACTCGCCACCCCATTTATAATGTAATCTAGCGAGGATTACAGGAAACTGCCCAATGCACAATTATTGTAATGCTTTGCACTGTTTACAGTTCTCCATTTTCTCATTGAATTCTTCGATTTGGAGAGTCATTTCAAAGAAATTGTAGTGGTCATGGATATTCCTCGTTGCAGTTCGGAGAATTTGCTGTGGACTTGCATCTGCCTCTGCAAAACGTATAAACATGTGAGAAAAAATCCAAGGAAAATGTAGAGAATTTGTAAGAAAATTCTAATTAAAATCTACTAGAAATCAACTGGTTTTTTATCAGGATTGAATTGAAAATTCTGCAGCTTCTCCGCGTTGCTCCCTTGACATATAAATTCTATGGAAAAATATTCAGTAGGAAGGAATTTACAAGTTTTTATCTTTCTCGCTCTGCTCGCCAACCCCCCTATGACTCACATATGATACCCATATCCTCTCCCATGATCCTTATTCTGACCTTTGTGACCCTTAATCGGACCCTCGTGACCCTCATTATACCCCTTGTGATCCCTCATTTCTGACCCTTCATTTTGGAGTCTTAATTTCGAGTACCAAATTTTCATCACCGGAAGTCGATTTGGATTTTTATATTATAATATAGACATATAGAGATCCGTATTTTGACCCTTGTAACCCCTAGATTTTGACCCCCATGACCCTTATTTGGACCCTTACTCTGACCTTTGAAACCCTTATTTGGACCCTTAATCCTCCTCTTGTATCCCTTAACTTGACCCATATGAACCTTGTGACATTTCTGTGGACCTTTATACTGACCCTTGTGACCCTTAATCTGACTCTCATGATCCTTGTGACCCTTAATCTTAAACCTCTGCTCGTGACCCTTATTTTGACCCTTAAGGCTCTTACTCTGATCAACATGACCCTTATTCTGACCCTCATGACCCTTATGACCTTTAATCTGACCCTCGTAACCCTTATTTTAACCCTCATGACCCTTATTCTGACCCTTATGACCCTTGTGACATGGAATTGGACACTCTTGACCCTTATTATGACCCGCGTGATCCTTACTCTGATAATCATGACCCTTAATTTACTAAGGGTCTAAGGGTCTTATTACTTTTGGTAATAATGACCCTTATTCGGATCCTCATGACCATTATTTTGACCTCGGTGACCCTTGTTCTGACCCTTGTGACCCTTAATTTTGGAGTTATCATTTCGAGTACCAAATTTTCATTACCAGAAGTCGATTTGGATTTTGATAATATAGAGAGATAAAAATTTTTTCGTTGAGATTGTGTCAATAGAAAACTGTCACGAAAAAAAAATGAAACAAAATTAACTCAGGAGATTTAGACTAAAAAATTTCTGTAGGAAAATTTTCAACTGATTGAATCTCAACTTCAGCTGATTTTTCTCCATTGAACATCTTGTTATTGATGAAAGAACGTGAAAAAGCTGCGCAATTCTCGATAGAAATCTGATAAAATGTCGCCACTGATAAAATGTCGAACTCCGCTAGAATTTTCAATCAAGCGAATAATGAATGAAATTTTAGAAAATTACTGATAGCGAGATGCGCAGAAAGTGCCGTTTTATCGAGCGATAATGCCCAAATCCTTAAATTATGCACTTTGACGACTCCCTCAATTCCCATGAATGTACTTTCAACGGCGGAATACTCAAAGCCTTTTGGTATTCCTTCCATGAGAACATTCATCACATCCTTAATAATGGCCACTGTTGTAAACAAGACTAGAATAGCGAATAAGAAAGTACAAATTGGATCTACAATACTCCAAGTAGGCTGCAACAAAAAATAATTATTAATCATTATCTCAATGAGATCAACAACACGATAATCTTATTTCATTAATCACCTTGAAATAAATAATTAAGGCTGCAACGAGGACGCCCGTGCTTTGAATGAAGTCACCTAGGACATGAATATAAGCTGCTCGGACATTTATATTCTTGTCGTCACTTTGGTGCTTTCCGTCGCCGTGACTATGGCCATGACCGCCACCGTGACTGTGACCATGCTGATGGAGTGTTAATCCCATTCTAAAGTACAAATCGATAAAAAATTATCTACTGCGACTTTTTCCAAATGAGGAGAAAAATCGTTAAAGGCAACTGTCCAGTAACAAGAATGTCTCAGCATTTTTCATGCCAGAGGAATAATTATTCGCACTCCATCACATTCTGCCTATCTAATCTATCTATGGTAATAAAAATCCAGAGAATGAAAATGAAGGGACGAGATACCACTGATCGCCTAAACCATTAAAAAATACTACGCACATTTCCTTCGTAGAAAACCTTGAGCTCTGTACATCCCCGGTGACAAAAAAAATCCCCCCCCCCCTACTCTGCCTAGATTAAAAATTCTGAAAATATCTAAAAGTCATTACACCGAGTATTTTACGCCGTCGTTCTCTAAATCTCAATCTTTCTTAAATGGATGTCTCCCTCCATTGCTGGTTCCTAGAGCGTTAGAAAAAGGCGACATTAAATTCGACTCAGGGGGGAACAAATAATGAAAGTCCAAATTTCACTGAAGATTCAATGGAATTCCAAATTGTTGAGCAGTAAGAAGACAAGATTTCCTTAATTTACTTGAATTTTCAATTAAACCATGAATTGAAAATTCATTGATTTTCAAAACACTTAAAGTAGCTCTACTCTTACGGTAAATTCAAAGATTATTGGAAACTGCAAAAAAATAGCAGAAAACGCGATTAGATTCGGAATTCTAATTTTTTTCTCAATTTAATTATCGTTTTGGTTTTTCAAAGAAGAAATGTTTAAAAATCAGGATTTAACCCAGCGTCTTATGTGAAAATCAACATTTCCATTGTAATCACAGATTAAAATCTGAACTTTTTTCATTAGATGTGAAAAAATGAAGAATTTTTCTGACACCTCATTAAAAATAATCCACCGTTTTGCAAACAAGTTTTATTTATAAGAGGGAAATGTTTGAATAAATATCAATTGTTGCGAAATTTAATTTAGATAATACTGGCTGGATATGAATTTTTTCAAATTTTTTCCATGCAATTTAGTTGAAAAATTTTAAAACTGAAAATATCCAAAAGTACAGCGTAGCCGGCCGAAGGGTAGAGCTACTTTAAATTACACTGAATTGGCAGTTGTCAGAAATTTTTTCATCTAGTTATGCATTTTCAGTGACAAGATTCCTTGAAATGCCATTGCCACTATCGCTCGATAAAAATTTCCAATAAGTGTACCAGAAGTGTATACCAAAAAATTATAACTGAGTAGATACAACAAATAAAAAACAAACGGGGGTCCGCGCCCATCCCACCGAAAGCACGTGATCGTGACTTTATGCTCCATTCGTCTTTTTCTTTTTTTTCTATGTCTACCAATTTCAGTGGTAATAAACTTCCAAATGGATCCGTGGCAATTGCTTTTTGATGCAATTCTTATATAAATTTCTAAGTCATCCAGATGTGAAAACTTTTAATAAAATGACGATTTTTCATTTTTTGGACAAAACCATTGTTGGATGAATGACTCTACGCCAGGATGTGCTGCATCGATCAACCCAAAATGTTCTATATAAGTGTGATGCAATAATATAAACTAGTATCCAAAATTTCAAATGTCAGTTTCAAGTTTTACACGTTTTATGGATCGTCAAATTAACTCTAAAATTCAACAATTACAAAAATGAGAATATCTCGAAAACTTTTTATGAATAGATATTAATATTATGATTGATCTCGACAGAAGACAACAAGACGAGTATTTCGAAAGTAGGAAAATTGAAATTTGATCAGTGGTTTCGGAGATATTGATCAAAATAGTTTTTCACAGAATGTTGAATATCCTCTAAACTACTCATCCAATTGCGCTCATCCACAGTTCCATCGCGTAATTTCGAATTAATTTCGTAATTTAGAATTCCAACTTCCTATCACATTTTTTTTCCGGAGTTATCGTTTATCCATCGATTTTATCATAAAAATGCCTATCATTATCAAGCTGTCCCTCGTTACATGTTGATATTGTGACTTAAGTGATTAAATTAAATTCATTTTACAGATATTATCACAAGAATTATTTTGACGTCAAAAAAATTGAGGTCAGTCGTGTAATTTTTCAGATATTGACAAAAAATAAAGAAATAACTGTATCATCCAGAAATGCTCTCAAATAATGCCAATTATGGGACAAAATTTTAAACACTTACTGCAACTTTACACCTTTTTTTGGGAAGATTTAAACAAAATTCGAAAAATCCGCATACGTGCGTTCACATTTCAGATTGTACATCATTTCAGGACAAAATTAGAAGATCGTTAAAATCAACGATTAAAAAGCTTCCATTCGGAAGAAAAACGTATGAGTTTTCGACGAGCTACTTCGCAACGCGATAACTGCCCGATAAATGTTTTTAAAAAAATATAATGGCGACAATCTGGGCCATTTATTCCGTATATCATACGGAAGTCCATATTATGACCATTCTTCATTTGAATCTACTATTTCTAATACAGGAATTAGACATCGGCTAATCATAAATTTTAAACAAAGTTAAATTTTGAATAAGTCAGTTGGTTAATATTACTCGACAATTTAAATTATTAAGACCCGGGTGTACTATCTTTCGAATGTTATCTGGATTTTTTTCATCTTTCGTAATCGAAAATTGTCAATTGAGTGGTACATCATGTAGCAATTCCCAAAAATTATGATAGAGTGATAACAAAAAAGTAGAAAAAATTCTGAACTTTTTCAAAGAGCGTTTTTAATTGAGATTCAGAATGAGTTGAAAAAAGTGGAAATTACAAATATCTGATTCGCTGTGACAAATTATCTATTAGCTGTCATTTTCCATGGTGGATAACAAAAGACTAACTCCTCGTGGGAAGTGACAGCTAGGTATCTCAATTTTGAAAACAGTGGTATGTAGTCATCTGCCATTTTTATGTGATAAAAGTGTGTTTAAAAATTCTCCAAAATATTACAACTTCTTTCAAAGAGCCTTTTCAGTAATAAATGTCTCTGTGCAGTGTGACAAAAGATTTACGAAATCAGTCTTCCCACTGGATGATATTGGGTGACAGGCCGCCATTTGTCACCGTAAATCAGATACATTTTTCAATTTCTTGTTATTCAATTTATTCTGAATATAAATTAAAAATGCTCTTTGAAAAAATTGAGAATTTTTTCTACTTTTTTTTTATTATTCATTCATAATCTTTCAAAACTTCTGCATGATGCAGGACTTAATTGACAATTTCAGATGACGAAAGAGGGAAAAAAACATCGATAGTACACCCGGGCCTCAAATTAATCATCAATTTAGTATTCCCATTACGAATTATTTTATCAATCAATAATTGAGTTCGAATAATTGGCGATTATTTGGCTAATCGAAAATCCTCTTTATGAAATTTAAAATTATTTACTCAATGTCAATTGACAATTCCATATTGTCAATTATTTAATGCATAGTCAATTGAGAATTTCAATTATCAACTATTTTATTATTTTTCTAATTTCAATGAAGATAACTAAACCTTAGTTATTGTAAGGTGCAACTTCTCTTATTAATATTAATAATTTAATGATTGATGGTCCTTGATAAGGAATGTACGAAAAAATAGCCAGAGGAAAAAACAGCCGATGGGTAAAGGACCGGTCATTTTTGGTCATTTTTTCCACTTGCCCCAATATAGATATTGACAGAAAATACTTGCACTAAATTAACAGCAACACCAATTGCAGAAGTGATGAGCATGACCTCAGCGTCGAGTTCAAAATCTTTATTAATGATTCTCTCAATTGCTAGATAAAAGAGAATTCCTGTTACCACCCATATCAACAGCACTGAGGTAAGTGCACCTATTACCTGTGAATGAAAAATGAAGTCATTGTTGTAATACCGGTTTAATAATATGCTGGTGGAATGTGAGGAAAAAGCTAGGGATCGGCGATGTTTGTTGATTAATGGAAAACATCTATTTTTCATGCCCAAACATGAATGTTTTTCATTCGATCTTTTCAACGGCCGATTAATCGATTTTCGATTCTTTTTTCCAAATATCGATGTTTTTTACCAAGTTAACAAAATTTTCCATTAAAAAAAAAATCGAATAATGATGTTGATTGATTGAGGATAAAAAAAAAATTTATCGGCAATCAGAAGTCATTATTTTCTACAGTATGTACGTTATAAATGGTAAGTGGGTAAGTTCAATCGTCTATTGTTTTTCTAAGGGGAGACTACTATGAATTTTAAAATTCGCGAGCTATTGGAGTGCGAGTTCTTATACGTTGAAAATCGATTATATATGACTAAAAACGAATAATTAGTGCAAAAAAAATCGTTTATTGTTTGTTTGCCCCACAGACGCTTAAAATGTTAAAAATAGTCCAGGACCTCCAATTTTTGAGCTAAGGTTTTTAATTCAAGCTTAAGGTTTTTTTCAAAATTTTTGAAAAAAATATGTGCAATAACAATTACGAATTAGTTTTTTGAAATTCAACTCCTGCACTGTCAATTTCTTCATTTTTAAAATAAAAAATTGCACCATTCATGTAAAACAGCTCGAAAAATGTTTCTGAAAGAATCGAGAATATATTTTGAATATTTTAAGGATAATCTGCCTATTTTATATGAGTGGCACAAATTTTTATTTTAAACAAAACGAAATTAGCCGTGTAGAAGTCGAATTTCAAAAAAACTAATTCGTAATTATTATTGTACACATTTTTTTCAAAATTTAGAAAAAAAACCTCTGTAGCTCAAAAATTGGAGGCCCTGGACTATTTTTGACATTTTAAGCGTCTGCGGGGCAAACAAACAATGGACAATTAATTTTTTTGCACTAATTATTCGTTTTTAGACATATATAATCAATTTTCAATGCATGAGAAATCTCACTTCAATAGCCCGCGACTTTTAAAACTCATAGTAGTCTCCCCGTAACTTAGTCTATCGGCTAGAACCATAATCGATAATAATATATGTAATAATCAACAATTATTACAGCTAATGTTCACCCACGTAAAATATTCAATATGAGGTATTCCATGCCAAATGAGTCAACGGCTGACCCTCACCCTCTTGAAAATTGATGGCGATTTTTTCTACGATTGGGGGGGGCTTGAAAAACTATCTCCCAAATTTTTTCAAATTTTTTTGATAGCCCAGCTCGGAAATATGATTTTTTTCAAATTGTTCGTTTTTTTTTACAATAACTCGAGCTCTACTTATCCGATTTCGATTTATTAGGGATCAAAATTTTCCATTTTTCACCACCTATAAGAATGTTTTTTGTTCAAATTTTTTCCAATCTCTAGATGCTCGGAATAACGAATTTTCTAAAAAAAAAAAAGTTGAAAAACTTTAATTTGGCTAATTACGTCACGGTTGATTATTTTAATTTTTTTTCAGTATTTCCTATAATCAAAACAAAAATTTGGAGCCATCATACATGTTGGGTTTCGTCATAGATTTATTTTATTTTTAATTTTGTATTCTCAAAATTCCACGAATTCGGTCAAAATACCCCAAATTGTCATTGGTTGACTTTGATTATAAACAGTATGAAGTAAATTTAAATATATACCTATAGGATAAGGTGGGGCAAAATGAAACGATGGGGCAAAATGGAACGCGGGGCAAAATGGAACGGTACAAAAAATTCTTATCCCAAGAAATTTCTCCTCAAGAGATGAAATATTTGGCACAAGAAATTAGTTTTATGATATTATGACAATTTTTCTCTCAGTGTATGACACCGGACCGAATGATTTGAGATAAAATGTGACATTTTCCTCTCCTTTAATAGACTAAATAGTTGAAAGAAAACTGAAATTTCATGAGCAGTTGTCTAAATATTTTCAAAATAGTGACTGATTTCGATACAGGGGAAAAATAATGCAAATTCATTGGAATTCGAAATTTTTGAAGAGCAGAAAAATGCGAATTCCTCAACTCATCTGAATTTTCAATCAAAACATTAGTAAACTTTAGTAAACTAAATCATATAATTTATTCTTCAATTTTCAATCAATTGAAAATTCAAAAATTCATTTACCTTAACTTTCCAGACTTCTATTAATTTTCAAGAAAAGGGGAGAGTGGGGCAAAATGGAACGGTAGTGAATTTTGGTTTTCAAAAACTATAGGACTATTTTTTAATATTCAATTTATTCATAGAACAATAATAATATTCCAAAGGTCTTATTTATTTATCTATAATCGTCTATTACTCTATAATTGTATTTACAGACATCAGATTTCTCTTCCGTTTTTTAACCTTGAATTATCTTCTTTACAATGAAGATAGCAAAATTTTTATAATGACCTTTTTTATAGCCCTTGAAATTCTCTACAAAAAAGTCCTTATCAAAATTCTCCTATCTCCCTTAGATTACAAGATAGCGATAACTACAGAGTAGACTGATGTCACTGACTTACCCCCGAATCATCATTTTTAAGCTCACATAAGGTGAAAAAAAAAAGTCTGAATTTCGCTCTATATTCGTTTTTTGTACCGTTCCATTTTGCCCCGCCATTCCAGTTTGTCCCACCCTCCCCTATTTTACATATTTTTGTTGTTTCGAGCATCTAAAGATTGGAAATTTTTTTTTTTTAAACATTCTTATAGGTGGTGAACAATGGAAAATTTTGCCCCCTAATAAATCGGAATCGGATCAGTAGAACTCGAGTTATCGTAAAAAAACGGAACAATTTGAAAAAAATCATATTTGCGAGCTGGCCTGTCAAAAAAAATCTGAAAAAATTTGAGAGATAGTTGTTCAAGCCCCGTAATCGTAGAAAAAATCATATATTTCTTCCAACGAATCAACAATTCTGGATCGAGATTCAAATTTGGCTTTCCAGCAGTACTTATCATTGAAAATAGTTTCTCGAGTTTTTTTAAAATATATATTTTAAATAAAAACGAGATTAAAAAAAAAAATTTTTTAAACGGTTTTTTTCTGTCTAATGAAAAAAACAATGATTTTTTCAATAATCGGTGTTTTTTCGAGAAAAATCGTCTCACAAAATCGATGTTTGAAAAAAATACCGATTCTTCGATAATCCATGTTTTTAAAAACATCGCCCATTCTTAAGAAAAGCCCTTACTTCTGCTCTATACCATCCAAACGGCATTTTCCTAGTAGCTGGCCTACCAGCAACCCATATTGAAAAGAGCGATATCATAAATGACGCAAAGTCTGTGAGTAGGTGGGCAGCATCCGTTGCTATTGCCAAACTATTTGATAATATACCACCGGCAATTTCTGCTATCATGAATATTACACACAATACGCAAGCAATGATCAACTTTTTCCGAGCTTTCTTATCAGTAGCTTCATTGCGGTCTCTGTGACAGTGATCTTCAACTGCGAAAACATAGAAAGACCTCATGATTATCAATTAGTATTAATTTCCGGCGAATATTCCGTGCTTACATTGGCCGATGTTCTGCTGATAGTCTGCTGACATTATTTCTTCATCTATGCCTGCTCCTTTGACGACTGTACAACATCCCGAGAGTTTTCCATGCACGCAGAAGATCACCTTTTTGGAAGCATCGTTCCCCTCATATTCATTATTGTTTGGTGGGATGCTTGTGCCATATCCAAATACTGCCTGGTCTGTGAAACTATTGCGAAGAATATAAATTAATTACTGAGAATTGCTAATTGTTTAATTTTTCTTTATTTAACGCAATCAAACCATTACGGCTTATTATTCTGCTAAGTTTGGAGGATAGAACTTAATATATGTGTACAATTTTTTACATTTTTAACACTGATTATATACTTTTAACATGTAGTAATTTATGCTTTAATATTAGAGCTTATCACACGGAGAGAAATATTCAATAAAATTTACGTATCTTTTTCGTAATTCCGGAGCGAAATGTGGTTGTAGGAAATTTTAAGGAACTGTCACGGAATTTTTACGGAGCGTTCCGTAATTTTTATCTGAATCTCCTGTGAAAAATTACGATACCGTCACTTAAATTTTCTGAGCCGATTCCGTAATCGGTGAGTGAATTGTGAGTTCCGTAATTTTTACTCAACATTTCTCTCCGTTGCGAAATTCATTTATAATCTTGAGAGCATTTTTTTGGAGTACACTGAGAAAGTAACCATCATAGTACGGGGGGAATACACGTATGAGAAAATCGTATAGAAATTTTCTATACGGAGTGCGTACAGAAATTCTATAGGATTTCCGTATATGATATTCGGATATTTCTATACAAATTATTTCTATACATGAATTTTTACATAAATTTAATTTAAATGTAACTCCATGCGAAATGTTTCTATACATGTGGCAGTGGGTTGTATAGGATCAAACCTATAGAAATCGTATAGAAATAATTTGTATAAAAAATATCCATATAGAAATATCCGAATATCATATACGAAAATCCTATAGAAATTCTATACGCAATCTGTATAGAAAATTTCTACGATTTTTTCATACTTAAGTATTCGTAATTGTTTAACTGATTTCAGGCTTCGTGACATAAAATTTTGTTCAGTACTTGTTGGGAAATTTCGTCCTTAACGTGTGTGGTTACATCACTCGCCTTCAGCTCATGCTGTAAACCCCACACACGTTAAAGACGATATTGGCCCACACGTGCTGAAATATACTATTTAAGTTTCGTCTCAGTATAGTCAATTTAGTCTCAGGATAGTCTCGATACCGCCCAAAAATAATCGAGGTGATACCGAGACGTGACTGCCGCAGGGATGACCATCAATCTTCCGATTCTTCAATACTAAAAAAATTTCCAATCAAGGTTTAAATATACTAATCGAAGTTTAAAAATAGTAAAATAATTGATAATCTAAATCTCCAATTGATGATGAATTAAATATTTTAAAATATGGAACTATCAATTTTCTGTTAAGGCCCGAGTGAATTATCTTTCGACCTTGATCTTGGTTATTTTTTTTTATGTTGATAATCTGAAATGATCTCCAATTACTATTCAGTTTCACATAGCACTGGAGTCTCCAAGAATTATGATTATACAATCAAAAAAACGTTGAAAAAAAGGTGAACATTTTCAAACAGCGTTTTTGAATAATATTGGGAAATAAACCCAATAGGGAAGAAATTGCAAATTAATAATTTGATGCATCTAATGGCTGTTAGGTCGTCATTTGTCCCAGTAGTCAATGGCTGTCAGATCGTTGGTTACCATGATAAATTATCCATTCACTATTTTCTCTCTATCAAACTTATTTCTTAATTTTTATTAAAAACGTTCTTTGAAAATGTTCAGTTTTTTTCTACTTTTTTTTATTGTACGATCATAATTTTTAAGGACTCCTGCGTGATGTAAAATCCAGTGGAAATTGTGATATATTTTACATTATGCAGATGGAAAAACAATCGAGATAACGTTCGAAAGATAATCCACCCGAAGCTTAAAGTGAGAAATTTTCTTCAATCAAGAATCGTTGGGTTTTTGAATCAAGAATCATTAGTTTCTTAAACTAAGAACATTGGAGTTCGTAAACTAAGACCAGTTGAAAGCGATAAAGTTCGGGAATAATTGAAATGTAATTAAACATGAATTGGATCAAGGTGTCAGGTAATAAACTTAGAATTACAAATTAATTATTCACAAACATAAAAAGATTAATTTTAAAAGAGAAACAATTACGGGGAAAAATGACTGTGCTTAGCAGGCTGAGGTAGGTTTCCTTCAGCGGACTCAAAAAAATAGCAAATTTTTCAATGCTGGCACCTGATTTTTTTTGGATCCGCCGAAATGAACACATTTTACCGTGCTCTAGTCATTTTTCCTGTATTTTTTGCTTCCGAATGGAAGCATTGTCATCGTTCAAATTTAAGTTTTGGACTTTTTGTTTTATATCGACCCATTATGATCCAAAAAATGTGAAAATGCAATTTTTAGATCGTGTCCGAAAGAATGAAATGAAACGAATGGAATTGAATTTTTTTTTTTCAAATGTAGGTATTGTTGAGCCCTATCGATCGCCATTAACTAAAATTCAAGGCATCGATTATGGAGGCGACAGCAATAATCGTTATTTTGATTTATTCGAAAATTTTCAAACTTTTTTTATATTTTTGAAAATCAGAATTCCGGTGTTATCGTTGAACATCATGCTTCAAATGAATCCAATCATAGCTTAAAATGTTTGTTTTAATGCGATTAAGTCGAAGTTAAAAGATGATTATGATAGCTATACTGGTTGATTTGATTTTTATGATGACTGTGGGAAATTTTGAATTTTTTATGAATTTCCCTGAAAGTGAGCTTTCTGATGGTTTCTTCAAATGTGATGTTTCAAATTCATTCAAATGTGTGTAAATAGAATTTTTCCATTAACATTTTATCGAAGAGCTGAGGGGAGAGATAGAACTGTAAAAAAGACAATCGGTTGTATAGAAGTAACGGATAATAAAAATAATGATGCTGATAACATTCAACTAAGTTGAAAATCTAACAAAATTAGNGTGTGTAAATAGAATTTTTCCATTAACATTTTATCGAAGAGCTGAGGGGAGAGATAGAACTGTAAAAAAGACAATCGGTTGTATAGAAGTAACGGATAATAAAAATAATGATGCTGATAACATTCAACTAAGTTGAAAATCTAACAAAATTAGTTGAAACAAAATCGTGTTCAATTTAATAAAAGGAAACAAACAATGAATTATGCACGATAGAAGGAGAAGATATGCAAAATAACTATTGGAAGGCATATTGCTAATTTATTGTCAAAAATGGCTATACTATATTCAATACAAGAGCAATTTCCCCCTTGTTTTTCTCTGTGCATAAAACTAAGACATACGTGACATCCACGATGTTAATGCAGGGGTTTGCTCTCCAGAATAGATACATAAAACATTATCAAGCAGATAAAGTATGACTGAACTGACAGAGTTTTCAAATTCACGGGACTAATTTTGTAATAATACACATTTGTGAAAAACTTGTTTGCTATAGGAGAGGGTGGGGTAAAATGGACACTTTTGAATTTTTTTGAAATGTTCATGACATGTGGAATTGTCCATGAAACGGAATAACCTTATTTTTCAGTTGAAAGAACAATTATTCTGTTTCTGAGTTACGAATATTTTTGAAAAAATCAAGTGTCCATTTTACCCCGCTCTCCCCTAATCTGCAATGCACTTGCAAGACTTACGCATTGAACCTCTGGTAACCGATACGTATGATACATATAATCACCCATCAACACTTGGAAACCATCGCGGAAATTAATGAAACAATTATCTACGACACATTCCACTAGATCCGCGTCTTGACATATTTTCAAACCAAGCACAAAGATTTCCTTGGATTGCCGATAATCGTTAACTTCAGGCTCCCCGATCCTTTCATTATCCATCAGATTCATCATAATTTGCGTATTTTTCGGCGCTATCAATACACAAATTTGTCAATTTATCCCAAGAATAGTGAAATTTCAGGGAGCAATGATTTTTTTTCAAGTAAAAGAGACAATCTTCTGAAATTAATTAATACCAACACCGTAGGAATGGATTCGCCGTCACTCTCGACATCATTTCCACTCTTTTTACTCTTCCGCAAGTAGGAGGATCGCATCCCACCATTATCTTCTGAAACCAGTTTTAAATAACCCGACATTTTTGCAAATTTTTCTTTCAACTTTAACAGAAGACCAATACTCTAAATAGTTAACGAATTGACATTGTATTACTGTACACCGTACACAAGCACTTGCTACTCAGATCAATTTGAATGATTAATAGAGTGTCCGCCGCACGCTGCTGTTTCTCTCGAGCTTCGAAATTGTAGAGATGGAATATGGAATCTCTTTATCTAAAACTGGTTTCCTGTACAACACCAGCTCGCAACATTATAGAATCGTCGAACCATGTACACATTAAATACGTGGCTCGAGCTCTGCATGCAAAAAATATGCGGGTGCTACGATATTTATGAAGTATTATTAGGTTCTCATAAATATGTGGTACGGGTAGTTTGACGGATGATTACGAGAATCAGTGGCCCACCGTTCTATGTTGAATTAGATATTATAAATAAATTTTCTGGCGACAAATTGTGAAGTGGGAAAAGTCAACCGCTCGTCCGCAAACATAACAAGATAGCCAGCTACTGTATTATATATAGTTGTATTCAACTGTGTCTCACTGTGACCATACCATTTGATTGTTTTCAAGGGTCATTAACAATGTGCATATAATAGTTTCTGATACCACGCGCGAAAAAATTCCACGGAGAATCCTGGCGCCTTCGCTGTAGGCAATTCTAAGGGAAATTATACACTGATAGAAAAATTATTTTCTTGAGATGTTTCTTTCTTGGAACAAGTATTATATACTTGAAACAATTTCAAATGAATAAGATCTTACTGTGAGTATCAATTATTTCTTCTTGAGATACATTTACTTGAATCAAATAAAACAGTTTTTGGCGTCAAGGCACATTTTTGTTTATTGTTATTTTACATCGCTTCGACCCCGTTAGGGTATACTGCGATGATAATCAAGACTTTAAATGGTTAGATCGCACCAATCTACCCGGCCAGGATTTGAACTCGGAACCTTTCGCAACGTCAAGGCACATGTATTGACCATAAAAATGGAAAAGTTATATTTTTTTTAACCTAATAGAATCTCAAGTCGAGAAATTTTCTACTTTCATGAGTTGATAAAACATTCGTACGTAGGAGATGATTACATTGAGGCGTGAATGGAATGTTGTTTTTTCGAATGAAGCCGATGTTTAAATTGAGCTTTCCGTACATCACATTGAACGACATTTGTGATATCCAAGTTTGTGTTGAATTGCCGTAATCTGTGATACTGTTATTGTAAACTAATGCGATTTTTTTAATCAAGAAATATAAACTTCTTTCAACTCAACGACATCTTGCTACAATTTCAAAGCTTTTTCCGCGTAACAGTATTCATCCTGATTCGACATACGAAATGCTCACTTCAATTATAATTTACTTGGAACAACGTGTCATCGTGTTGATTGAGATAACAACGTATTTAGTCACGAAAATAATTTTAATTTTTGAGTAAACCAACGAATTTCTGGAGTTAGCAAACTTTTGGCTAGAAAGAAATCAAATACTCTAATTGTTGCGACAAATAAAAGCAACTTCCATTCTAGAGCAGTTGGATTCACCCAAACAAATGTATCTCATGAGGAGATAACTGATATTTATTAGGAAATCATGTTTATTTGAAAATTAACAACCAAATGATAGTTGGGTCAAATAACATTCTCTTGATGTTTTTTTCTGTCAGTGTATGTATTAATTCCTGCGGATTTCTATGATCAAAATTCTTTCGAGATTTTGTCAAAAAATTATCAAAATTCTGGCGAGATTTTGTTAATGGCATTCATCAATGAGTGTTTTCGCCAATTATTTGTATGGTTTTGTACCTTCAAAGATTTAATTTTGTTGAGGCTTCTTATATGGCTTTCTTATCATTCAAAAGGCCTAGAACGATTTTCCCGAATTTTATTA
The DNA here is from genome assembly GCF_001412515.2 of Diachasma alloeum. NCBI lineage: Eukaryota > Metazoa > Arthropoda > Insecta > Hymenoptera > Braconidae > Diachasma > Diachasma alloeum. The sequence goes on along the minus strand of NW_021680371.1, from coordinate 534,035 downwards.
CGCGCACAACGTTAATTTTTGCATTTTGTGAGTTACACGGAGAGAAATATTCAATAAAAATTACGTATCTTTTCCGTAATTCCGGAGCGAAATGTGGTTGTAGGAAATTTTACGGAACTGTCACGGAATTTTTCCGAAGCGTTCCGTAATTTTTATCTGAATCTCTTGTGAAAAATTGCGATACCGTCACTTAAATTTTCTGAGTCGATTCCGCAATCGGTGAGTGAAGTGAGAGTTCCGTAATTTTTACTGAACATTTCTCTCCGTGTATTGTCATAATTTTTCGTCTCAGCAGAGGTCAATTTTTCCAGGTTTTCAATATGTATTTCCGACGGAAATTTTCCGTTCTTTCGATTGAGCACGGTGCCAATTAGCTCACATCTTTTTTTTTTCTTTCAAAATTCATTACTTATAGGTAATAGATGGTCGATAATGGCTTCGCAGCAATTACTCCATAAATTTTTTCCATTAAATATTTATTGTTCCGAATAGGAGACACTTTCAATAGAAATTGTAAAATAACCAACAGAATCATTGATTGGGACTTCCAAACAAAAAAGCATCAACTCTGCGAAAAACTCACTTTTCCATCAGTTCAATAAGATACTGTGCAATGCACAATGAAAGAATGGTAATCTTCACACTCTAAAGAATAAAAATGAAGAGACGAGGAACCACTGATCACCCAAACCATTAAGAAAGACTACTCATATTTGGTTCCCACAAGGCCTTGAACTTTGTATATCGGCGGTGACAAAAAAAACTCTGCCCCCTACTCTGCCTATATTAAAACCATAATAGTATATTTCAGCACGTGTGGGGCAATTTCGTCTTTAACGTGTGTGGGGTTTACAGCATGAGCCGAAGGCGAGTGATGTAACCACACACGTTAAGGACGAAATTTCCCAACAAGTACTGAACAAAATTTTTCTGCCCTCCGGCCGGAAAGCGTCAACTTCCTGGCCGCTGCGCTAAACGAAGTTGCCACTTTCCGGCTACGTCGAGCAGAAAAATAGTATACACACCTTGGCCAGTAAATAAGAAAGCCTCAGATCACATGTTTGTTGACCTCGGTTTCGCCTCGGCCGACAATTACATGTGATCTGAGACATTCCTTACTTTACTGGCCAAGGTGTGTAATCTACTATTATGTCACGAAGCCTGAAACCGGCTGAATTAGACACGAGACGCGAAGCGTCGAGTGTGTAATCCAGCCGGTTTCAGGCATGAGTGGCATAAAAATATGTAAAAGTCATTGAACTGAATATTGCCGTTCTCTAAATCTGTCTTAAATTGCTTCTTCGTCTCCTTCATTGCTGGTTCCTAAACTGGTACAAAAAAGCATTATTGGATTCGATTTAGGGGGGAGCAAATAATAAAATTCCAAGTTTAACTGATAATTCAATGGAATCCCTCATTTTTGAGCACCAAGAAAATAAGATTTTGCCAGCTTACTTGAATTTTCAATCAATACATGAAAGTATTTACTAATATTCATGAAAATATTCAACTCTATTTTCCTGATTTCGATAGAGTTTCATAATTTGAATAAAAATTTTCAGTCTTCATTAATTTTTTCAAGTTATGAATTTTTTATGACAAGATTCCTTGAAATTTTATCGAAACTATCACTTGACACAATTTTCGAACAAGTCGAAATGTCTACCAAAATTTTTTAAGTTTGCAAGAGCCAAAAAATAAGATATTATGCCATGCACATCGGAGGAATGCTAATCTTGACCCTTAATAAAAAAACGACGTTATTTTATTGTAATACACTCTTCTATAATCCATGCGTGAGGAAAATTGGAAAAAAATCATGAATATTCAGCGTCAATCAGATTACATTTTGCACAGAAATGTATTACTTTTTTAAACATTCGTTGCTCATAAATAAATAATTGAAGTCGTTTAAATTTTTGGAAACCTTATTTTCTTAGGCATGAAATCGATCTCTGGTAAAATTCTGAATATGAATAAATTTGTCACGATTCCAAACAAATGATTTTTATGGCAGAGAATTTATTGTTTATAAATTATTTATAGAAAATATTCTCATTATAAATTATTAAAAATATTATTATTAATTATTTCAGCAATTTTCCTCCAAAAGTAAAACTTCTAATTTTTTTCACATTTTTAAAATATTGCCTAATGGTTCAATCAAATCAAATCAATCATTAATTTCAATAATATTTGGGTTGAAATTTGAAATTTATAAAATAATTGATAATTTAAATTTTCAATTGACTATGAATTAAATAATTGAAAATATGGGATTATAAATTGACTAGTGGGCAAATATTCCTAAATTTCTTAAATAGGATTTTCGAATAGCCAAATAATCGTCAATCCTCTGAACCCAGTTATTGATTTATAAAATAATTCGGAATTTGGATATTTAATTGGTGATAAATATTCAAAATATTTTTTATTAACCATTATTAACACATTCCTCAATTTGAAAAAACAATTGATGATTAATTTGATAATTTAAAATTGATGAGTATTATTAGCTATTGACTTCTTCAAAATTTAACTTTAATTAAAAATGATGATTCTGCCTGTGTCTGGAGTCAATGTTCGGATTCAAATTCAGATCTGGAAAGTTTAAATAATGAAATCATTGTAAAATGTCGGGAAACTTAGGGTCAAATGCAGCTCCAATGAAAGCTCTCCTGTTCGACTACAAAAGCAGGAAAGCATTTCACTTGAGAAAAAATAGCCAAAGTACTTGGATATCCTTAAAGATATCCAAAAGTGTTTTACAGTTTAGTATACAGACTATACTATGGATTCAACCATTTCCAATCATCAAATTTGTCAATTAAATTGTATGAGAAAAATTTGAAAAAAAATCACGAATATTCAGCGTCATTCAAATCACATTTTGCACAGAATTATTATTTTTTTAAACATTCGTTGTTTATAAATGAATACTTAAAAATGTTCAAACTTCCGGAAACCTAATTTTTTTAGGCATGAAATCGATCTGTGGTAAAATTTTAAATATGAATAAATTTGGTACGATTCCGAACAAATGATTTTTATGGTGGAGAATTGATTGTTTATAAATAATTTAAAGAAAAAGCTCATAATTTTTAAAAATTGCATTTTTAAATGATTTCATCAATCTTTCTCGAAAAGGACAGTTTATATTTTTTTTAGACTTTTAAACGATTTGTCCAACGGTTCAATATCGAGATTCACATTCACACCGGTAAAGTTTGAATAAAATCATTGTAAAATGTCCGGCAACTTGAGGTCAAATGCAACTCAAATGGAAGCTCTCATGTTCGACTACAAAATCAGAAAAGCATTCACTTGAGAAAAAATAGTCAAAGCTATTGGGTATCCTTAAACTTCCCATTCCTTACCTCGGACGCGTGAAACTTGTGTGTAAAACTTTACAACTGATTTTACTCCACCCACGATCTTGAACTTCATGCAATCCACACGAAATAACTTTAGAACCATTGAATCCGCACAGAGCCGTGATTTTTTCGTGCACGTATTACCACGACAAATACCATCCCTTTTCGATCATAGACTCGCGTGCGAGTGTTTCGATACTGTTCGATTCTTTTCTTCTGCCAAATATGTTTTTATAATTTCGATACCTCTCTAGACACTTTTAATTTTGATACAGAAAAATTGCAACTTACAGACAGACTTTTTCCTCATCTACGTTGGTTTTGCCTGCCATGTCAATCACTCTAATATATAGAAGCGTAAGTAAATTAGATCTTCACAACAACTGAGGTGTGATAATAATACAGCAAGTACACAACACTAATTAAATGAATTTCCGATGATGTCATGCTCTTGCCACGAATCGTCCCTAAATACGTAATACACAGTGTCAGTCCGAGATAGAACTGTTTCGATTTTCTTCACTGTAGGCGAATGAACCGAGCAAAATAAAATAAAAAAGGAAAATGATTCAGAATTTCCTGATATTGGAAACTGACTCCCACAAGTCGTTTATGTCTTCTTGAAATACAATTTTTCTTTTCTTGGCCAGCGTTATCATATTCTTTCCATATTCTTATCGATACTCGATTTATCTAATTGATATGAAATATTTTCAAAGGGTGATATATGTCCCCATGGAATCTGAGTCGATTTCTTATCGCGGAATATTTTCGTGGACTAGGTGAGGATTTTTTGGTGGACAAATTTCTCGTCTATCTAGAAAATTCTCATGTTATCTTGCTTGGACAATCAGTTCATAATGTTTTACGAGAAGTTTACACAGACGTGTCATTCTCAGACAACTAACTGCAGAATAAAAAGGAAGATAATGGCAATTATCACACGATGCTCAGGTCCAAGTCATCATAAATGAGGAAAAAAAACTCCAAGACAAAATTGAAAAAGCAAGAAGAGGTAGTGGCAACGAAAGAATTGGCGAATGAAAACCTACCTTTTGAATTCCATATTCGACACTTATTCCGTCTAACAATTGATTTTACTACGTTTCAACAGAACTCAATGCTCGACTCATCATTAATATCTTTTATGCCAAATGAATGATCAGAATCTTCAATGAAGGTGGACTGATTCTCCGGATGATTGGGATAACACGAGCAACTGACTGACAATGAGCATATGAACAGATTTTATACGTTGCAGCACTAGTGATGGCAGATTAGTGCGATTCCGGCGGCTGCTCTCATCGATAAATAGATAGATCTACCAGAGTAAAGACAAGGTGCAACACCAGCAAACTCCGAAAATATATACGTATTCCTATTCTTTCTTATCGATTCTCCGTGACCTGTCATTGAGAAAATGAGGAAATCATTTAGGGGTGGGGATTCCAGATTTTTTTCCTATCGCTAAAATCCATCAAATTTAAATCACGTATATGTCACATTGAATATCTCTACAAATCTATTGCTTATCTCCGGCTGCTCATCAGGTGCAAAAAATTATCGTGTGATGTTTCGAAGACCTAGCATATTGACTAGTCGAATTGATGATTCTTTTCGATTAAATAGACTGTAACATTATCAGCAGAAAAAATAAGGTCTCATTTACTTGAATAGATTAAGGGTAAAAACAAGATCTTGAGCGATTAGAAAAATTTATCACGGTAAATGAGCATTGACGCTATTGCGAGCAGTAACACTGACTAGTCACTTCTCGAAATGACTGGGACACCATCAGATTATGATTAATCACCAAACAATTCTGTGTAGAGTACACTAACTTCGGCTAAACTCGGAAATTTTCTTTTTCTTTCGTAAAAATATTCCATATTTTATCAATTCTGTCTAGAAATTTCTTTTCATCGAGTGGTTTTCCACAAATATTGGTACTTCTAAAATTTCCAGTGACACAGCAGAAACTTGTATACCTATTATGAGTGTTGCTGCGCTGGTTCATCATCGCAAATAAACTGTTTTGTTAAAATTTTAAGCACATTTGAACAGCGGAGATTCTGTTCCACGAATGGTTTCTACGCAAACGACTGACCACGACTGACACTTATCGAGTGACTACGGATCCCGTATCTCCAATGTTTACAAATATAATGACACCAATGGAAAAATATCCAAATTATGATTTTTATTAAATTCTCCGCTCTAAATACAATTGGATTGAATTTGATGTACATTACAAAATTGATTGACCAGTTGAAAAAGAAAATATTGCAATTATCATACAAAGCGAAAGGTCCTTATAACTGTTAAATAGATCGAGGAGTGATTTGAAAATTCCTAGAAAGAAACTGATAACAAAACTCTTACGATTTATTGGGAAACATGAAAAACTTTGAAATTGTTTTCCTATACATTAAGATGTTTCTGTTGGTGTAAATTAACAAAAATAACTGATGGCAGCATTCGTAACTTTAGTATGGGATACTATGCACCGTCGTCCCTAGTGCATCGTGGGAATTCCTTGCCGATTCCCCAATCTTTGAAATATTACAATTTTCTTAGATTATAATTCTTCGTGCTTTGTCTGATCGTCTGAAAAATTGAAATGAGATTTATGAGAAAAATGACTTCGAAACAATTATTCGGAAATTTCGATAAAAAAAGGATCGTGTGTATTACCTGAATCGACTTTCTCTTCTTTATCAGTCTGTTTATTTTCATTTTCTATCGCATGTTGTAGCGCCTTGATCTCTTCATCGTAGCCCGTCCATTCTGGGAGAATGCGTATTGCTGCTTGGAGCTTCGCTTCTTTAGTCATTGGATTATTACACTGAAATTTTACAAAAGAATTCGAATGAAAAATACTTGTTCCGTCAAATGCAGCATCATTGGGAAAACTTTTATTCCCACTTATTTGACAATAGAACGAATAAAATAGGTTGCATGCGATGAAGCATGAAGAGATAAAAAAGATATGATTTTTTATTGATTGTTAATGGGAAAATCAGATAGGAAAAAACGAGAATAAAACTACATTGCCCAGGGTGTAATGGTCTTTTTTCAATTCAAATAAATAGGTATCATCATGACGAGTATTTTGAAAAAAAGATCTAATCGGTCGAATGGTTCAGGAAATGTCGGAAAAAAACGATTTTTGAAGAATCGCTATTTGTCAGGAACCGCTCAACCGATCGAGCTGAAATTTAGCATAACTTTGAGTTACAGTAGTACCAATTAGCATTTCCACCCAAAATTAAGAAATCGAAAAAAATCACGATTACAACGTTTTCATTCAGAAACAAAAATGAATAGTCCACATCGAGATTTGAATCCCGGACCTTCCGATTATGCATCGGGTGCTCTTCATATGCAATTTCATAATATCAGTTACGAAGACATCTGACAAAGGGATCGACATTAATGATTAGTTTTAGCAATATTTGGATTGAAATTTGAAATTTACGAAATAATTGATAATTTTAATTTTTAATTGACTATGAATTAAAAAAATTTAATATTAGATTGTAGATTGAATAATTGAAAATATGCGATTGTAAATTGACTACTTGACAAATATTTCTAAATTTCTTAAAAAGGATTTTCGATTAGCCAAATAATCGTCAATCCTCCGAACTCAACTATTGAGTGATAAAATAATTCGGAATTTGGATATTTGATTGGTGGTGGATATTCAAATTAGGTTTTATTAACCGATTTGATGAGTATTACTAGCTATTGATTTCTTCAAAATTTAACTTTATTTAAAATTGAAAATTCTGCGGATGTCTGTCTCACAAGTATTTGTTTACTGTCAGATTTTCAACTCAAACGATTTTCTTTGGTTAGAATAAATGAATGCCCTCATAAACAACACTGTGTGTTCGAAACGTTGGCAATGACACTGAGAGAAAAATAACAGAGTTGTCAAACAAGTCTTACTTGTAGATATTATTATTTTGTAACAATGATTCTTTTGGTAATTTTTAACTAACCATTTTATTGGCCCAAACAAGACTTGTCCGAGAACTTGTTCGTTTTTCGCTCACTGTTCAGAAAGATTTTAGTTTCTCTTGATTCTTTCCATTTTTCGTTTGTACGAAATGTTTATGTTTCGTTTGTAAATCGCAAGTACTTAAAAAAATTGATTTTCTTTAACTGAGAGATGAAGATATTCCCTTCACTTTGATACAAATTTCAATCCACTAACCCATGTTTATTATTTAGAAATGAAATAGACAAAATGCACCATATGCATGCGCGAACATGCGCTTATATGGGACAGAATCATTCAAATATTTCCTCTGTTTGCCCGGGTACCCCAGATTTTTCTCTGCCCATTGGATTCAGTATGATTTTACACATTACCTTCTATTTTTATTTCTATGTTTAGAGTTTTCCAGTAGGCGAATTATCAATTTGAACATAAATTTCATAAGAGGCCGTGTATAAGGAGAAATTAGTTTATTCATTTCTGTCGAGACTATTATGATTAATTTTTTTTAACGTTAGAAAAGTTAGTTTTATATGTTCTGCTCTCATCCGAAAAAATCACAGAATTTTCCTTGACCATGAAAAAAAACACATTTACCGAAAATTTACCGACACTGGCTAAACATCCTTAAGGGGAGACTACTGTGAGTTTTAAAAGTCGTGGGTTATTGGAGTGAGACTTTTCGTACGTTGAAGATCGATTATATAGATCTGAAAACGAGTAATTAGTGCAAAAAAAAAACTTTTTTTATTGTTCGTTTGTCCAAAAACGCTTAAAATGCCAAAAACTGTCCAGGGCCTCCAATTTTTGAGCTATAACAGATTTTTTTTTCCAAATTTCCGGAAAAATGTGTGGAACAACAATTACGAGCCATTTTTTTGGAATTCGACTCCTACACAGCTGATTTCGTCTTTTTTTCATATAAAAAAATTCACTATTTGTGTAAAAAATACAAAAAAAGCAAATTTAGCCATGTAACAGATGAATTAAAAAAAAACTAGCTCGTAATTGTTATTTCACATATTTTTCCGAAAATTTTGCAATAAAAAAATCATTCGTAGCTCGAAAATTGGAGGCCCTGGACTGTTTTTGGCATTTTAAGCGTTTTCGGGCAAACGGACAATCAAAAATTTTTTTTTGCACTAATTATTCCTTTTCAGATCTATATAATCGATCTTCAACGTATGAAAAGTCTCACTCCAATAACCCACGACTTTTAAAACTCACAGTAGTCTCCCCTTAATGGCTGAGGAATAGGAGTTTTTAATGAAGAATAAAATGATACTGTATAACATGACCTAAACTTACCAGATCGATGGTTTTCGCGTACTTTTTCGAGGCATCACTGCACCAAGTTTCGCACCACAGCCACTCCTGCGGCAAGGTTTTAACAGCCACCTGATGGATCATATTATTTGGCAAGTCTTGATCTAAATTTGATAAACTATTAGGATCTGGACTGAGAGCTTGATACTGCCCTCTCAATCTGTCTCCAGCAGCAATACGACGAAAACGTTTGAGATCAACAACATAAAGTGCACTGATGTGATAAGCTCTACCCTGTAAGTGGGTTTTCCAATACCCTTGTTTCCAAAATCTAAAACCATCCATCTCTTTTCTACTATCACAGAACGGTGTGTAAGCGTAGGGGGCTCCTTCGAGATCCAAATTAACGAGCTCCTTCAGATCTGCCCTGACCACTTGATCGGCATCGACAAAGATGATTTTCTTAACATCCAAGGGGAACAATACGTCCAAGAAGAGAATTTTGTATCCCCAAATGGTCCTCTGTTTTTCAGTTTGCTGATGGAGCCATCTCGGCCATTTATACTGAATTAATTCATACTCGAATCCATACACCTTTGCCATGTGCGGTAAGAAGTCCTTCAGCGTTGGAGAGAGATAATTCTTCAAGAACCAAAATTTCACTGGACTCTTGGTGTGTTTTAACACACTGAGCATCATGATTTTCAAGAATCTCTCGTATAAATGACCTGACGCCAGAGAAAATATGTTAATTTTTTCTTCCTGTTCCTCAGCGTCGTCACTTCCGAATGTCCTGAGAAATTATCAAATCATACGTTATTCACATGTGCATAAAACGTATTATCATTATAATTTATGTTAACACGTATGAAAAAATCCTGTGGAGAATTCGAACATTTCCTACAGGATTTTTCTGGTGGGATTTCCTATAAAATTCACTATAGGGTTTTCTATAGAAAATAACACACAAAATTGAGACTCGAAACCAATCGGTCACAAGGGTCAGGATTAGGGTCATAAATCTCATAGGAAATTCTATAGGGAATTTTCCTCATCCAAATGTCAGCCAATAGAATTGCACTATTCGACTGTTATTTCATATAGTCAACACGGTATTCAGCTGATAATTTTTGATAATTCAACTGGTAATTTTTCATGTTGACTATATTTGTGGAAAACAAAAGATTCCGTGGTCGAGTGAACCCCTGGTTGGAACTGTCAGATGGATTGTGTCTCATAGTGCAATTCTTTTGGCCGACATTTGGATGGGAAAATTCCCTCCCGAATACTACTCGAGCTTCAAAATTAATCGAGAAATTCCCTCAAGGTTCCCTACACACAAACGAACCTATCGGGAATTGCTCGATAATTTTGAAGCTCTCGTGGTGTTACTTGTGGTGGTCTATAGGAAATCCTATAAAAAATCCTGTGGGAAATCCTATCCGAAAAATGCTATAGGAAATTTTCGAATTCTCCATAGGATTTTTTCATACGTGAAGGTCCGGGTGGATTATCTTTCGAACGTTATCTCGATTGTTTTTCCATCTTCATAATGTAAAATATATCACAATTTCCAGTGGATTTTACATCACGTAGAGGTCCCTAAAAATTATGATTGCACAATCAAAAAAAAGTAGAAGAAAAAAATTTGAAATTTGAAAATTGCTTCATGTGTCCTTTTAAGGGACGCATGTATAACTTCCCGATGCAAGTTGAAATTTGAAATTGGAAATTCGTAAATTTCATACGAAACATTGCAGTTCTTTCAAATTCCAATTTCACGATTTTCAATTTTGACACTTCTTTTGTGAAAAACTCAAAAAAGGGTGGAGGGTTTTCTCTCCTAATCTAATCCAGCACGCACGATAATATGTAATAGAAAAACCTATCGAATTCGTTAAAAAATTCTATTGAATTTCTATTAAACTTTCTATTAGTTTTTGGCTGATTCTATTGATATGTCCAATGGACAAAATTCAATAGAAAAAATTAACAGAAATCGATTTTTCTATATAACTTATTCTTTTCATATATTTTCTATAGAATTTGCTCGACTCAAATTTTCTAACTTTTTTTCATTCTATTTTTCTTTTTTTCTCATCAAGGAAATTAAACAAAAACACTTAGAAAATTTGAGCCGAGGAAATTCTATAGAAAATATTTTAATAGAATAAGTTATATAGAAAAATTGAATTCTATTGACTTTTTCTACTGAATATTTTCTATTGAACATTGCAATAGAATCGGCCAAAAACTAATAGAACAGTTCAATAGAAATTTAATAGAATTTTCTAACGAATTCGATAGGTTTTTCTATTAAATTTTTTCGTTCGTGAATCTTAAGCAAGTATTAGTTTATTTAGTTTATTTAGTTTAAACAATTATTAAAATTATAATTTAATTATAATTTAAACAATTATATTTATAAACAATTAGACATTCTATGCCAGAATGCCTATCGATCGCGACCAACTTCATTTCGATTGCACTACGCGATCGCCCGGGAGTGTTAACGAAAAAAAGTGGCCACACATACACTTTTCTAAAACCCATATAAGGAGCTTCTAGTCGTCATGAAACGTCGACATTTCATGAAATTACGATTTTTCATTTCCGGGGTGAAACCAATAACTACCTATTGGGAAGTTAAAAACTGAAAATTTTCAAAAAGTGTTTTTAATAAAGATTAAGAAATGAGTTCGATAGAGTGGAAATGGTGAATGGATAATTTATCATGGTAATTAACGATGTGATAGCCATTGACTACTCTGACAAACGACGACCGAACAGCCATTAGATACATCAAATTATTAATTTGTAATTCCCTCCCTATTGGATTTATTTCCCAATATTATTCAAAAACGCTCTTCGAAAATGTTCAGCTTTTTTTCAACGTGTTTTTGATTGTACAATTATAATTTTTGGAGACGCCAGGGCTATGTAAAACTGAATAGCGATTGGGGATCATTTCAGATTATCAAAATAAGAAAAACAACCAAGATCACGTTTGAAAGATAATCCACCCGGGCCTTAATTGTCATGTTGTATCAGGCCGTTCTGTCGCTATTTAAAAAAAACAGGTAAAAACTACTACGTAGGCCGATATAAGTTGCAATGGATGATTAAAAAAGCTTACCAATAATCGGAAAAGCTAGAACAAAGTTCAGCTATTTAGCTATTTTTCTCCCTTCTTGAATAATTGGAAGTATAACATTGTAAATTATTGAGGAGAACGGAGAAAAACGATAAAATTGAATATGAAGGGATGTTAATCCACTGTACCTCGAGATTGAATTCCAAATGCCCGATTTTTTGTCATCATCTTCAGCCAGAAGATCCATATCCAGTTTATCTGACTTCTTCGTAACTTTCAGTTTGAGGACATGACTCTTCAACGAACTGATGAGCACTCTAACACCGTTACCGTTCTGGATAACGTCATGACCATCCACCGAAGTTATGTTGTAAATTTCTGCTGATCTACCGTGTCTAAGGCGGAGAATCCACTCGCCAGGATTTGCTTTCAGCTGGAAATACCCGAGATTCGCCATCACGATCGTATCCACCATTGCATGTGTTTCAGTACCGAGAGTTATTTGAAGACCTCGGGGAGGATTGCCCATGGTAGCTTCGAAGCAGTGGCCTTCGAGAAGGAGATATTCGAGTTCGAATTCACTGGAAAAGTGTAACATATTTTTTGAATGAACATGAAAGACATTGAAGTACTGATAATTCTTCTCAAATTTAAGAATTAAGTTGAGCATTTCATTTATAATTGGAACGTTAGACTTGGTGAGCCTTTTGATGATAAGTGATTTAATGTAGTTTCATATCGTCGGCGTGTAGCCAAAGGGGCGTAAGTGCCAAAAATCCCCTGTTTAAAAGTCAAAAGGGCGTATATATCGTTTCAATGGTTTTTCGACTTTTCGTGCAATTTCTGAACAAAAATGTATTAACAAAAAAATCTCTACCAAAGGGGTATAATTACCCATTTTTAACGATAAAGGGGCGTAACTCCACACTTACGCATGTTTACCATTATCAGGCCCATTTTGCCCTTTAAAGTCGTCTGGTTATTCATATTGAGAATAATCCCGGTTCCCCTCCTACCTCATTCAAAATCCCATCCAATCATTTCCTATGACGTGACAAAGAGGTGGAACGCTATATAAATTCCTTTTTTTAATGTAAAAATGAGAGGCCAATCGTCATCCTTAGTGTAACCGTGAAATAAATTACAACAAGCAGAAAAAACAAGAGCCTACACTTTGGACTTACGCCCCTTCGTCATTGTTTAGCTACGAGTAAACTAAGATATCAATCAAGAGACTACAGTTTATGGAGGGCATGTGCTGGAGACACGCCCCTTTTGTTCTCATTATTTAGAAATGTATCCATTTGTCATTATCAAAATTAATTGGTGAACTGAACGATAAAAAAAACATACGCCCCTTTGGCTTTGAAGAAAAAGAACTCGAAATGATGACATTTACGCCCTATTGGCGACGATATTTAGGGAGACACTGTACGTCCGGGATAGCCAAATTTGTAATATTTTATTACGATTAGTTTTGGAGCCCTTAAATAGATAACATCAACCTTGAAATTTTTTGAGTAATTAAGTATCATCAATTCAAATATCCAAATTTTTAACTATTGTATCAATCAATAATTTGAGGTGGGAAGATTGACGATTACTTGCGTAATCGAAAATCCCCGTTCAATAAATTTGAATTATTCACTTACTAGTAAATTTACAGTCTCATATTAACAAATTTTAAATATTTCATTATTCGTAAAAAATCAGATTATTAATATTATATTATTTGAAAAATTGAATCAACATATTTTAAACCTTCAATAATATAAGGGTCAAATCCGTGCAATATTACAGAAATTTAATATTGATGGGGATGCCTGCTGTACGTACGAAATCTTGTATAGAACATTTCATGTAGAGTAATGAAAAGAGCCCACATTGTCGATATGAAATAGTGTATACTCTGGAAAAATTTTATAACATTTTAAGTCCAAAATGATGCTGATAGCGTGAAAAATGACGTCGCTAGAGAGATGAAGAATTTAATTCTAAAGCTGTTGGAATCAAGCTGTTTGTAAATAGATTTCCTGATATCCACATAATGAATGAATCAATGACTGTGACTGCTGATAAGGCCCTTGACCTTGTAAAAACGTTACTCTAAATGGGTTTTTGAGTACGTTCACCATATGCCGTCTGGGATCTGCTGACCTCTTATGTGAATACTACTATTTTTTAATTTATTACTTTATTAATTTTGCCATGCACACATATCTCTGTATATTTTGAATCCTATTACTGGCTTCGACTGTTAGATTCGTGTTTCAACAAATAAATAAATAAAATAAATAAAATAAAATAATTGAACATTGCTTTAAATAGAAATTGCGGGGACAAAAACGTCAATATCTCGAAAAAAAATGGACAAAGTGGACTAGTTTCATGTGGATAGTGGATCTATATCAAATACTACAGACCTATCGTACATCGTAATTCCTACGAGACAGAAATCCATATAAGATTTCGACAGGCATTGAAAGTTGGAAAATTTTCAAAATTTCATGACTTTCATGAGTTTCTGCCTCTGAATTCTTATAGTGATACGAATAAAGAAAAAGAATTGAAACTTATTTTATAAGAAAACGGGAAATTCTGAGAATTTCCCAAGTTTCAACACTCATAGGCATCTTGCAGAAATTAATTTCATATACGATAAAGCTATGAAATTCTCTACAGCACAACTCTGCGATTTTTTCAGAACAATTCTGACTCTTCGATTAGTCAGAATGTTCAGACGAAATATGTTAATTCTGAACTGAACACCCCGTAAAATCAAAAAATCATAGTGTTCTCCTTCTAATTAGTTTCAATAATTACAGAAGAAATAAATCATAGTTGAAGTTACCTGTGAACTCCTATGGCCACATTATCCAACTTGATATTATCCAAATCATAAACACTCTTAACAACCTGAACCATCCAGTTGTCAGGGGCATGAATATTCTGCGTCAAAAGTGACGACGTTGGTAACTTGTTAAATTTGGCACTAGCTCCAACCAGCTGTCCATCAGAATTAAACTGAAGTTCAGGCTCGAAAACGAATCGATAGAAATTTTTGAGTGGCATGTCGCTGTTTTTATCGACACAGTTCAAGAAAATTTTGATGTTACAATTGAGCGCCTGCTGGAGTGTATTCAATATAGTGCCCAACTTCTGAGCACCCCGGGACACCGGATCCACAATAGCAATTATATTGAAAGCAACTTGATCAGGATTACTGGCAGGTATTTTGACAACACTGTGGTCCTCTCCACCTGAAAGCACCTCGTATCGGCTGCGTGTCTGTAGTCTTGGTACAAGTAAAGATGCTATCTCCATGATAACGTCATCAGAGATGTCCTGCTCCTCTTCATCATCACTCGCATGAATTTTCTCCAAATTGGTGATGAGTTTCTCCCCATACGTACTATGACTAAAACGCTCCAGCAGTGCGAAATCTTGATTCGAAAAATTTTCCCCATCATCCAAGGGTCCAATGATCCTTCCATTGCATATCACAGCACGCTGAGTCGTCGAGGATTCATCCATTCTCAACACAATATTAGCAAAATGCTTGTGGACCTTCAGCATAAACTCATGATTCGCGTTCTCATCGAAATCAGTCCCGATGTGTTCATGGTATTTACTACGATCAAACTCTCCCTTTTCAATCAAAGCAGCGTTCTTCTCCCCTATCACCTCCTGAATATAACGAATAATTTTATTGTGGTTTTCTGCTGGATAATCAGCGCTCAATACCGACAGGACGATTTTATTTACACTAATGTTAACGCTGTCGTCTTGATCAACATTGCTGTTGAGAATGACTGCTAATCTCGCGTCGGCATTAGACTTGAGATACTCCAAAGCTTCGCGGAGTAACAGCCTCCCATCCGGATGTTCCAAATTCGTTACAATCCAGTACGTGTAAAGATGCTGGGACTTCTTTCTCCTCGGCATGTACAAGTAGTTCGAGTTTTTGATAATCCAAGCTGAAGTATCCTCGGGACCCCACGTGGATACGTCCTCCGTAGTGGGCACTTCCCCAACTAAGTTTAGCCACTGTGTCTTATCATTTTTAAGCACTCTCTCATTCAATCTTGGCATAACGTTCGGTTGATTCATCATGAAATCAACGATGTCATCCCCTTCAGTAACTTCGCCTTTGTAAACAGCTTTTTGCAGCATCGGTGTCTGGGAAAAAATCATTTTTAAAATAATGTCCTCGAGGGACTCACCGTCCACTATACTGGAGATACCTTCCAGTGGGACACCATTCAATAGTGCCTGGGGGAAAACCTTGAAACCAGTCCTCCTGATAAAATCATCAGCCCAGGGTCTTCCGACATCGTAGTCTGAATTTTCGCCGAATATATCGTCAACATCTGCCGATGGGTCTCTCGATCGCAGGGCTTTTACGACGTCAGATACTTCCACCCCATTTTCAGACGAATCATTATCGTTGTTTCCAGAAGATTTCCTCTTCTCAATGTCGTTCAGTAAAACTGAGAGAAAGTAAACAGCCTCCTTGGCACTTTTACTCTCGAGTAAATAATGAAAAGCATTGTTGACGGCGATGCTCGGATCACTCTGTCCTGTCAACGACGGATCAAAATTTGTATTGAAGACAAATCCAACTCTGATCGGTGCTGAATGTGCGTAAAGTGTTTCTGCAGTCGCTATCAGGGGCTTCGAAAGAGGGCTCAGTGGATCTATGATGAGAATCAAATTGTACAGATTTCTCCGAATATTTCTCAGCATCCCTGGAAAAGTTGGACGCAGCAGTGACGTTAAACTTGGAGACCATCGGTTGTACCGTGAATCATTCTCCAGATCGTTTACCCAAATGACTGCAGAGTCCCTGATGTCAATGGCAAAATCTTGATTATTGTCTGAGGAATGAGAGCCAGACAGATCTAGAGCCAGGAGTTTCTCCATTTTGCTGCTGCTCACTCCGATTTTGTGGAGTGTTTCCATCACTGTGAGCTCAGCTCGAAGGGTCTCCAGTAATCCTAAAATGTCAATTGTATCTAAATCGAAGAAGAGACCATTTATGAACAATACTGTGTCTGTTGGTTGGATATGCAAATTTCCAAAAAACAACTCTTGATTTCTCTTTATTTCTTTCTTCATCTCACTACTGACTTTAGTACGAATTAATGATTTCGCCTGCATTGGAAAGTTTTGAGCAATATCTGTGAGGACTTTTATAGCCTCCTGCGACGGAGATTTCATTATTCTTTCGGCAGCCTGGTGACTGAGTTCCTGGAACTGCCAGACTTTTAAAGCCCCAATCTCATCGCTCGTCTCAAGAAGATGTTTCTCAAATTTGTCAAGCTCTGCGTGTTTGTCCGGATAAAGACTTCTCAGTACACCAAAGTTAATTCCATTGATTTCTTCGACCCCTTCATTCTCATATTCTTCTTTTCCCGAATTATCTTTGATGTCTGAGTCATCAGTTGCTTTGTACTCTGTAGACTTCATGTGCAGTTCAACCCCATATCCTCCTAATCTCAGATGATGCTCTGGACGATCTCTGACGTAATGTCGAAGGATGTAAACGATTTTTTTGGCGTCAGCTAAGCCCTTCAATTTTTCGTGGAAATCGCTGAAGCCAACGGATCCAATTTGCCCGTAAAGAATCACATATTTACCAGTTATTTTTGACTTCCCTCCTGATTCTGATTGTCCTGACAGTGGCACTGGATACTGATGATCCAGCGAATACACAGTCCTCTCCTCGTCATCATCATCATCACCATCAATTCTATTCTCTATGGATTCTAACAAATTCTCTACTTCATCGGAACTACACGTCAGCTCTCCATGAACATCAACAAAATTGTTGCAGGCTTCAACTTTTTCGGTTCTTCTATTCTCGCCCATTTGTGAGAACATCTCGATGCGAGCGGAATAAGTCCTGAGGGACAGCGATAATTTGAGGAGAGCATTCTCTGTTGATGTGAGAAAATTACTCGTATGATTAATTAATCTATCATATCTCTCTTTATCTGTTTCTTCATGAGCATCAAGAGCATTTGCATCGCTGTTGCGAGATACCGTATCTATGAATTTCCAAAAATAATTGGGATTCTTATCGTTTAAATACTCAGCTGCTTCTAGAATAATTGGAGTGTCCCTCCAATTAGCGTTGATCAGTGTTGTTACGTATTTGCTCCGTTTTTTGCCAGGACTCGCTGTGTTTGAGGATACCAACAGTAAACAGATGATACCAATGCGCCACATCTGCAAAATCAATATGTTGATGAAAATTTATGGTGAAGTCTTGATAGTTGGCGTCAAATTTTCAAATTCGGTGGACTTTAAACGTTACCCTGGAGTCTCTTATGTACTAAATGTTCCAATATCAAAATTGTAAATCACTAAATGCACAATGTACAAGGCAATCCATGCACGACAACCAATCCATGTATCGCACGTGCCGGCTGCCACTAGCCACTCTGTCCCGTAAAATACTAGACACTTGCAGGAAATGCCAGCTTGGAGAACTTGCTGCTTGAGGCACCACCAGCTGTGATGTGAATTAGCCTTCTAATGGTAACGGATTCATACAGCGTTAAGAATCTCTTTTATCATGTCGGTGTCGGTATTGATGGTCTTCTTCTTTGTTCAGCAGAGGAAACGCGGCGAAATTTGATAGTCTTGGAATTTTATCATAATGAGTTGAAAGTTCTTAAGGTGTTTCGTGCGAAAAAGGTAAATAATGGCATTCATCTGGAATTTATATAGAATGTTTATTATCGCAATTGAATTATCTATGAATTTTCATAAAATTTTTTCAGATTTCCTTTTTAAGTTATTAACGATTGAAATCAATTCTTATACATGGGCTCTTATGGAGATTTTTCTGTTTAAGGATGTTTAGCCATTGTTGGTAAATGTGTTTTTTTTTTCAGTAGATACCACTAGTGCTTCAAAATTATCGGATATTTTCCGATAGCTCCGTTGCTTAGGAACGATTGTGTCAAATTTTGCAGAAAAATCCCTCGTGCTTCGCACTCGGGATTTTAAACCTATCAATTGAATGCCTAGGACACTCGTTCCTAGGTAGGGAAGCTTGAGGAAAATATCCATTCATTTTGAAGCACGAGTGGTATTTGACGGATTATTTTTCCACCCGGATATCGGTCAAGTAGAGTGCAGTGAACAGCATCCGGATACATTTTACACAGCCATACATTTACAACCCACTTTTTTGTTTATCTGTCACAAAGAATATTAAACGGAAATTTTTTAGAAATTTTCGCAAGTAATACCACGGGAGCTTCAGAATTATCGAGCAATTTCCGATAGGTTCATTGCAAATAAACGAACGAGTCAAGTTTTTCAGGAAAAATCACTCGTGCTTCGCACTCGTGATTTTTTAACTTCGTTTGTGTGCAGGAAACCTTGAGGGAATTACTCGATTAATTTTGAAGCTCGAGTAGTATTCGGGAGGAAATTTTCCCATCCAAATGTCGGCCAAAAGAATTGCACTATGAGACAAAATCCATCTGACAGTTCCAACCAGGGGTTCACTCGACCACGGAATCTTGTTTTCCACAAATATAGTCAACATGAAAAATTACCAGTTAAATTATCAAAAATTATCAGCTGAATACCGTGTTGACTATATGAAATAACAGTCGAATAGTGCAATTCTATTGGCTGACATTTGGATGAGGAAAATTCCCGAAATAAAACTGTTTGACAGCCTCAAATACTGCGCTCTGATTGGCTGAAATCAGAGTGAGAAAAATAATCATGGGAAATTCTGTAATTTTTTCGGTTGACAGCAGAACATCTAAAACTAACTTTGCTAACGTTAAAAAAAAATTAATCGCAATAGTCTCGGCAGAAATGAATAAACTAATTTTTCCCCATACACGGGCTCTTATGAAATTTATGTTCAAATTGATAATTCACCTACTAGAATACTCTAAAAATAGAAATGAAAATAGAAGCTAATGTATAAAATCATACTGAATCCAATGGCCAGAGAAAAATCTGGGGTAGCCGGGCAAAAAGAGGAAATATTTGAATGATTCTATCCCATATAAGCGCATGTTAGCGCATGCAATTGGTGCATTTTGACTATTTCATTTCTACATAATGAACATGGGTTGGTGGATTGAAATTTGTATCAAAATGAAAGGAATAGCTTCATCTCTCAGTTTAAAAAATCAATTTTTTTAAGTACTTGCGATTTTGGATAAAAATCCTTAACATTAAAATATATCATCAGCTTACATGGTAACGCAGTTTCGTTAAAAAAAAACGAAAACAAACACCGTTCGTTTTGTGATTTCGCAGCCTTACCTCCTTAAGAGGTAACGGTACCCACGGGAAGTCTAAACTTTAATTTCAACTGAGTTTATACCATTCACAAAGATGTTAACACCGCGATTTAACGCGATAGGGTGAACCAACCAGTGTTCGTACCAGACCAGTAATCGAATTAATTGATACTTTTTCTATAGAATAAATTAGTAGAAGGTAGAGATGCCTCGCATTATACATGAAAAATAAAATTATGACATTTCCAAATGATATTGTGATGATTGAAAATATCTAAGTTACCTTATTACCAGCGGAAAAAACAGTTTTCGATGACACGCCGCCAATAGCATATTCCCATTACAGAATACGCATTTCGATTACTGGGTTTTCACACATTTTTAGCGTTCTCTATTTATATCAGTAATTGTATCGTCAATTAATATCCATAATATTTTTTTCTATTATCTATGGAGATGTACAGGGAAGTTATAATTATTTTTAAATCAATTTTCGACTTGGTTATATTTTTAAATCTACGTCAAAAATAACTGTGACCTTATTCGTTCGAACACTGGACGATTCACCCTACGTCGATTTCGCGGTTTCACACAAAGATCGCCGTTATTTCGAAAAGCACCGTTCGATTTGTGATTTCGTCGTTGTACCTCCTTAAGACAAGTGATAACACAACAATTTCCCAAATATTTACCCTGATTACCCCCTGAACAGTCGTGTTACTTCCAATATCAGGAGGTGTAGGAGGTAATGAGGACCTTCATTCTTAGAAGGAGATGCCTGGGAATTGAACTCACGCCTAGTAGAGTATCTTGATCTTTTCAAAAGACTCTTTTGTGGGGTTCATACCAGCTCCATCCTCGTCCCGAACCCTGCACTGAAAGAAAAACGACAAAGTTCTCAAACAAGTCTTATTTGGGCCAAGAAAATAGTTTCTTGAAAATTATCTAAAAGGATTTTTTCATCACGCTGTGACGAAAAGTGAACTTTTCGGCACGCTCCGCGTGCCTAAAAGTCCGATTTCCGCCGCATTGTGATGAAAAATATTGTTCGTAACTCGTGAAAAAATGTTTTTTAGCTCGTACGAGCCTTCGGCTCGTGATATAAACCTCCCACTCGCCAAAAAACACTTTTTTGCACTCGTTACGAAATATACTATTTTGTACCAAACATGCGGAGAGTACGCCGGAATGAAAAATTGTTATCGCAAAAATAGATTTACACTGATAGAATGATCCATTTATTCATAGATCCATAATTATAATTATAATTATGAGGAGTCCAGGATCTGTTTAAAAGTGGCAATTACTATTTTCAATCTGTAGATTGAAAAAGTTTCTACAACTGCCCAATTCAATGTCCCCTTCTGAATCCCCAGAGATCAGAACTAATAGCCAAACTGAGATCATTGAAATATTTTTCTCCGTATTGGACTTTCCAGTTCATGGCGGCAACTGACTCAGAAGCTCTCACAGCGATACACAAATTCTTCACAAAATGTAAGGTCCGCATATAAAAGGCGAAATGTATAAAAAAAAACATAACAAAAACCAATGTAAAAAGAAAATGTATGAGACCCTATCGACAGTGTAAATAACCCTGTTATGAGATCTATTGTAAATTTTTATAAACCAATAAAAATAACTGTCCAATTGCGATACATCTTATTCTCAGATGGATGAGAACAATTCGTTTTCGGTAAATTTTGAATTGATTTTCTCTCAAAATCATTTGACGCCCTTGATGGTGGCAGAAACAGGGTTATTGTCACTGGGACATTGACGGTATTTTTCCAAAAATCGACTATTAAGCGATTACTCTAAAAATCATTACTGAAAAGGGATTTAATCATGGCTTAAAAACTATGTCAGTGGCCTGTTGATTCTACACTAATAAAATGATTCATTTATTCCAAACGAGATTCGGTAATTATTAACGAATGATAGAGTTGAATATGAAGAAATAAATATTCGTTAATAGTTAACGAATGGTTCACTTGAAAGGTGAAAATCGAGTCAATCAAGGCTCCTCAAATGTACATTTGTTAACTATTAACGAATGAACATTTGGTGAGACCGAATTGACTCTCGTCTCCAACCAAATTCATTCGTTCAGAATAACTAATCCTTTCTATCAGTGTATGAGAATATGATGGGAATACCACCGTTGTCGAGTTACAGCATTTTGTTGACGTGGATATTATGGTCTGTGGTTTCAATACGGGGGGGTCATTTTGGGAAACGGTCCTTATGTGTAGCGGCATCTGTCGGATTTCTAGAAAATTCTATTGAATTTCTATTAAACTTTCTATTAGTTTTTGACTGATTCTATTGACATGTTCAATAGGAAACATTCAATAGAAAAAGTCAACAGAATTCTATTTTTCTATATAACTTATTCTTTTCATATATTTTCTATAGAATTTGCTCGACTCAAATTTTCTAAGTTTTTTTCATTCTATCTTTCTTTTTTTCTCATCAAGAAAATCAAACGAAAAAACTTGGAAAATTTGAGCCGAGGAAATTCTGTAGATAATATCTCAATAGAATAAGTTATACTATAGAAAAATTGAATTCTATTGACTTTTTCTACTGAATATTTTCTATTGAACATTTCAATAGAATTTTCTAACAAATTCAATAGGTTTTTCTATTAAATTTTTTCGTCCGTGAATTTGAGAAGTTTCTTGAAATTTCGAAAAAATTCAAGGAGTTTCTAAGAAATTCGAGAAAGAAGGGAAGACCATGGACGTATCCACGTACAATTACAATTGTATCAAAGATACAGCCGCCTGCAATTTTTGTATGATTTTTTCAACAGTCGGTTTTTCAATGATTTCTGAAAAAAACCTCACGAAAATCAATCAAATTATGGCTCGAAAAAATTCCTTCTTAATTAGGTTAAAAGATGTTAAGAATAGAATCATTCGTTATCTAATTACAAGATAGCGTAATGAGCTGTTGTGTTGAAATGAGAGAATTCCTTTCGATAAAATCCAAATTTACATTCTTTTCTATTCTAAATTCTAATTCCGAATATCTAAGGATGGTCTGAAAAATTGGATTGTATAATTTTTCCAAGGCCTCCATTGGTAGATGTGTGTGTACGTGTGTATCGTCATTTTTTTTTGAAAATCCCTCTTCTGAAGTGGTTTTACGACCGGTGAAATATGTCACGACGATGAGATGGTAAGAAGAATAATAGCCCAGTCGGTCGACAGCCAGTTGATTCTTCGTTTTTCCTTCAATTTTTAAAATTCAACCGCTTTGGCCATTCTTCTCACCGTCTCATCATTCCTCTTTGAAGAAAAACTCTGATTATTACTCTGTACGACCATCGGAGTTGAATCCATTCAAAAGAATCTTGCTAATTCATTAGCAAGAAAAGCTGTGCTCAGTGATACACCCTATGCCAATATCCACTTGTTTTCCAATTGTGCTACGTAGACTTGTCTACACTGTTAGAAAAACAATGAAATTTCACGGACGGTTGATTAATAATTTTCAGGACAGTTACACTGAATGCGTTTTAGGGGGAAAAAATCATGAAATTTCACGTTTCACTGAAAATTCAGTAAAATTCCAGAATTTTAAGCAGGATAAAGACGAGAATTTCTATATTTATTTGAATTTCCGATCTAATATAAATATTCAGTGACAAATTACATTGGATTTGCAGTGAAATCTGAAATTTCAGGATTTTTGCTTCTGAATGGAAGCATTGCAATCCTTCGATTTTCACATTCTCTAATTTTGATTGGAAATGACGTAGAATGGTTTGAAACGTAAAAATACGAAGTTTGGCGAACA
This sequence comes from Diachasma alloeum, assembly GCF_001412515.2. Lineage (NCBI taxonomy): Eukaryota > Metazoa > Arthropoda > Insecta > Hymenoptera > Braconidae > Diachasma > Diachasma alloeum. The sequence goes on along the minus strand of NW_021680371.1, from coordinate 510,206 downwards.
TGTCTGTATGTGACCACGTCTAGCGCCACCTTACCGGTGGTTAATTTTGAGAAAATTGGATAATTAAGTGGCTAAAGTAATTCAAAAAAATCTGAAATTCTGTCAGATTATAGGTCCCAATAAAGATTAGGTCTGTGTAAAATTACAGCCCAATCGAGCTAATAATTTTTTAGAAAAAGCGGTTCATTTTTAAATCGTTTTCCGCAAATATCTTTAAAACTAGTGGACTGATTTCGATTCATTTTATTTCAAAATATTCGTTTCGATGCCTTCTATTTAAATCACTCAAAACATGTACACCCGTTCATACAAAGTTTTCGAGATATTCCCGTTTTTCTGTCTTCTCATAAAAAAAAACTTTGTAAACACTCTAGCTTGTGCCAAAATCGAGATATCAACTTGAAATTTGGACAGAAAATATGTTTACCCGCTCATACAAAATATTCGAAACATCGGAATTTTTATAGCACCCATGGAGCTGGCAGTAACCATCTGAAATTTTTGCTACTAGTTAGTATTGTGAAGCTATAACTTTTTGTAATATTTCAGATCATTCGAAAGTCCGTCATCAATGTATTGATGACGAAAAAAAAATAAGACATCACTCTGTGACATGCTCGCACTGTCCCCTACTTGTTTCTCCCTAAATCGCATTCCATGTTACTGTCCTGAAAATTCAAGAATATATTTACCGGAATTGTTTGGTTTTCTATTTATTTTCAGAGAAAAATGGAACTGAAATTCACAGTTCTCTTTGATTTTACGAAATTCTAAATTTTTAATGACGAAATTCATTGAAATTTCAATGGTAATTAAATTCGATAAAAATTTCCAAAAAATGTACTGGAAATTTCAGACAAAAATTTTTGACAGTGAAGAATCTAAAATGTTTTACATTCAAAGAGCACAATGTTCGGTAAATGCACCGAGAGAAAAGATTACTTTTGACAAGGGTAATTTACTTGATACAAGAAAAGATTCTCTTGTCAATTTCTAGAAACGTGAAATCCCCTGGTAAATAATTTTGTGCTCACACTGAGAAAGAATCCTTTCAACAGGATGAGATGCTCTTGTCCCGAAAAAATTTTTAAGTGTTAGCGTAAGCATTCCCATAAATTCATATAGTTTGCGTTATATCTAGAATTTAATAGATTGCGGGAATTTACACTTTCCCGATCTGATTACTCATCATCTCCAACTGATGAGGAATTCTTGCTTCGATTGCACGACGAACACTTTCATCATCAATTGAAGTCTATAGAAAATAGATCTCAAGTGTTGTGCTCTTCGTGCAAGATTTTATGTAATAAAAGTCCTGATGAAAAAAATTCTAGATATAACGCAAACTTCATAAAGAGAACGCTTAAAAATTCTCTCGGGACAAAAGAATCTCGGTCTGAGAACGAAGTTACTTATCAGGAGATTTCACGATTTTTAAAATTGACAAGATAATATTTTCTCATATCAAGTAAACCTTCTTTGTCACAAGTAGTTTCTTCACTGAGAGAAAAATAAAATTCTTCTGACTATATTCCATCACCATCGAATTATAGTCAAAAAGTCCTCAACAATTTTTCATGGGTTACGGTAACTATGGCCGGAGAAGTAATTACTACAATGGAATGTAGTCATTGCAACTATTTTATAGTTCTCCTCACGATAGATTTGTCGTGGTTACTTTTGAACTTTGGTTAGTTTAACTGCATTTTGATTTGCAAAAATTACGCTTATGAAGTTATTATAATGTTATGTGCCGCATACAAAAAAAAAATCGTATCGTTCACCAAAATGCCTCAACTATTTTCTTCTTGTAAATCGAACTTCAGATTTTTCTCTCAGTGTTGTCTCACCGTGTATCTATTTGAAATGTCTCTTGAATCATGCTCCATTATCTATATGACGAATTGTTCGCCAATCTAACTGCCTACTTTGTTCAAGGTCTCCAAAAAATGTGTACTTTTATACTCATTAAAAGGATTTTCTGTGATTTTTTCCGAATTTTGCTTCCGAATGGAAGCATTGTAATCGTGCTATTTTCACATTCTCTAATTTTGATTGGAAATGATGTAGAATGGTCTGAAACGTAAAAATGCGAAGTTTGGCGACCATGTCTGTCGGCGTCAATGTCCATCGCCACCTTTCCGGTGGTCAATTTTTGGAAAATTGAGTAATTAATTGGCTAAACTTATTCCACAAAATCTGAAATTTTGTCAGATTATAGACCTTAATAAGGACTAACTCTTTGCAAAAGTTCAGCCCGATTGATCAAATAGTTTTTGAGAAAAAGCTATTCGTTTTTAAATCGTTTTACGCTAATATCTTCGAAGCTAGTCAACCGATTTCAATTTTTTTTTTCAAAATATTCGTTTCGATATCGCGTGTTTAAAACCAAAAGGTCGTATATGCCAAAAATGGCCTTCTCTGGCAAAAGGTCGTATCCGCCAGCATATACGACCTTTTGCTTTTGGGAAACCTATCAAAGTGAACCAAAAAAATCAAAATGTCTCGAGTTTAAGTTATTAATGGAGAAACGACCTGTTACTTTTGATGAAGTTGGAAAAATGTCTCACCTAAAGCGAAAAGGTCGTATATCCAATTTTATATTTTAGAGAAAATGTGGATTGGCTTTAGAAAAAAGTTTCTAAATTTTAGAGACCGCGGTTTCTAACCTTCAGTTTTCTAAAATCTAGAACTTTTTTCCAAGTTTTCGAGAAAAAAGGTTTAAAATGAATCCCCATTTTGATCATTAATTTTAAACCATTTTTTTCCAGCTCCGTTACTCAATATACTTAATCTTAAAAAAAATATTTTCTAACATCTAGAGAATTCATTTCATTTTTGGAGGGGGCATTTTGCAGAGAGAGGGAGGAGGGGTGAATTGAGAATTGACAACCAAAAAAATTGAGTTGATGAGTTTTTCAAAAATATCTCCGAAACTAAGAGAGCGAATTTTTACGGAAAATTTGGGGGAGAGGCAGGTTTTATTGAATTCTCAATGTACAACTCCCCCCCTCCCTTAGTTTTCCACAATTTTTCCGTAAAAATTCACCATCTCTCTTAGTTTCGGAGATATCTTTGAAAAACTCATCGATTCTATTTTTTTGGTTGTGAATTCTCAATGCACACCTCCCCCCCTTCCCCGCCCGAAATTTTCAATAAGAATTCGCTATCTCCCTTAGTTTCAGAGATATTTTTGAAAACCTCAGACTCAATTTTTTTGGTTGTGAATTCTAAATTCTGTATGGAGTACTTACGTCCTTTAAGTACCTCGACCAGCAATTTTTTAGTTCAATCTGAAAATTTGTTTGAATTAATAAAAATTCAGCATTGGTTTTAGACAATTTTTGTTCTCGAAAACAACTTCCAAAATCGTTAGTTTTTTTGATCCCATCAAGGATGAAGCTTAAGAATTGGAGTTTCGAAAATCGAGAAACTAGTTTCTAAAGCTAATCCACTTTTGTTTCTCTGTGCTGTACCTGCCTCTCCCATGTAACACTCGAGAGTACACGGGATTCTTCCAATCACTGCCCTGTTGGACCCTTAAAAATAAAGATCGCTTCAGTTCCCTAATTTAGATTTTTTTTGGAGATACGTTCTTCCATTACGAATACGTAATACACAAGCGTAATACAAACATTTTGAGAGTTTTTACAATGTTCCGAAATGTACGAATCTGGATTAAAAATTGAGATCCGCTGTTCACACAAATAATGTTATTAAGTTGCCGATATAATTATTTGACCATAATCAAAGACAGCGATAACTTCAAGTGACATCAACTGGAATATTGAAGGTATAACTTGTCCACGGAACTGGAAATTAAAAAATACCAAATTTTGTCTTTACGACCTTTCACTTTTAGGTCAGTCTCGATTTCTAAGGATAGAAATTACAGGCAAAAGGAAGTACATGATTAAAAAAACTGGAAAATTTTGCCAGTACGACGTTTTGCTTTCAAGGAATTTTTCATTTCTGGTGACATAAGTTAAAGGCAAAAGGTCGCATATGCAGCTCATCATCAATTTGAAAATGTAGGTATTATAATACGTTTCTCCAGTATTTTCACGCAGAATTGTAGAAAGAATAAGTGGAGATACGACCTCCCAGGTGGGAATTGACCATTGGTTCAAGTTTGAACCAAGCTTGGACCAAACTAGCCTAGCTTGGCTCAAGCTCGTATTCCAAGGTTGAACCAACCTTGGCTAATCCTTGATTTGTAACACTAGTCCAAGCTTGAATGTCAAGCTTGATCCAAGTCTGGTGATTTAGATTGGTCCAAGCTATTCATCTACCTTGGGCCAATATCGGATAGTCAATAAATTCAAGCTTGGTATTAAATTTTCATATCGATTAATTTTTTAAACCTTGCATAAATTAATCGTTGGAAAAAAAAGGAAAATAGTGACATCATCAACTTAGTAGAACGAAAATGGGAAAAAAAGAAAAAATGGATCGGTCCATTGCTTTTCAAGATATCTGATGTCGGTGTTCCCAATCGGTCACCCATCCTTGTAGTGCCCCGACTCGCTGCTGTTTAGCTCAGAGATCGCAGGATATCTCGGTATGCTTCTGAGCTGTGCAGCTAATTGTGCAACAACTAATTATTATCGGGTTGATGAGGGCATTTGAGAAAAGGGGGAAGATAAATGGAGTGGAGTGAACATTGAGTGTAATACAGGATACCACGAGTGGAGGAGGGAGAGGGGAGGGAAACTGGAATTGAATGGACAGTGGGGTAAAATGGGATAGCGAAGTGAATCGGGCAGCGGGTTCGTTGGACAGCGGGGTGTAACGAGATTCGAGGATGAATCTGACAGTGGGGCAAAATGGGATAGTAAGGTGGATTGGTGAGAGGGATGGGTGGGGGAAGGGGGGTGTTGAACCGTGAGGTAAAACAGGACAGCGGGTCACTCAGACAATGGGGTAAAATGGAATACCGGGATGAATTGGAGAGAGGGGTAAAATGGGATAGTCCGGTTAATCGAATGGTGAGTGAGTGAAATAGTGGGATAAAATGGGATACCGTGGTAAAAAAAATAATTTCTGCGCATGCTTGATAGTGATGCTTTTCATCGTTCCCTTTCACCCTATCATCCTATTTACCCCCCCCCCTCTCCTCCCCCTCTTGACCCCAGCATATTGGGCTAAGCTTGGTTGAACCCCTGAGCTTAAGCTCGGAATATCAAGCTTGGACCATGATTGGGACTACCTTGGTACCCAAGCTTTGATTCGCAGACTATCACCAAGATTGGTTTTACCTAGGTATCACCACAGATTCAAGCTTGGTTCAAGCCCCTGAGTTCAAGCTTGGAATACCAAGCTTGGACCATGATTGGGACTACCTTGGCACCCAAGATTGAATTCGCAGGATATCACCAAACTTGGTTTTACCTAGGTATCACCATAGGTTCAAGCTTGGTTCCAGCCCCTGAATTCAAGCTTGGAGTACCAAGCTTGGACCAGGATTGGAACTACCTTAGCACCCAAGCTTTCATTCCCAGGATATCACCAAGCTTGGTTTTCCCTAGGTATAACCATAGGTTCAAGCTTGATCAAAGCTAGGAATCCCAAGGCCTGGTATCCTAGATTGAACCAAGCTTGATCCCATTGTTCAAGNGTATAACCATAGGTTCAAGCTTGATCAAAGCTAGGAATCCCAAGGCCTGGTATCCTAGATTGAACCAAGATTGATCCCATTGTTCAAGATTGGAATCCCGCACCTGGGCTTTTCACTTTAAGAAATTCGGAAAGTAGCTGTTTGGCGTTTACGACCTTTTGCTTTTAGACACGCGATATCTTCTTTCCTGATTCTTCTTTTCTTAGTGTAATCACTTAGTCCATACGCCATACCCCTTTCCCGTGTGCGCTCAAAGGGCGGAAGAATATCATCGTTTTTTCTTATGTTGTTTGGCTTGAACAAACCGAATCTGTTGATGTTTTTTCTCTCCGACCGTGTATCTGAAAGTTATTAACAATCCAATTGTTTGAACCGAGTTCGCGGGACAACGATGAGAGATGAAAAATACTTCGAATAAAAGATCTTGCTTTCGTTGAGTTAAACATATTTCATCCAATGGATTTTTTTCTTATTCAAATTATTCAGCGAAATATTGAGGATCAAACGAAAATAATTCAGTTTGGTGACGCGGGGCAGGGTGGGACGTCGTGGGGTACTGTGCCCCATGCATTTCCGCAGGGAATTTGAATCCCGGATATCTTGCAAAATAATCGAGATGCGGGAGAAATCGATAAAAGCAAATATGTTCAGTTTTACAAAAGGAACATCTTTTGTTTGAACTATTTTCCTGTATCTCTAATAGGTTTCAAGCAACCTCGGTTTAAACAATGGAATTGTCAATAACTTTTGGATGCACAGTCTCAGCTAAAAAACACTGACAAATTTGGTTTCTTCAAGCCAAACAACATGAGAAAACAGTGATCTTCTTCTGCCCTTTTAGTGCACACGGGAAGGGGGTATTGCGTATGGACTATCTAGCTTTTGCAAAAATTGAGATATCAACTTGAAATTTGGATAGAATCTTCCTCTCATGATAACAATCCTTTCGATTGAAAATAAGCTCAATCGCATGGGTAATTTCTGAGCTATTCGACTTTCTCTGAAAACCTTTTATGTGCAATAGCATAAAAACTACGCAACCGATTTGAATTTTTTTTTCAAAATATTTACTTCGATGCCTTCTATCCGAATCAATCAGAACATATATACCCGTTCATACAAAGTTTTCGAGATATTTCCGTTCTCCTGTTTTTTCATAAAAATCCTTGTAATCACTCTAGCTTGTGCAAAAATATCAACTTGAGATATCAACTTGAAGTTTGTGCAGAATCTTCCTTTCATGATAACAATACGTCCTATTGAAAATGAGCTCAATCGCATAGGTAGTTTCTGAGATATTCGACTTTCTCTGAAAACCTTTTATGTGCAATAGTTTAAAAACTACGCAACCGATTTCAATTTTTTTTTTCAAAATATTTGTTTCGATGCCTTCTATCCAAATGCCTTCTATCCCATTCGGAAGCTTACTACCAATGGAATTGGCAGAACTGAAAGAAAGAAAGAGTTATAACACATAAAGTAATGGTCAGATGGTTTCGGCCAAAAAGGCACGAACCCCTGCTTGTTTCAATATCCGTAGTGGAGATAAGTGGATTCAACGAAATTTTGAAAAAAATAGATATGGGGAAGTTGACCTCAGAGAAATAAAAAATTTTGAGACAAAAAATTAGGTTTTTAGTAATAAACTGAAGACGAAGGCGAGTGCTACCCTCTCAAGGGACAATAAAAGAACACTTTTCCCACGAGTGTTGAAACCTATTTTTCATCACAATGTCTGCAAAGTGTGCGGAGTGTATGTAAAATTTCACCTTACACACAAGTCATGAAGTAGTATATTGTGTTCTTAGTGCGTAAAGATTTACTTTTTCGCACGTACGTGTAACACATCCTATTTTTTGTAATGCCCGCCTCAAAAGTTCACTTTTCGAAACCGTTTAGTGTGTGTAAAGTGGTTGTTTTACCCACAATGGGCGTAAAGTTCAAAGGTCGTGCGTAAAGTGAATTCTTGTGCTTAAAGCTTCGCTTTACGCACTCGAAATTCACTTTACGCACGACCTTTACGCACACCGTAGTAGCTTTACGCACGAAAGCTCACTTTACGCATGTTCGTGAACTTTACGCATGCCGTACGGAAACAACAACTTTACGCACACTAAACCATTTCGAAAAGTGCACTTTTCAGACAGGTATCACAAAATAGGATATTTCGATACGAGTGCGGAAAAGTGTTTTTTGGCTCATGGAATTATATCACTCGCCTTCGGCTCGTCCTATAAATCTCCCACAAGCCACAAAACACTTTTCCCATGAGTATCGAACGATATTTTTCACCATAATGTGTGGAAAAGGGACGTTTTAAAAAGTTACTTTTTCGCACAGAGTGATGAAACAGTACGTTATGTTACTAGGGCGTAAAGTTCCACTTTTTCACACGCACGAGTAACATCCTATTTTTTGTGGTACCTGCCGAGTTCAGTGTTCGGAACGGTAGTGGGGTTAATGTGGTTGTTTTTCTGCACGAGTGCGTAAATCGATGCTTTACGCACGAGAATCTACTTTACGCACGCTCGTGAACTTTACGCACGCCGTGCGGAAAACAACCGCTTTACGCACACTAAACCGTTTCAAAAAGCGCACTTTCAAGGCAGGTATCACAAAAAAAAATTATAGATTCCTCTAGATACTAAATGTTGACGACAATTACGTCCTATGAGAGTAATATTGTGTATTACTAGAGCGAAAAGCCAGCAGCCTATTGAAAAAAAATTAAACAGACCACAACGCAATTACAGAGACTTGAAAAATATGAATAGTCTTCCAAACGTAAAAACAAATTCCCCCAAATAATATCAATCGATTTCTACATGCGAAATTTTAATAAATATTCGTGATTCTTTTCAAAATTTGATACAAAGTACCTAGCAATCTTGGAATGCTATTTCAAGATTGAAAAAAGAATCTCATTTAAAAAACAACGACAAATTCAATAATGAAAACTACAATACTCCAAAGATAAAACTAACTGGAATTCTTGTTTTTTAACGGGTTTCGAGTCACACCAGCTAATCACCAATCAGTGATAGTGTGCTACAAGAGGATGACATGTATAAAATACGTAACTGCGTGTTATGTTCACGTCCCAAGCGGGTGATCTAGTCATACGGTCATGCATTTGCAACGGTGCCGTCGAAAAATTTAAAGTCCGACGTTTGTCGATAAAACAATAGTTACAAAGCTATTGCAAGTATTTAAAGCGCAATTAAGATTCTTAGTATAATCTCTCAAGTGCATTGACCAATCAAATACTACAATAAATCTGGAAAGTCTTCAGATAACTCCCTCGAGTCATTCATTATTTTCCACTCCGAATATTTATAGATCTCTCATGTTTCGAAAATAGAAATAACAACCTGAGTGAATTGGCTGAGAGGGGGACAAATGGAGAAATGAAACCGGTATCAATGAGGCTCTTGCGTACTTGTATCATCGACACGTGTCGTAACAATCGGGCGAGGACACAAATAAAATGGGTGAACCTTTTTAGATTTATGTAAATAAATTAGCAATATGCTTCCGAATGGTTATTTTGCACACCATTTCCTTCTATCATATAATTCATTGTTTATTTCATTTTATTAAATTGAATCCGATTTCGTTTTACCTAATTTTGTCAAATTTTCAACTTCGTTGAATCTTATCAGCATCATTTTTCTTATTATACCTTTTCTTCTATACAACCGATTGTCTTTTTTACAGATATATCTCTCCTCTCAGCCTTTCGATGAAATGTTGATAGAAAAATTTTATTTACACATACTTGAATGAATTTGAAACATCACATTCGAAGAAACCATCAGAAAGCTCATTCTCAGGGAAATTCGTGAAAAATTCAAAATTTTCAACAATCATCATAAAATTCAAATCAACCAATATAGCTATCGTAATCATCTTTTAACTTCGACTTAATGGCAGTAAAACCAACATTTTAACCTATGAATGAATTCATTTGAAGCATGATATTTAAAGATATCTCCGGAATTCTGATTTTCAAACAATACAAAATTTTCGAATAAATGAAAATAGCGATTATTGCTATCGCTTCCATCTTCGAACTCAGTGAAAGGGACATCCAAACAAATTTGTTAAGCCAACATTCTATCAATTCAGTACATTTTTCTTTAGTTATCGTGGGACAACAGATTTTCGAAAAAATTGAAAAAATTAATCGATGAATTAAATTTCAATTCATGGCGATCGATAGGGCTCGACAATTCCTACATTTGAAAAAAAGATTCAATTCCATCTATTCATTAGCGAACAATTTAGTAGCGAGGTGTTAAAACGGTTCAAGTCGACTCTTCTCTCAACTGAGTTTTTGAGGAATATTTCTGAATCCAAGGGAGATAGCGAAATTTCCGTAATTACCTTTGTTGTAGCTCCCAATTGGCTCAACAAAAAATGTTGTAACAAAAATTTTGCTATCTCCCTCAGAATCCAAGATATTCATTGAAAACTGGTCAATAGTCAAAATTGACTTGTACCGTTTTATCACTTCGCTACTGAATTGAAGAAAAACTTTTACACACGCATACACATACGTACGGACACGATCTAAAAATTGCATTTTCGGATCATAATGGGTGGACATAACGTAAAAAATTCAAAACTTAAATTTGAACGACTACAAAGCTTCCGTTCGGAACCAAAACGGAATGAATGTTCTACGAACCACCTTGGCACATTTCGAAAACGAATCATGTGTATTGCAGATCCATCAGTTGCGAACTAACCAACTCATAGCAATATTTTTCACGACTACCTATTTATTATTAAATTTGGAAAACAATAAAAAACTATAATTGAAGAAACCAACTTCTCGCTATGAAAAATCGTAAAACAGAATGGAGCAGTGTTGCAGGTGCATAATCTCCGATTGAACGGCGTAAATAGAGCTGCGTTAATAATACAAACAAACGTTGCATTTGAAACAGACCATGCAATGCCGAAAAAATGTGTCGCCTTAGGATGTTACGAATACGCGACCTCATGTCTGAGTTTCTCTCTCGTAAAACGCTCTGTCCGGCGAACATTTGATATATTCTCAATGAAAATAGAATGTTCAAAGCCGTGCCTTATTTCCCACACTAGATAGCGATGAAAAACGTGGAATCAACTGAGCTCATCACATGCTGCAATAAAAATGCAACACTAACGATACTCCTACAGTATCGTATTTTCTTCATGTCACTGGTTTAAACACCCACAAAAAAGGGGCGTAAGAGAGGGAAAGGAGCAGTGCAGGTTGCATGACGCTTGGGGCGCGCCGTGCCACGATGACGCCATGAAGTATCGAGCGGGGTTTACCACGCAGACTGACGTCACGATCACGACCTCAGTCAGACTGTGAGCACGTGAACAGCACGCTGGCGATCACGCGACAGCCAAATGATGGATCGGCTCCCATTGGTCGACAGGAGCGAGCCCCTTTACTCCATTGGAGAGGCGAATGCACACCGCATGATCACCAACACAATCGGACAATAACACATCGTGCCGTACGACCAAGGTACGATCTAGGCTTCATTACTCGACACGACGCCCAGCGAGTACCTTCATTGCTCTGCATTTTGTTTGTTAATTCTTTAATTATATGATGTAAAGATTTTTTTTATTTCTTCATTGATGAACTTTCCATTTATTTTTTTTACCGTTGAGTGATTGTTCGTTGTATTTCGGTCAGTGTCTCGATTGCAATTATTTGTTTAAACAATGGATCTAACTGAAGTGCCACTTTCACCACCCGCATCCCCTCAGTTGAAACAAGTTCATGTGAGTATTGTATAGTTGACTGACTTGATAGCTAGAGAGAGTTCAATAATTAAATGAGTGTTTTGAAAATTACGGAGTTACGCTGCGATGATTTGAATTGAGGCCGCGCTTTTGAGTGCGCAGGGGCCGATGCCCGCGAAAATTTCGAAGACTTTTGATAATTGAATTTTTTATTTACTATTGAGGGGTAACAGAATGCCGCTAATTTTCCATATTTTTTAACAAATTTCTGGCTGAAAGTTATCGATATTTTTGCAAATCAAAGCCCATTAATCTTCAGGCAGCAATGATGAAGATCAATGTGCTTTGGGTTAAAAAAATATTAATAACTTTGAGCAGGAAATTTGTTGGAAAATTTCGAGGAAACGGTGGCCTTCTGTTACCCCTGAACGGGAGGAATGAAAGACAAAAATGATAATTTTGGTTTTTATGAATTAAGGTCGAACCCCTGCAGTTGTCGTTTAGTGTTGAGGCTCTGTTGCGAAAGGAGTCTGTGCATGTCCGGCCGGATTTGCCACCCACACCCCAATCGTCCGACACCGAGGAGGATGAGCAGCCGGCGCGTAAACGCCGCTGTATAGAGCAGCAATGCGAATTGACCAAGGTAATTTAATGTGCTTACAGTCAGAATTATTCAGCCGTATGTTAACCAGAAGTGAGAAACTTTCACTTGTCTTCAAGTTACTACGGGAAGGAAAAAGGTGGAGAAAAATTACCAAACAAATCGAGTAATCCTGGAGCGAAATCCATTTCTAGGTTTTTTCATTCTAGGGGAGGGTGGGGTAAATGGACACTTTAGACTTTTTTAAAATTATTCATAACTGAAAAACAAGTTTATCAATTGGGCTCAGTTTAGGCTCGTCACAAAGGGGAAGATTTGTTCTTTATATTGAAAAAAAAATTATTGAATTACATCAACATTTCAACCCCTCGTTGATATTTAAAAAAAAATCAAAAGTGTCCGTTTTACCCGAATCTCCCCTATATCGAGACAAAAAGTGCGAAACGAATGGTGAATTTTTCACTACTGATCCCGGAAATTTTTATCATGTTTAATTATCACTGAAATTTCGGGAAATCTTGTCACTGAAAAATCCAATATTCCATTGATTTTCTGTTCGAATGATCTAAAAATCAATGAAGTATATTTTCCATGAAATTTCGACAAATTTCTAACAGTGTAATTTCGATACGAGTGAGACAGCTACGCCTCGGGCCGCCACCCCGAGAATTTCTATTATTTATTATTTTTTCTATTATATTGAAAAATATATAAGAAATATATATAATATAGGCTAATTTAATATACTCTTCGAATATATATAAGATTTATATAAAATATATATAAAGCACATGTATATAAAATTATATTTTATATAACCTTGATACATAAATCAAACCAATTCCATATATAAAATATATAATTTTAAGAGTATCTATTTTTCCGTATGCGCCACTTCACACTTGTGAAAATTTCTGTCTCACCTCGTGCCAAAAAGTACTTTTTCGTTTATTCGTAAACGAAAAGGCACCTTTCGGCATGAGGAGAACCTAGCAGTAGTGTCAAAAAGTATTTTTTTATTGAATGACAATTTCTCTCCACGATTACCTTTTCTACACTAAAACTTGCCACGACTTTCTAGACAATTTTTATTCAACTTTTCTCTTCGTGCAGACGAATGATTATCAATATGAAACATTTCTGTTCTAGATGTTGCTAGACGGCACACCACCACCCAGTCCAGAGCCAGCTCGCGTCTCAGTGATAATGCATGCAAATCGCGACGGCACCTGTCGCCCAGCAACCCTTCCAATTTCCGTAATGAAAGCACCAATTAGTCACCAAAAAGAAACTCCCTCATCGAACAGAGAAGTGGATATGTCCAGCCACCAAAAATGGCCGGAGCCTGAAAACATTCTGAGGAACTTCCAATTAAAAATGAGCCTGTGTAAAGAAGAAATCATCGCCAACAGCAAGAACACAGATCGTGAGGTGACGAGAATGGAGAAAATTGAAGGACAAAGATTACAACCATTAGCACCAAAACCAGCGCCCATGGGACAGATAACAATGGTACCAGTAACGGGTATCTTTGGAACGCCCATGGTACTTCCCCGCACTCCTCTTCTTCTCGTTACAACACCATCGACAGTTACTACAAATACAAAAACAACCTCGACTGATGCTGGGGCTCGAAGACGGGTTTACGAGTGCGAGCATCCAGGCTGCGGCAAAAATTATTTCAAATCATCGCATTTAAAAGCCCACACCCGGACACATACGGGAGAAAGGCCATTCCCCTGTCCTTACGACGACTGTGGCAGGAGATTTTCCAGGAGTGACGAGCTCTCACGTCACAAGAGAACACACACTGGGGAAAAGAAATTCGTTTGTTCGGTTTGTCAAAGACGATTTATGCGGAGTGATCACTTAGCAAAACATGTGAAGAGACACGTCAGAGACAAAAATTCGACTGATACGTTCAACCCTAACTCATCATCAACTCCTCAAAGAACGACAAGTTCATCTCAATTGCAAATGGGACAGAGACCAGTGACGGTCAATTTACTTCCAGTGCTTGCGTCTAGACTGACACACCTACCAAACTTAATACCTCCCCAACTTGCCGCATAAATTATTGACTATTACTTCTCTAGTCGTTTTGGTTCAACAATCATGTTCAAACTTCATATGAGAACTCTCAAACAAAAGAAAAATCGTACTATGTATTATACTCTGTCATGAGAAGCATCATGATTTCTACTTATCGAACAAAATGAGTAATTATTAATAATGTAAGTGTGTCTGTGATCTCTGATGTGTCTAAAGAAGAAACAGCTCATGGTCGATGAATTGAAAAACATCGACATGAGAAATCGTAAGGACGAAACCGACATTGAAATATTGTATATATAGTTCATGTTCAAATGCTAAGACTTCTCCCTAGGATTACTTTGCTTGTAATATAATTGTATATAAAAGATCAATATAGAGTTATGTACTTTCTTAAAACGTTGAGTTTTTTTCTTGATAGCATCGACCATCCACATCCACTCAACACCCAATTTTCCCAAATTTTTTACGTATGTATTTTATGGAATCTTGTTGGGAATTTGTAGACCTTCAGAGCAGGCTCAAGTTCAAATATAGCAGAGTAGAATTTCACAAATTTTCTGTTGTTTTTTTGTGATTTTTGGCTTATATAACTCATTTCTGATGAACCACGCCCAAGAAAGGGTAGTTATATGGGTCAATCTGTGACATGTGCTCAAATTTCTTAAGCAATATCTACGCCCTACTTAGCGTTAGAGCTTTCGGAATTTCATTAATGGAGTGTGGTGTGTATTATCAATACATGGATAAATCTACATTTATGGGAACAAGTGGGAAATTGCTCTTGTATTGCATATCGTATAGTTGTTTTTGCTAGTAAATTAGTGCAATATGCTTCCGAATGGTTATTTTGCACATAATTTCCTTCCATCATGTATAATTCACGGCTTATTTCATTTTATTAAATTGAATAAGATTTCTTTTTAACTAATTTTGTCGGATTGTTAACTTAGTTGAATGTTATCAGCATTATTATTCTTATTATCCCTTTCTTCTATACAATCGATTGTCTTCTTTACGGTTCTATCTCCCCCCTCAGTCCTTCAATAGAATGTTGATAGAAAAATTTTATTTTTACATACTTGAATGAATTTGAAACATCACATTTGAAGAAACCAAATTAAATTTACCAAACCATTAAATCAACTAATATAGCTATCGTAATCATCTTTTAACTTCGACTTAATGACATCAAAACAAACATTTTAAGCTATGATTGAATTTGTTCGAAGCATGATATCCAAAGATATCTCGGGAATACTGATTTAAAAAAAAAATCCTGAATTTTTGCAAATTTTCTAATAAATCAAAATAACGATCATAGCTATTGCCTTCATCTTCGAACTCGGTCAAAGGAACATCCAAACAAATTTGTTAAGCCATCATTCAATCAATTCAGAAAAATTTTTTTAGCTATTGTGAAAAAACCATTTTTGAAACAAATTTTAAAAAATTAATAAATGAATTAAATTTTAATTAATGAAGACTGATAGGGCTGAACAGTACCTACATTTGAGGGAAAAAAGATTCAATTCCATCGACTCATTAGCGAGCAATCAAAGAAAATTTTGTTTATACGCATACGCACATACATACGTACGGACACGGTCTAAAAATTGCATTTTTGACACTGCTGCTAAGTTCTCCTCGTGCCGAAATAGTATTTTTCCGGCCTGTTGCGATGGGGTTTTTTACTCGTGCGGCGTTGGCCTCCGAGCCGCAGGCGAGGACTGGCCAACCACACGAGTAAAAAAACCCCATCGCAACAGCCCAGGAACAATATTTTTCTGTAGTGATTTTCAAGTTTTCGAGTTTGGGAAGTATGTAATACCAATTTCCAGACGAGAAATCGTGAGAAGCAGTATAGAAAAGTGACTTTTCGTTTATTTGTAAACGAAGGAGGCACAGTTCGGCCACTCGCTGAACGGTAACATCACTGTCAAAATAGTATATTTTGATTCGCCTGCGACTCGTGCTATAAACCTCCCACGAGCCAAAAAACACTTTTCCCATGAGTATCGAACGCTATTTTTCATTACAATGCGTGGAAAAGGGACTTTTTACCTAAACAGTTACTTTTTCGCACACGATGATGAAATAGTATATTTCGTTACGAGTGCGGAAAAGAGTTTTTTGGCTCGTAGGAGGTTTACAGCACGACCCGAAGGCGAGTGATATAATCTCACGAGCCAAAAAACACTTTTCCCACGAGTATCGAACGCTATTTTTCATCACAATATGTGGAAAAGGGACTTTTTAAGTACGCGAGGTGTGCCTAAAATAGTCTATTTCGATACAAGTGCGACGGGGGGTGGCAACGAGTGTGAAGTTGACGGCCCCAGGCGAAGCCGAGGGCTGCCAATCATACGAGTTAAAACACCCCGTCGCACGTGTATCCGAACTATATTTTTTGTTAGTGATGTTACGTTCAGCGAGTGCCGAACTGTGCCATTTTTCATTTACTAGTAAACGAAAAGTCTTTTCGTTTACACGTTTCGACTTTTCGTTTACTAGTAAACGAAAAGGCACTTTTCGACACGGGCTGAACGTAGCAGCAGTGACAAAATTTGTATATTTCGTAACGAGTGCAAAAAAGTGTTTTTTGGCGAGTGGGAGGTTTATATCACGAGCCAAAGGCGAGTGATATGATCCCACGAGCTAAAAAACATTTTTTCACGAGTTACGAACAATATTTTTCATCACAATGTGGCGGAAATTGGACTTTTAGGCACGCGGAGCGTGCCGAAAAGTTCACTTTTCGTCACAGCGTGATGAAAAATTACTTTTTTGCACAGCGTGATGAAAAATTCCGTCTCCCTCATATGGAAATGTACTATATCGAACGTTTTGGATCATAATGAGTCGATATAACACGAAAAATCCAAAACTTGAATTTGAACGATTACAAAAAGAAGATAATTATAGAATCAATGCTGCCCGCCACAACAGAGTTTCTGATACCATAACTTTCAAGGATGTTGTTTACCAACAAAAAAGTTATCTCAGTTCTTTAACAATAAGTGTCTGAATTGCATAATCTGACATCAACATGGACCCAGTTTAGAAATCAATTATCACCAGCAAAGTTAATTATATGCTATAAACAACGTCAATGGCAACGAGAAAAATTAAACCATTCAAGATTCATCAACATGGAACATTAGAACATTTCTCAATTACTACAGAAATTCGTTGAGCAATGAAACAACATTCGTCGAGGTGAGAAACAGAAAGAACGTTCTAATAAATTATCGAGACAACAGATTCATACGGAAGGGCTACATTTTTCAATTGTTTTGTCGGCCTTATAAAAGTTTCCTCTGAGATATTCCAAATGGATCTGCGATACAGTCTATACGCTACGGGTCAGAAGGTAAACACTTCAAGGTTTCCTGGGTGGACTTCGACTTGTTTTCGTTTTCTGATTCATCAGTCTCAAATTTGTTGGTCTGCCCGCAAGTGTTCGGCACTTGGTATCATAAACAATTCATCTGTTCAAATCCTTCCCACTCTTGAACTATTCACCGTACATAAAACATTCGATTGAAAAATGTTCCCCTCCCCAAGATGAAGAGCCGTTTTACATTTATGTTAATAACTTGTTTAGCCATTGCGATAGATCTCTATTTTTGACGTAGTTACACGCCAGTTCGGCGTGTAGCCCGGGTTACGCACACCAGGCGTTAGAGGAAGAATGAAAGACGTCCTATCTCGGCTGCTCATTAAGATAACAACACGAATCCAAAAATTCTTTCGATACTAAAATGGGATTACTGTTAATTTTCCAAATCACGATGGAATGATTTGACTATAAAAATTTTCAAACGAATGGATTATTTGACACTGACTCTCAGATGTTTAACTTTAGACCGCACAGAGACCGGTCATGGAAGGTGCAGCTGAAATAGTCTTAATTACTCCATTAATTTTTCAAATTTTTTGGCTTCTTGGGGTTCATACCAACTGCGTCTCCGCGGCGAACCCTGGGTAACGCTGAACGTTGGTAGGGCTTCATATAAAATGCCGTACCTGCGTTTTGGAATTTAATTTGAATCTCATGAATAAATAATTTTTGAAAACTATACCGCCCGCCCGCACAGAAAAGAATATAAGCCAGAACTTATAAGTGAGATATAGTGATTTTGCCGAAATTATATCTTGAATATATCCGCCTTATATACCAGGTATATGCTAAATATATCCGGTGACATATATGTACACACATATATCCAACATATTTTTCAGATATTACATTTTTTGCCGGAAAGTATACCACACATGAGCGGATATAAGTGACATATATTTCTGCATATATATTTTTTCCATATGCGAGGAGGGAGGTGGCGGTTGGGAAGTCCCGTACATCTACATGAGTACACATCACAATGGATGAAGTGTTTTACAATTGTTCAAATTCATTTTCAGCTACCTAGATCGCCTTGGCAATTTTAAGTTACAGAAATCTAGTTTTATCTCATGAAATATACGTGATCGGCATCAATCATTGTTTCAGAAATATTAAGAGTATTATTTCCCCAAATAAGCGAATTCATTCGTTTATCATTGGAGCTTGGAAAATAATAAATAATTGAGAATTAAAATTTTTTTCAATAACTATTAGGTAAATAATGGGAAATTTTTTCAAAATATATTGGAGATTATCAAATAATCGTCATTCTTCCGAATTCGATTATTTATTGGTAAAATAATTCGGAATTCAGATATTTAATTGTTGATTAATTTAATAATTGAAAATGGTCAAGTTCTATTACTTGATTGAGTATTATGAAATTAATGGTAATGATAATTTATGATTATGCCTATCTCCGGAAATATATTAGTGAAATAAGAACGCTTTACTTAACCCTAGTCCGGTCACCCTACGGGACCCAGTGATTCCCTCCGCGACCCTCCGCGAGAATGCGCCGCCTTTTTATTTAGGCCCCGTTGCCGAATTTACTCTACACTGCGTGGGCGTTTTTCCGCGAGTTTCCGACAACGTTGCGTGACCGTGCATTCCTTTTAAGGGGTCTCCACAGTAATTTTCGCCACAAAATGACAATGTGCTATTGAACTGAATATGTCATATAATAATCAAGAATAGAAAAAAGACAATTGTAAAAAACTCTGAGTAGTTTTATCGGTTCATTTGTGTTTAATTAATCATTCGAATTTCTGCTTATACATGGACTTTATGAACGCTATTGTGTCCCTTGTCCCTTAGCCTGTTGACAATGTGCTAGCGAACAAAGGAAGCTATATTTATCTATTTTTGTGGAATAAATTAACGATAAAAATAATTGGCGCGATGTCTGTCACTATCTAACATACGCCATGTTTGATATTTCATCTCTCTCTCGAAAATAATCTCACTAACTTAGGCATTTTACACTCTATTCACCCGCGCGCCGATCCCCGCTTTGCGCTACTGAGGAGACCCCCTTAACATAGAACAAAAAAATTCTTCTGTTGGAAATAATTTATTTCCTTTTGGAATTTTGGTAATTATGTTATTCTAAAACCACGATAATATTTTATACACTTCAATTGAAAAAGTCAAATTTTGTTGAATATTTCCGGTTATAGAAACAATGGTAGGTAACGAAAAGCGACGCGCTACGACCAACGGAGTGTTAAGAAATGTGTTCGAGTTTATACATTCTAAGAGCAATATTTTACCAGCAATTCCAGTCGAATCATATTCAACTTCACCAAATTGCGGTTTTACATGAAATTGTTTTTGTTGTTGTATATGAACATTCGATAGAAAATATTTGACGCGCTCTCTCTTTACTTCCATAAATAATGAAAAATCAATAAGTTATAGATAACTCAAAACGTTCGCATTATGACGTCACGCCAGAACGCTAACACGTGAAACATTGTGACGTCATACATTTGTCATCACATGCAGACGTTTCTTCGCTTCACTGTAATTGCTCAATTTTTCATGAATTTCCAAAATAAAAGAAGCATATCTAATGTTTTCCATTCAATTCACATATTTCATAATTTTATCGAATAATAGTATATTTCAGGCGAGTGCCATGGGGTTTTTTACTCGTATGGAGTTAGCGTCCGAGCCGAAGGCGAGGACTGGCCAATCACGTGAGTAAAAAAAACCCCATGGCATTAGTCGTGAATGATGTTTTTCCGTAGTGATTTTCACTTTTACGAGTTTGGGGAAGGGCCAACACCAATCCCCGAACGAGGAAAAGTGAAGGTCAATACGGAAATAAATGTCATGGAACAACCCAATTTTTTGAACAATTTTTCAGCAAAGCGATTGATACAAGCAAACTTTTTGTTTAAATTTCTTCAATAATTGCGTCCTTCTTACTGACAACCAAATTATGGTTATGGTTCAATGACGTAATTTGAAATGATTTTGCACAATGTACCAAAACCATAGTGAACATAAATTTCGACCCAGAATTGATGACCGAAAGAAATTATTCGATGAGTGACGAAATAGTACATTGTGGACCAAGGACAAAAAGTCATGTTTTCCTTGCCCGAGGTACACATGACATTTTTTCACACCCCTGCAAAGAAAGGTTTGTTCTTTCCCAGATAACAAAATTTGCCGATGGGCTGAAGTTTATCCGTAAATTTCGATCTTGTTTTGCAGATAAACTGAACATGATTTGCCGATAGTTTGATGACATAAGGACGGCATATTTTGTGCAATTGCTTTCTGATGAGCGCGAGGAAAGTGAATACTTGCCGCTCGAGGGTGCAAAGCAAAGTATAAACTTTCCGTGCAGGGGTGTGAAAATAGCTATTTTCGTCACAAGGCCGAAAAATACCATTTTCACACATCTGCACGGAAAGTTCGTGTTTTGCTCCCTGATAAGTGAGAAGAAAGTGAGTACATTCCGCTCTAGGGTGAAAAGTTGCTCTTTCAGGCAAAAGGTACTAATTACTTTCCGCCCAAGGGCGAAAACTCAGTACTTTCCTCCCTCGGGAACAACCTCGAACCCTTGAAAGTATTCACTTTCCTCCCGCTCATCAGAAAGGAAATACAAAATTACAAAAATACAAAATACAAAATACAAAAACACAAGGCGTGTTAAAAAATAGCATGTGCCTCTCGGGCGGAGAAAACATGACTTTCCGTCCTTGGTGCACAATATAGTATTCTGACGAGTGTGAGGGTTGCAGATCGACGCGAAGCTGAGGAATGCAAACACACGATTCAGAAAAGTTGTTTTCGGCCGAGTGACGAACTCGTATATTTCGATACGAGTCTTTGCCTCGGGCCGCCAACTTCACACTCGTGAAAATTCCCGTCGCACATGCGTCGAACCGCATATTTTGACAGTGATGTTACGTTCAGCAAGTGGCTGAACTGTGTCTTTTTCGTTCACACGTAAACGAAAAGACTTCGTTTAGTTTTCGTTTATGAGTAAACGAAAAGGCACTTTTCGACACAAGATGAACGTAGCCGCAGTATCAAAATAGTATATTTCGTTACGAGTGCGGAAAAGAGTTTTTTGGCTCGTGGGAGGTTTATAGCACGAGCCAAAGGCGAAAAGAGTGTTAAAGTCATTGTTAATAATTCCACCACATCCTTTTAGATATATGCAAGTGCCACCGGGATTTCCTCATCATTTCCTAGGAATTGAATGAATTATCGTCATCTTCACATACAAACTATTGCCAATGTGGTTGCTTTCGCGCTTCTTCAGGCCTCGATAGAATGCAGGTCAAAATAGAATTACCATAATTTTAAAGTCATCTATTGCTAAAAATAATCAAAACGTAATTTTCAGGAATCATTGAATAATTGCGATTTTTTACGATAAGTGGAAATGGGTAATTGGTTAGTCGATCAAGCTTGTATAATAATTTTCCCTGGTCAACGAAACTTCTGGTATACTTGCATCAGCCCAAGGACCCCGCCTTCTTTTTTTCATATCAACAAATGCCATTGACGAGTAGACTGGGAGTGTTGGACCGGTAAATGATGCAAGATGCGTACTCCGTTACGAAGATTTATACTTATTACCACAATTATTTGTTGAACAAATTATGATGCTGGAGCGGAATCATTGAGCTTGACCCGTGTCATTTTTTTTTCTTCTACATGGCACGGCGCCGTGAATTAATTAATGCACTTAATGCGCATTTGCTGCATTGATTGTCCACTTAAAGTTGATCGTGAAGTCATTAAAAGGGGGCAAAAATAGTATGCTGTAATAATAGTGGAAAGTAATGAAAATCATTTATGGATTGTGTAAAATTTATGTTACATGTTTGTTTCTTTCATTATTTCTCATGATTGGAGAATAACACCTATTCTTCAAAAAATATATTTATAACAATATTTCAATATTCATAGAAAATATGGAAATGTAAGCTTTTTCTGAATTTTTTCATACAAAAACTATATAAAATGCGATTGTTCTCAACAAAAAGCACACATGAAGTGACTAAATGGGCTATTCGACCCTTTAGCCAATTTTTTAAATATTTAGTTTCGAAGTACTGATATTTGGGCCACTGAACGTGAAAGTTCTGTACCTCATCGAAAGGATATCAAAGATTTCCAAGTCAAATTTCCTGTCGCTAATTCATAGAATAGCCCAAACATTTTCTAAGCAGTTTTCATCAAGTCGTCGATTTCTCGACTGTCGATGATTCTTCTCAAAATTGAAAAAATCGATAAATTCTTCAGTAATCTTTTCTACTTGGCGTGAAACTTTTTCGTTGAATCTGCTGCCATATTATAAAGAGTTTGACAGGGTTTGTATGCTTCTCCGTAGTGACTAGCATACTCTTCCATCTTTCTGACGAGATTACCGGCGCCATACGAGTCGACCCATCTGAATGGACCGCCCGTGAATGGTGGGAAACCAAGACCAAATACAGCGCCAATGTCACCCTCGAGCTAGAAAAAAAAGCAATTCATCATCAGCTTGAAAATTTCATTATGTGTAGTCCCTAGTAACCTTTATATTTTGTAAAAAAAACTGCGCCAAGAAAAAGTTTTCTTTGGTTCTTACTGGGAAGTAGAAATTGTTGAAAAATACAAAGAAATGAAAAAGAAAGCCAAGTCAGCAATGTCGAATAAACGAAAATAATGCACAATCAGATTTCTATAAGAGAAATAGTTTCAAATCGAATGAGGATTTTAAAAAAATTCTTGATGAAATAAAAAATTAGTAGAAGGAGGACCAACGTCCTTGGCGCGGATCAGAAGATGGAGAATTAGATTGATACTAGACAATGAGTTGAAAAACTCCGCGCCAAGAACGTTGGTCCTCCTTCTACTAATTTTTTATTTCATCAAGAATTTTTTTAAAATCCTCATTCGATTTGAAACTATTTCTCTTATAGAAATCTGATTGTGCATTATTTTCGTTTATTCGACATTGCTGACTTGGCTT
Source organism: Diachasma alloeum (assembly GCF_001412515.2). Taxonomy (NCBI): domain Eukaryota; kingdom Metazoa; phylum Arthropoda; class Insecta; order Hymenoptera; family Braconidae; genus Diachasma; species Diachasma alloeum. Next base: position 486,793 of record NW_021680371.1, on the reverse strand, counting down.
TCTTTTTCATTTCTTTGTATTTTTCAAAAATTTCTACTTCCCAGTAAGAACCAAACAAAACTTTTTCTTGGCGCAGTTTTTTTACAAAAACATGTGTTTTTGTTTTTTTAGGGAGATTTCATTATTTTTTTCAAAATAAACAAGGAATCGTTTTTATATCCTGTAAATTTTTTCATTTTCAATTCAATTCGGCTCATTTATTTTTCACACGATAAATCATCTTTCCAATTAACAATCGAAGTAAAACAAATAGTTCTATTCCATAGTCGTTATTTGCACCGACTTTTAATTATTTATTCAAGATTTTCCAACTGAATTTGCTTCTTCGAGAATTCATTTGTGCACGAAACTCGATTGAAAAATATCTGTGGAATTCATCATTCGTGCACCATATTCAATTTGTAAATGCCCGGGCTTCCCTCCTTGGTGCGTATGGTTGTATTGCACTGCTACCAACTCCGTAACAAAAAAATGATAGGCAGCCCAGTTCGGAGATATTTTTTTTCAAATTGTTCGTTTTTTTACAATTACTCGAGTTCTACTCATCTGATTTCGATTTATTAGGGATCAAAATTTTCCATTTTTCACCACCTATAAGAATGTTTTTTATCCAAATTTTTTCCAATCTCTCGATGCTCGAAATNCTAATAAATCGAAATCGGATGAGTAGAACTCGAGTTATTGTAAAAAAACGGAACAATTTGAAAAAAATCATATTTCGGAACTGGGCAGTCAAAAAAATCTGAAAAAATTTGAGAGATAGTTTTTCAAGCCCTCTAATCGTAGAAAAAATCACCATAAATTTTCAAGAGGGTGAGGGTTAGCCNCGATGCTCGAAATAACGAATGTTCGAGAAAAAAAAACATTGAAAAACTTAAATTTGACTAATTACATCACGGTTGATTTTTTTTTTTTTTTCAGTAATTCCTATAATCAAAACAAAAATTTTGAGCCGTCATACATGTTGGGTTTCATCTTAGATCTATTTTATTTTTTATTTTTTATTCTCAAAATTCCGCGAATTCGGTCAAAATACCCCAAAATGTAATTGATTGATTTTGATTATAATCAGTATGAAGAAAATTTAAATATATACCTATATATGACATATTTTTTCGATACATAATTAAAGTCATTTTAAGGTGTTTTCACCAAATTTTCGCAATTTTAAAAAGAAAAAATTAACAAAAAAATTCATCCTGGATGGAACCCAGCATGATGACGGCTCAAAATTTTCGTTTTCATTATAAGAATTGCTGAAAAAAAATTAATATAATCGACCGTGACGTAATTGGCAAAATTCAAGTTTTTCAACTTTTTTTTTTCGAAAATTCGTTATTTCGAGCATCTAAAGATTGGAAAAATTAAAAAAAAAAAACATTCTTCTAGGTGGTGAAAAATTGAAAATGAAAATTTTCCCCCCTAATAAATCGAAATCGGATGAGTAGAACTCGAGTTATTGTAAAAAAACGGAACAATTTGAAAAAAATCATATTTCGGAACTGGGCAGTCAAAAAAATCTGAAAAAATTTGAGAGATAGTTTTTCAAGCCCTCTAATCGTAGAAAAAATCACCATAAATTTTCAAGAGGGTGAGAGTTAGCCGTTGACTCATTTGGCATGCAATACCTCATATGTAAATGGGGGGTTTCGCTAATTATTGGTATGGGTTTGTACCTTTAAAAATTTAATTTTATTGAGGCGTCTTAGATGGCTTTCTTTTCATTCGAAAGAGCTAAAAATTTTTTTTTCAAATTTTATTACGCCTACAACGTTAATTATTGAGTTCTATGAGCTTTTTACAAAATTTGGTATTTCAGCACAGGTCAATTTTTTGTTGGGTTTTCAATAAGTATTTCCGACGGANTAAAAAAAAAAAAAACATTCTAGGTGGTGAAAAATTGAAAATGAAAATTTTCCCCCCTAATAAATCGAAATCGGATGAGTAGAACTCGAGTTATTGTAAAAAAACGGAACAATTTGAAAAAAATCATATTTCGGAACTGGGCAGTCAAAAAAATCTGAAAAAATTTGAGAGATAGTTTTTCAAGCCCTCTAATCGTAGAAAAAATCACCATAAATTTTCAAGAGGGTGAGAGTTAGCCGTTGACTCATTTGGCATGCAATACCTCATATGTAAATGGGGGGTTTCGCTAATTATTGGTATGGGTTTGTACCTTTAAAAATTTAATTTTATTGAGGCGTCTTAGATGGCTTTCTTTTCATTCGAAAGAGCTAAAAATTTTTTTTTCAAATTTTATTACGCCTACAACGTTAATTATTGAGTTCTATGAGCTTTTTACAAAATTTGGTATTTCAGCACAGGTCAATTTTTTGTTGGGTTTTCAATAAGTATTTCCGACGGAAATTTTCCATTCTTTCGATTGAGCATGGTGTCAATTAGCTCACGACATGGGAAATGCTATAAAATAGCTGAAAAAGAAAATTGTGCATGGTAGCCCCTTCCCCCACCTTGATTGGATATTTTTTTAATTCGTTACCCAAAGTGACTATTTTTACGAGACATATTAAAAAATTAGACTGGTACTCGGATTCGTTCTATCCAAAAATTTTATTTTTCTTTTTTTCTTTTTTTTTCTTTTTTTTCTACAATTTTTCATTTGAAAATTCATTATTTAACGATCATTTATAGACCTTCAATAATGAATTTTAAATCATTTCTGTCGGAAATACATATTGAAAACCCGAAAAAAATGACCTCTGCTGAGGCGTAAAATTTTCTCAATAACTCATAAAATTCCAAAATTAATGTTGTGGGGATAATAAAATTTGAAAAAAAAATTAGAAAACAATTTTTAGAGGGCTTTTGAATGATAAAAAAAGTCATGTAAGAAACCTCAAAAAAATTAAATTTTTGAAGGTGCAAAATCATACCAATAATTGGCGAAATCATCCAAATGTGAATCTAATGAAGGGACTGACCCCACGACTGCGAACGGATACGAAAACTTTCACCGGTACGTCAAACGATCGACCGACGGCACCAAATATCAATTTAACATTCAATTTGTTACAGTATATTATCTAACAGCGAGTTCAGGATAATTTTAGAATTCAGATTCTTTATGAGTACATTTCAACACCAGGCGGTGAGGAACTTTTCTGGCGAATATGAGTGTACAGGACGAACCGAAGGCGAGTTCTGTAATCGTATGTGGTAGAAAAGTTCTTCACGGCCGTGTCACCTTTACGCACGAGAATTTACTTTACGCACGACAAGCAGGGATAGCCAAATTTGTAATATTTAATTACCGTTGAATATGGTAACTATGAATTAAATAACATCACTCTTAAATTTTTTGAGTATTGAAGTATCATCAATTTAAATATTCAAATTTTCAACTATTTTATCAATCAATAATTGAGGTAGGAAGATTGATGATTATTTGTGTAATCGAAAATCCCCTTTTAAGAAATTTGAATTATTCTCTAGTAGTTAATTTACAGTTTCATATTAACAAATTTTAAATACATGATTATTCAAAAAAAAATCAGATTATTAATATTATATTATTTGAAAAATTAGATCAACATATTTAATACCTTCATTAATGTAAGGGTCAAATTCTTGTAATATTACAGAAATTTAATATTGATGTGGATCCCTGAAAACAAGCACTGTACGCACACCAAACGATTTCGAAAGGTGAATTTTTCAAGCAGGTATCACAAAATAGTATATTGTGTTACTAGTGCGTAAAGTTTCACTTTTTCACACGCACGAGTAACACATCCTATTTTTTGTGGGATCTGCCGAGTTCACTATTCGGAACGGTAGTGGGGATAATGTGGTTGTTTTTGCGCACGAGTGCGTAAAGTTCAAGAGCGTGAAGTGAATTCTTGTGCATAAAGCCTCGCTTTACACACTCAAAATTCACTTTACGCACGCTCGTGAACTTTACGCAGGCCATGCGCAAAACAACCGCTCTACGAACACTAAACCGTTCCGAAAAGTGCACTTTTGAGGCAGGTATCACAAAAAGTCTTTTCGCTTACTTGTAACCCTTTCCCTTTTTTCCCCTATTTTCCTTTTTCTTCATATTTACACTCATTCATTTGTCCTTAACGCATTTTCACCATTCCTGATAGTCGCTTGACTCTCTCAGTACGGTATCAATAGAAATTTCGGTAATTGTTTTTTCATTGGCACTTGCCTCTACAGGAGTGAGAGGATAAAACCATTAGGATTAGAAGAAGAAGAAGAAGAAGAAGAAGAAGAAGAAGAATTGTTTTTTCAGTTTATGTGAGCAAGTAGAACTTACAGGATTAGCAAGGATATTTTCCTCGAGACACAGTACAGCTTCATTGACGAATCGAGTAACCATCCTCAACTGAAGATCTTCATCAGCAGTGCTACCTTTCGGCTCCAGGTGGTATTTCTTTAGAATATCTAAGGCTCCAAGATTAATATCTCTGTCTTTTCTGCCAGCTTCGTAGACGTAAATTCCTTTCCCCGATTTTCGGCCTGAATAACAAAAATTATAAGCACGATGAGAAAAAATAGATTAATTGATAGTCCAACAGGATGGATCAGCAGAGACATGTATTCAAAGGTCTTAGAGATTATGACGAACCGGATAATTCTAAACAAAACAAAATTTGCGGGATAATTCTACATGTATGAGAAATTTACATGAACCTGTCTTACAAGAATAGTTTCGTTGACAATTTTTCTAGCAAAATCTTTCTATCGTGAATTTTTCCTTGCAAAAAAACGTTTGGAAAGTTCTATAAAAATTGGATAGAAGGCAAATTCCTATAAACTTCTCTCTTTGGAGAAGTTTATATTACTTTTTCTATGGATAAGATCCATATGAATCTCATAGCAGAAGAAAATTTCCGATAGAAATTCTCCTATTTTCTGTAAGAATTCCTACACCGAGAAAAAAAAATTTTTAGTGTCAACTGAGCGTGTCGTCTAAATAACTAGCGAGCAAAAAATCCTGGAAATAAGGGACCGTTTCACTCATTTTGAGGAAATTATTCCGAAAAATCAGAAAAAATCCCTTATTTCAGTCATTCTTACTGAACTCTAGTAGAACGGTAACTAAATTCAAACACTTTTTCTCCTACCTCGGAGCAAATGTTCTTTTTGGAGTTCAGAATTTTTGGATTCTTAAAATAAGAACATTCTCATTCACTGAGAAAATGAATTATTTTTGCCAAACATCCATTTACTTGAAAGAAGTATTCATTTTTTCAATACCGTATTTCTCCAATCTAGTCATTCCCAGGCAATTCTGACCCTGGGTTTTCGACCTCGATGACCCTTATTTATACTCTTACTCTGATCCTTGTGACCCTCATTTGGACCCTTGATCTTGTGACCCTCAATTTGACCCATATGACCTTCGTGACCCTTCTTTGAGCCATTATTCTGACCCTTATTTTGATTCTCGAGACCCTGATTTTTACTCTCATGACCCTTATTCTGACCCTTGTGACCTTTATCTTGGCCCTCATGACCCTTATTTTGGCCCTCATGACCCTTAATTGGAATAACAAAGAAATTATCATTGAGAATGAGAGTACTTACCCAAATACCCAGCTTTAACCATGTCACTCATAATATGAACGTCGCCCCCTTGGAACCTCGGTCCAAATGCTTTGCTAAGATCAGCACCAATATGTGATCCAACATCGATGCCCACCTCATCGCAGAGCGTCACAATCCCAACAGGAAATCCGAATTTCTTCGTAAGTTTATCCAAATGCATGGGATCAGCCCCCTCCTGAAGTAATCTCAACATTTCCGTCGACATAGTACTGAGGATTCTAGTTGTGTAGAATCCAGGACCGTCACCAACAGTAATAACAACTTTTCCCTGTTTCAATCCAACATCAACAGCAGTCTTGATTGTTTCCGTTGATGTTCCCTTGTGCGTAATGATCTCAAGAAGTTGCATTTTGTCTACTGGTGAGAAATAGTGCATGCCAATGACTTTGTCAGGACGACTGCTTCCAGCAACAATTTTAGTGATTGGTATTGCTGATGTGTTTGTAGCAATAATACAATGCTCGGGGGTATTGGCCTCTACTTCCTTAATGACTCTATGTTTGAGAGCTAAATCTTCAAAGACTGCTTCGATAATAATATCAGCATCTTTGAAATCATCATAATTTAATGTGGGAATGAGATTGGCCATTATTTTGCTCTTCTCCACCTGACTAATACGTTTTCGCTTTACCCCATCTTCGAATTTTTTTTGGACTTGTCCAACACCCCTGAAAAGTCCAGCATCAGTGGTGTCCTTCAATGCAACACTGTAACCTTTGTCAATACTGACAGTTGCAATACCTGCGCCCATCAGTCCAGCCCCAACCACACCGATTTTCTTCACCTGATTTTTGGACGCACCAAAACGATTCTTTTTGCACGCCGTCTGACCGAAGAACAGGCTAATCAGGCCTTTGGACTCTGGCGTTAGTGCCAAAGAGGCGAAGCCACGGGCCTCTGCTTCGTAGCCCGCTACTGGACCCTTATCCACTCCTGTACGAATCACCTCCAAAATTTTCAAAGGTGCAGGATAGAGACCATTCGTCATCTTCAATACTTGCTGCTTCGATTTCTTGAATATTTGATCTTTCACTACGTCCAAACTTAATGCCCAATTAGTAATCTTCCCCGTAACAGATTTTGGAGAACGATCAATCTTCAGTTGCCCGGAGGCTAAGTCTTTTGCTACTTTTATCGCTGTGTCTTCTAAGTATCTCAGTGTACTGAAAATGGAAATTAATGTTTTCGATGAATCATCAGATAATTGTATAAAGTAAATGTGCCTATGCTCGTTTCTATTTCTATCGCTGTTCATCAAAAGTAAGATGTAATTGAATTAATTATTTCTAGTGATAAAGAAAGTGGTGGACAACAACAAATGGTGGCTTATCAGATGAGAAGAGAGAGAAATTCCGTTCGTATCAGCTGGTGCTACGAATGAGGAGATTCTTGAGCGATAAGTCGAGCTATTGAAATTCGTCAAATGTCGATGGCAATGTCTCTGTTGTGATAGGAAAATTACATTAAAACTCTCTTCAGTAAGAATTCAACTAGTCAGAAATTTAATGTCGATAATGAGCGGAATAGGTACAATGAAAATGGAATTGAGCCCATGATCGTCAGACAACTTGTCCATTTCCTTCGGGAGATTAAACCGTAATTCTGTCGTGAATTGGTAAACTAGGATAAGTGAATTTTTTTAGAAAAAATCTGGTGAAGCTAAATGAATGTGACTTAGTCAATTCAATTTTATTATTTTGGATTTTGATGGCTAAATCGCTTCCACACATTGATGGGAAGCGATTCACTCAAAAACGGATTTTCGAAATAATGCACTTATCCTAGTTTACCAATTCACCACAGAATTCTAGGATTCTGACTTCGTTTTGATGTATTTTCTGTTCAATTTATATGGAAACTAGCAGGGGTTCAAGCCTATCCGCCAGAAGGCATGTGACCGTTACTTTTTGTGTTACTAATATCTTTCTTTTTTTTATTTCTACCAATTCCATTGGTAATAAGCTTCCTAATGGATCCTTAGCAATTGCTTATTCTTGTGAAAGACATACAACCGTAACCACATGCTACCGGGTGTCTGAAGGAAAATATTCAACCTTTTAATAAAAAAGATTTATACAAAAGGTTAAATATCTCCGAAACTGGTCGGCCGGTTACACCTATCCAAAATACCAACTTTCGGTATTGTAAGAGCTATAATCATACCGAATTTCAACTGGCTATCCCCATTTTTTCTCAAGTTATCGTGCGTACAAGATTTTTCATGAAAAACGGAAAAACGGCAATATCTTCCAACTGTGTATTAAGGGGAGACTGCGGTGAAATTTAAGAGTCCCGGCTCGGCCTTAAGAGCCATTGGACGACTTTTGATATATGAAAGGATATCTAAAAAAGTGAGAAAAATTTCGGACCCGAACCGTTTTGTCCCGTATATCCACCAAAAACGTCGTTTTTCACGATTTTAGCTTAGAAATGCCCCTTGTACCACAGTTTTCATCCGATTTCAACTTTTTTTTTGTTGTTGAAATGTTCGCTATACTCCAACGAACAAACCCAAGTATCCGTTTTGCTTTATATTTATCAGATCATGAGAAAATGATTTTTTTAGTTTCTATTTTTTTTCCTCTTTTTAGCAAATGCTAAAATTAGTTGTTTTTCGTTATTTCACGTTGTAATCATACGTAATCGAAATATTATAACAAAAAAAAATGGGCGGAAAACAACGAATTTTAGCATTTGCTAAAAAGAGGAAAAAAAATTAAAACTAAAAAAAAACATTTTCTCATGATCTAATAAATATAAACCAAAATGGATACTTGGGTTTGTTCGTTGGAGTATAGCGAAAATTTCAAAAAAAAAAGTTGAAATCGGATGAAAACTGGTCCAAGGAGCATTTTTAAGCTAAAAATGTGAAAAATGACGTTTTTGGTAGATATACGGGGCAAAACGATTCGGGTCCGAAATTTTTCTCACTTTTTTATATATCCTTTCATATATCAAAAGTCATCCAATGGCTTTTAAGGCCGAGCCGAGACTTTCAAATTTCACCGCGATCTCTCCTTAAAGAGTTTATATATTCTGATTGAGTTACATAGAGACCATCAAGATGAGTATTTTGAAAAAAAAAAATTGAAATTGGTGCAGTAGGTTTTGAGATATTGAGGAAAAACGAAATTTAAAGAAGTTGTTATATCTCAGGAACTCCTGGACTGTTCGGGCTGAAACAGCGCGCTAGAGTTGAGCTCAATAATAGCTACAATGCGTCAAAATTTCAGATTTTTAGTTACAAATTTCACCGTATTTATGTTGAATTTAAACAAAATTAATCACCAAAAATCCAAATTGTCACATACATACATACAGACATGACCATAAAAACATTATTTCTTCATGTTTCATAACATTCTAGACCATTTGCAATCAAAACTAGAAAATCTAAAAATCGGGCAAAAATAAGGCATCCACTCGAAAGCAAAAAACATACATATAGACTCTATCTAAAAATCGCATATTCGGACTTTTGAGACCATTTTTAGTTTTCCTGACGGAAAAAATTCGAAACTTGATTTTGAGCGATTACAAAGTTTCCATTCGGAAGCAAAAACCATGAATTCATGCTCATTTTCATAGAAATGTTGTCAAATCGAGCGTAGGAACATTGACCTTATTCAAGTGATTGTAAAAGAATTCCAAAAACTAAGAAATTAACTTTACTTCTTCTCAGGTGTGCTAAGGCCTGGTCCTAGACGATCAACTAGCAAATCAACAATTCCAAACTTCTTAGCTTTATCAGCTTTCACCATGGTGCCAGTCAGTGTCATACTGAGGGCTTGTGGTAGTCCTATTAGCTTGGGTAACCTCTGAGTACCTCCGGCACCAGGAAGAAGACCGAGTTTTACCTCTGGCAATCCTAAGACAGTCTTTTTGTCATTCACAGCTAAACGATAATGACACGCAAGTGCAACCTATAGGTGGTTTGAAATAAAAATGAATTATAATTAGTGCACTGCCAAATATTATCAATTCGATTATTCTTCCCTGAATGCTACAAGAATATAGACAGATAGAAATTTTATGGACCCAGGGACCCAGGCGAAATTTGAAAGTCTTCGGTTGATGAAGATAAAATTAATTTATTCTCATTTCTAACTTCATTGTTTCATTTTAAAGTATATCATCTGATACTTTGACTCAATTAATTTTAAATTAAGGTTCAATGATTTCAGAATTTTATCGCTTTCCAGTGTTTTTAGGTTAAGACCACAAAGGTTCTTAATTTAAAAACTTTTCTCATTTGAAATGAGTGGATTTTTGGTACTGAATATTAATAATCTTCTTAAAAGTAAGTAATAAGTTTCTCATTCTCATTATGATTCCTTCTAAAACCATAAGTTTTCCACAATCAGTGACTTGGTTCTAAAAACAAGAAATTTTTTCTCTTTCGTGCGGGCAAGGGAGATATCTTATGAAGAAATTTAATAACTTTATTACGACATTAGGGAAAATATAAAAATATTCAATTCTGAATTTTTTCTCATTTCTATAATATTATACTTGACTGAGGAAAAAAGTAAATCTTTTCGATTCTAAAATTAATCTATGTTCACTTATAAATTCATTGTTATTTAAAGTATTTCATCTGACACGTTGATTCAATTAATTTTCAATTAATGTTCAATTATTTCAGAATTTTATCCCTTTTCAGTGTTTTAAGAGCAGAGAGGTTCGTAATTTAACAACTCCATAGTTCTCCATTTAAGAACTTTTCTTACTTGAAATAAGTAGATTATTAATACTGAATTTTTAAATTTTTTCAGAAATTAAGAAACTTATTTAAGTTTCTCATTCTCATTACACAGTCCTAAAAAATTCCGGCTTTTTTGACACAGAGATGAGACTGCCACTACTCGAAAGATTTTTGCACGCTGATATCAAATCCGCAGGTCAAATCTCCTAAAATAAAAATAAAGTTTCGCAGAAAGAAAAGTTACAGTCCTCAAACTGGCCCAAAATCGCCTTTTTCAAAATTTAAGTAAAAAATAATGCCTACGTCGATTGAGCTGAGAAAAAAATCAACGAAAAGACCAAGAATTTTAGTTCTAGATGAGGTAGAGCAGTTTTAATCAAAAGTAGCAAATTATTCACAATAAATTCTGCATTTTTTCAGTAAAAATGCATCTATTTTTAGAAAGAATGTCATGGAAGCTACAGTTTAAAGTTGCATCACCACGTGGAATCTTGACCGCCAGATTTGAGGGTTATTTGTCTATTCAATTTCTTGAATCTAAAGTGTCTTCAACAGAATATAACTAAATATAACGCTCCAAGAAAGGAGAATTCTAATTTCTCTCGTCGAGAATGAACCAAATCTTTCAGGGAATGGTTTATGGAGGTACTGTAATGGGAATAAATCGATCTTTGGTGTGCGGTGATTGCATAGTTGCTAAATTCTCCACTCCGAGATACATATTTACTGATTTATTGTATCTTGAGATACTAAAAAGTTGATAAAAATGGGCATTTGAGTAGTAAAGACACCGTACGAGAGTCGGCAATTTTGTAGGAATTTTGTAGAACTATGTTATGCACTGTTACAAATTTTTTGAAATTTCATGGAAAATATGATAGTAATTCTTATGAGATTGACACTGAATCGGATTTAGGGGAAAAATGGTCATGAAATTTCAAGTTCTAGGTAAAATTCAAGGAAATTCATGAATTTTCAGTGGAACATGAATATTCAGAAACAAAATGACATGAATTTTCAATTTTTCCATGAATTTTCCTGATTCTTCTGAATTTTCACAGAATAATTGAACTGAAATAGAAGTATTTTATTGATTTTCAGATCATTTGAAGGGAAAATCAATGGAATATTTGATTTTTCAATGACAATATTTTCTCAAATTTCAGTGGAACTTGAACACAATAAAAATTTATGAAATTTGGGACGGAAAATTCAGACGAGAATTCTCAACAGTGTCATTCCTTCTAAAAGGATGAGTTTTCCGGAATCAGTGACTTAGTTCGGAAAACTAGAAACTTTTTCTCTTTCGTGCGGGCAAGGGGATATCTTAGGAAGTTCAATAACTTTATTACGACATTATGAAAAATATAAAAATATTTAACTGTGTGAATTTTTCCTCATAAGGATTATATCCTTAGCTGAGGAAAAAAATAAATCTTACCTCCAAACCACCCCCCAGACAATTGCCTTGGATAGCAGCAACAATAGGTTTTTTGCATCCAGCAATGGTATCCATGATTTCCTGACCTTTTTTTGACACTTGATAAACTTCTGTTTCGTTGTTAAGATTCTGTAACATTGAGATATCAGCGCCGGCAATGAAACTGTTTGGCTTGCCACTGATTAGCACTGCAGATTTAACAGCAGAATTACTCTCAATTTCTCCCATCAGGCCCTGCATTTCTTGTATCACTTCAGCTTGCAACGTATTCTCCTGAATGAATAATAACCATGTTAATTTATTTTCATATTTAGTCGAATGTTCATTATAATTCCTATGAGTTTACCTTGACACCTGGAGAATCGAGTGTGATAACAGCCACATCATCGATGATTCTGTATTTCGTGTACTTATTCGATACTGCAGTTGCTAAAAATCTGAGAGAAGTCGGATGTCCTTCAAAGGGAAAAAAGAAAAAATCATAGGTATTGAAATCGTGTTCGAAATCCGCAATCTTTGAAGATCTTCGAGTCGGGTACAAAGGTTAATTTTCGAATGATGAGGCTAATCTGCAGTTTTTTAATATAATAATTTTTTGCCTGATAATTATGTGATTCTACAGACATGTCGCTATAACACCAAAACACGAATTACCTGATGTCGTAACACACTCATAATTGTTTCGGGGAAACCGTCTCAGTGCTCCCAAAATCCTTAAACTTGCCATGTTAGACCTACTTTTGTATACCCTCCTCTACAGTGCAATCTGACTGAATCCGACGAGCTCACTGGCCAAAGAACTCTCTTCGGCAATCTCCGGGCTTCCATGCATGTGCCGACATTGCCCCACTATCCCCCCTCCGACACAGGCCGATAGACACCAGATTCGGCTCTCGGCAGTGCTAGGGATTATACAGCTTGCAGCCAGAGAATAGTTTAGCTTTTCAGCAGCCAGGGACGGGGTCTGATCCAAGAATTCGTAACCGGCGAAATATCACTCTTCTGTGGCAAGCATTTCGTATAATGTCGATAGTTATCGGTAAGATTACCTTCGAAGGGCGGGAGTTTTGAATGTCTAGCGCCACTCCGGCCGCAAGCGGCCGGTGTGTTGATTCCCTTTGATTATGCCCTTTTTGCAAAAAAATAGATCTGTGCGCACGCTTTAGCGCGAGAGAATTAAGAGAATTAAGAGAATGAAGAGAATGAAGAGTGAAGCATCAATGAATAATTTTTAATCTTCGATTAATTCATTTTTTTTGCTTTTAAAAATAATCTGATTAAAATCTGTAATTGTTGAAAAATGAAGGGAGGGTTATGAATTGATTTCCCAGAAAATTGAAAAAATTTCTTGAATTCTTCGGAAAATTCCACAGTTTTCCAGATAACCGTAGTTCTTCAAAGATTTTTCTCGAATTATTTGGGAAACCGAAGAATTTTCATGAATTTTGTAGAATTTAGGATTTATGTATGAAAATCTGAGAAGCAAGAATTGATCATTTTTGCGTATGATAAATATGAAAAAATTAAAATTTGGGAAGTGAAGAATAATTTGTGCGTTAAAAAAATTTAGAAATACTATGTTTATTTTCTCATGATCAACAATTAGGCAATTTAAATATGTTTTGATATAAAGATAAACTTCACACATGAAAAAATGAAAAACATGACGCAGAAAATTTTTTTGCCATTTGAAGAATTTGAAAATACCGGGGATTTTTTTCAGCGACTACTTCACGTGACTCATTGATCAATCAAAGGGTGCGTTTCGGAATCAACTACCGTAGCTGCAGTAAAGCAAAATTAGATAGGGTTGCAGTACTGCTACTGCTACTACGTCGATTGCGAAATGCGCCCAAAATTGCGGATTAGCGGTCAGGTAGTTTCGAGATATTTCGATATAAAACAACTTCACGTTTCTTTCATCTTCAGTAAAATAGGACGTTACTTCATTTTGTTATAAAATAAACATCGTTCACAGGGATGCGAAATGATGTCACATTTTTTCATATCGTAATTTGGGTCACACTGTTGACTCGCATATGATAAGAGACTCGTTAGATGTAATGTGACCGTCATAAATTTTTCTGTTACAAAATCTTGTCATAAATTTTCAAATTGTACCGGCTTTTCGGTGCAAGGGTTTACTTGCCTCATCTTTGAAGGAATATTATCTCATTTTGAAAAAAAAAAATATTTTTTTGTCTGAAACCTACCATAAATTGATCAAATATGTATGCAATGTTTTTCGCTTAAGAAATGAATCAAATATGGCTGAAGGAAAATGACCTTCATTGACGGTCACAAGACTAGGCGTTCATGACGGCTGTCACAATTCACCCTCCCCCTTCTGTGACCGTCACAACTTGTCAAGAAAAAATGACAGTCATTTTTCATCTATATAGATGAAACTTTATTTTTTTCTCGGTCAATTTTCAGTTGAATTCCTTTTGTATTGGCCTAATCCGCATTTTGAAATGGAAATCACGTTTTTTTTTCATTCATAATATAGATGAAACTATTTTGTTTTATTCATGACCGTCATAAATTGGAAATTAGTTACGACCGTCATTATGCAACTATATAGATGTTTTGACAACAATTTGGTTACAAATGATTTGTGACAATCATTTGTAGTTGGAAAATTTGTGCGTCACATGACCGTCATTTTTTGGTCATATGACGCGATCTAAAAAATGACGGTCATTTTGCATCTCTAACTACACCCATTCGATCAAAATTCACGTTTTTTTTTTGGCAAATTATTGATCGGATTGACGCGAAATAATATACCGTTTTGCATTTTATAATTATTGATTGACGCACGAAGTTTCATGGTAGTGCAATCATTTTCCTGTATTTTGTCTGAAGTTTTGTGAATTTCCGAAAAGTTTTAGAAAAAACGCAGGAAAATGATTGCACGATCATCAAATTTCGTGAGCCACTAAGTAATGATAAAACGCAAAAACGGTATATTTTTTCACGTCAATTCGATCCACAATTTACCAGAAAAAATAAAAAAACGTGAATTTTGGCGAAAAGGGTGTAATACATCCTTAAGAATCAAGTCTAATGGAATAAATTGAAAATGGTCTCGTCATTTGGTAAAACCCTAAGAGGGCAAAAAACATTGGTCGTTGATGCATACACATTTTATAAACACAGCGACGGTTCAGATAAAGTGATATGGAAGTGCAGTGCCTATCGGAAAGCATGCGGAGCATGTTACGATTACCAATTTTCGGTATTTTTTATCTTAATTGTCTCATAATAAAACAGAATGCAAATAAAATAGTCAAATAGAATATCAATTTTCATCACAAGATTTTTTTTTCAATGGCCACACTTTGCGTTAAATCAGATCATTGTGGATAGCCGTAGTTCAGTTGAAATTGAAGTTTTTCCCGAATTTTTTCCTCTAAAATTTTGTCTAACGAAGACTTTTTTTCAAATTTTCTTTCAAAATAATAATGAAATAACCCTAGGATGAAATGCCCTGGGATGAAAAAGTTCGGGGATGAACTTTCCTGCTACCGATCTTCAGAAACCTAATTGTTTCAGAAATTTGACATTTCTCTAAGTGTTTACATAAATTTAATATCGAATTGAGTCACTAATTCTCATTCCCCCGGTATAAATGTATTCATAAGAGGATATCATGAAGATGTAACACTTCGATATTGCGTTTCTAATAGAAGGCGAACGTAACAATGGGGGTGGGGTAATAAACCACCCAAGTGTATCCGTAGGAGCGCCCAGGAGTAAGATCGGTTCGTGAGACTATTAGAAAGCTCACTCGATCGTTTTTCTCCACAACCACGCATTGAGTTTTCGCCCTCTCCTCTTTCAATAAAAGGATGTAATGTCAGACAGTATTTACCATAAAATTTTGCACTTTCAACCACACTGTTAAATATTTTCGTCTGAATTATCCGTGCCAAATTCCGGAAATTTTTATCGTATTTAAGTTCCACTGAAATTTCAGGAAATCTTGCCGTTGAAGAATCAAATATTCCTTTGATTTTCTGTTTAAATGATCTGGAAATCAATAAAATATTTGATTTTTCAGTTCAATTATTCTGTGAAAATTTAGAAAAATCTGGAAAATTCTGGGAAAAATAGAAAATTCATGTCATTTTATTTCTGAATATTCATGTTTCACTGAAAATTCAACCATGTTGTGAAATTTCCATCTCACTCCCTATGAAAATTCATGAATTTCCTTGAATTTTACCTAAAACTTGAAATTTCATAACAATTTTTCCCCTAAAATCGATTCAATGTCACTCAAATGAGATTTACTATAATATCTTACATAAAATTTCAAAAAATTTCTGTCGGTGCATTCCACATCTCTAGATATTACCTGCATTCAGGTATAATACCGACCACTAGGCTTCGGTCGTACTTTCCCCATAATTTTCTAAATTCTACGAAGAATCCCGAATTTATTATTGGGAAATATCAAGTGGAATAGAAAAAGAAAATTTGAGAATAATGTTTTTTAATCAGAGTTTGAGTTTTTGATGCAAGAAACATCGTAATACCTTTTTGAAAGAAATATTCAATGAAAATTTTGTATCTTTTCCGTAAATCCGGAGCGAAATGTGGTTGTAGGACATTTTACGGAACTGTCACGGAATTTTTCCAGAACGTTCCGTAATTTTTATTTGAATCTCCTGTGAAAAATTACGATACCGCCACTTAAATTTTTTGTATCGATTCTCTCCGTGCATTTTAGGATTTTCTTTGCAAACGGTGGTCAAGAGAAGATCTTGCCTCTGACTCTTGAGTTACCGTCCATGTGAAAGGGATTAAGTCGTAAAGTATCAAATGAAGAGGGAGGCAAACCGGGTCGAAGAAGAATAGCGAAATATTTTTGGAAAAATTGTTGGATTTTATGACAGTCACGGATTAGAGTGAGAAAGCTATGAATTCTCAAAAAATGAAACAATTGATTTTAACAATTTTCGACCCAGGGTCTCATCATTGCCATGATTTATCATTAAATTAGAGAGCGAATTCAAAATCTAATGAGTAATAAGTTCATGTGTAAAGAAACTAATGAATTGATAATTGTCGCAATGATCCAGACAAAACGAATTGAAAATGTGCACTGTTAGAATTTTTTTTTAAATTCGTGGAAAATATGATAATAATTCTCATGAGAGTAACATTGAATCGGATTTAGGAGAAAAAAGGTTATGAAATTTCAAGTTTTAGGTAGAATTCAAGGAAATTCAGTGGGCGTAAGATGGAAATTTCACAACTTGATTGAATTTTTAGTAGAACATAAATATTCAGAGATAAAATGACATGAATTTTCAATTTTTCCTTGAATTTTCACACTTTAAGTATTTTATTGATTTTCAGATCATTTGAACCGAAAATTTATAGAATATTTGATTTTTCAGCGTGAATATTTCCTGAAATTTCAGTGGAAATTAAACCTGATAAAAATTCCTAGGATTTGGCCCGGAAAATTCAGACAAAAATTTTTATCAGTGTTCCACTAAAAAAAAGTCAATCAATGAAAGAGCTTTTCTCTCTCTCATCTCTTCAAACAGGAAACCAGTAATAAACCCATAAATTTGAGAAGACTCCGACTAATTCAGGACCGACCCAGGATAGAGTTTTCTATGTCTGTCTTCGTTCTTTAAGTGCACTTTCAATTTTTCGTTAAACCGTAAAAGTCATAAAACCTTTCCTTTGAGAGGGTTTATTTGTCCAGAGACAGTTTCAAGTGTTCTCTTTCTCCCTCTTCACACGTGTGTGGGTGTTTGTTCGGGATCACGTAGACCTGAGATTTAGGACTGGGCCCATGATATGAGAGGCTGTATTGGAATGAGACCAACCCCATCAACTGGGGTCAGGCTCGTTATTGGTGGTCCCCTACTCTTTTGAAAGAAAAGTGACGATGAGTGTTGGCCTCCCTGATGACAGTGCTAGGGGAGCTGGTGGTATTACCGCGGACCTAACAAAATAACGCATATTCTGGAAATAATAATCAAATTGTAGGTGAATAAACGTGAGAAAAGTGTTTTGTGGTGATTCAGCTTCAAGATTATGCACTTTTTGGAGTCGCGAATACAGAAAAAAGTATGAAAATAATTAATTATACTCGTATCGCCGAGTTTCCAATATCGCGCAGGGCGCAAGTAAAATCCCTCGGTTTTCATCAGCTGTCATGGAACTTAGTTGAAATGAGAACTTCACATAAACGTTCAATATTATTTTATTGTAATTTAATCGTACGACAAAGTAATGCTTCGTTTTTTTTTTTTTAGATTTAAGGGGAGACCGCGGTGAAATTTGAAAGTCTCGGCTCGGCCTTAAGAGCCATTGGACGACTTTTGATATATGAAGGGATATCTAAAAAAGTGAGAAAAATTTCGGACCCGAACCGTTTTGTCCCGTATATCCACCAAAAACGTCGTTTTTCACGATTTTAGCTTAGAAATGCCCTTTGTACCACAGTTTTCATCCGATTTCAACTTTTTTTTTGTTGTTGAAATGTTCGCTATACTCCAACGAACAAACCCAAGTATCCGTTTTGCTTTATATTTATCAGATCATGAGAAAATGATTTTTTTAGTTTCTATTTTTTTCCTCTTTTTAGCAAATGCTAAAATTAGTTGTTTTTCGTGATTTCACGTTGTAATCATACGTAATCGAAATATTATAACAAAAAAAAAAATGGGCGGAAAACAACGAATTTTAGCATTTGCTAAAAAGAGGAAAAAAAATGAAAACTAAAGAAAAACATGTTCTCATGATCTAATAAATATAAAGCAAAACGGATACTTAAAGTATAGCGAACATCTAAAAAAAAAAAGTTAAAATCGGATGAAAACTAGTCCAAGAAGCATTTTTAAGCTAAAAAAGTGAAAAATGACGTTTTCGGTGGATATACGAGGCAAAACAGTTCGGGTCAGAAATTTTTCTCACTTTTTTATATATCCCTTCATATATCAGAAGTCATCCAATGGCTCTTAAGGCCGAGCCGAGACCTTCAAATTTCACCACGGTCTCCCCTTAATTGCATATGGCATAACTCTAACCATAAATTTTTCACTATAAATATACTGAATTAAAGATTTGGTCTAACATTTAATGCACTCATCACAAACAAAATCCTCCGCCTTTGATGCTGTGACACACTCAGCAGGTGCCCACACGGCGCATTCACGGCATCGGAACCACATTTCGTCCTTTCCGTGCTCCTGGCAAACTGGACATACTGACCCGTTATCGTTCCTATCACCGTTCGTTGGTCGTTCACCTGAATTCTCATCATCAGGTAATTCCAGATTGCGAACCGCTGTAACAATTGTGATGTAATAGAAAATTTGTGATGTAACTGTGATTGTATATAGAAAATTCAAAAATCAACAGGCGACAAAAGATCTCTTACCTCTTTTATTTTGAGCTGGTGCCTTCCTCTTCGCTTTTTTTGGTTCAGATCTGGAGAATTTTCTTTTTCTTTCTTAATACGCACAGTCTTTGGTTTCTTTCTTTGGGATTTTTCCTTTTTCCTGACGTTTCCGCTTCTTCTCTTCCAAAATCTGTTTCATTGGGGAGCTCGTTAGAACGATCGTTCTTACTCCGTGCTTACTTCTGGTTCGACGACGGATGTTGAAGAAGTACGGTTGAGAACAATTATTTGAGGTGGAGTTGAAGACTGAGAAACTGACGGACTGAAAGGCTTAAGGAAATGAGAGATGGGTGACATTGACGATAATAATTGATGAATGCCAGGAATCATCAGCGAGGGGGTGGCTGCGCGTGCGAGCTGTTGGCACGATGTTCGTGTTGTTGAAAAAGATTGTAAAATAGATGCAGCAGTGATTTTTGCCGTCTTTGTCCCTGCCTTTGGAGATTCATTCTCCGGTACTGGCGATGGAGCATTCTGAACCAGCTGATTAAAATTTCTTACTGACTGAAGAGCTAATTCTGACTGCCGAAGAGTATCCTTCGATGGATGTTTTGAACTAGTGGATTGAATGGTGGGTTTCGTCGAGCGTGGCGTAACAGCAGACACCAGAGAATCTGGAGGGCTTTGGTGGATCTAAGCCACTGTGGCTGGTGTTGAAGTTTCTCCTGGTATAGCCCCATTCTGATCATTGGAAGATTCAGCAAGGGAAACTGGAGAAATTGGAGGAGCAAGTCCGACGTCTAACTCTCCAAGCCCATCGATCTCAGTATTTTCCTCTAGTGCCTCGCTGTGAACTGGTTGTGCAGCTTCTTCAGGTTCTGTCGTATTATTTCGCTCTTCTGGAAGCAGTGAAGACTACAGGCTGAAAAAATCACCGTCAGAAACGAGAACTGGGACGTCTAATGTCAGAATATTATTTCCTGCGTCTTCCAAACGGTTCACTGCAGGTAGAGCTGCTGGAGAGCGCACTTAAAACCTCGGCAGCCATAAAATCTTCATGAGAGAATATATTTCTGTTCAGCGGCCATATTCCGGAGGCTTCAAATCCTGAAGTGGCATTTTTCATCGAAGTAACCGAAATGTAAGCCTTGTGAAACACTGGAGCCAAATCAAAAACAGTAATTCGTTGTCCTTTTGTTTGCTTTAAGAATAAGTTACATTCTCTCTTGAATGCACTCTTCAAAGGCCCAAAAAAGCTCACATCTAGTGGCTGCATCCAGTGAGATGAATGTGGAGGCAACGTTACCAGTACAATTCCATTCTGACAACAAAAATTGTAAACTTCGATAGATATGTGGCTGTCGTGATTGTCGAGAATGAGTGCGATGGGATTTTCCTTGGAAGGATGTTTGTGATGAACGAAATGTTCCAGCCAAATGAGAAATAAAGCCAAATTAGAGTAACCATTAGCAGAGCAATGATAGATTGCGTCAGGAGGGCCACCACTCTGTAATCCTGGAGCCATCCGTTTACGAGGGAAAATGAACATGGGTGGAACGTACTCTCCTGCTGCGTTATCAGCACATATCACCGTGACATTTTGTCTTCGCTCGCCACTTGCAGCAGTGCCCACTGTTTTCTGTCCTTTTTCCGCAACGATTGCCACCGTTTCAGGTACGACTGAAATCCCTCTTTCATCCATATTATAGATCCTTGAAGGGGGGAAATTATATTTCCTCAGCTCCTGTTCCCAGTGATCGAAAAATAGCGAGACTTCCTCGTTATTGAAGGCTTTTATGCGGTTGAAACTTGTGTTCTCTGGTGTACGTACTGCGAGCGTTGGATTCCTCTGAATAAACCTGTCGAACCACGCACGTCCTGCGACTTGTTTTTCTCGATTGAAGGTGTGAGGAATCTTGTGTTTCTCTGCGAAGTCAAAAGCTGCTTTCCGGATTTGTAGTGGTGTCAATCCATAATATAATTTTGCGAGAATTTTCATTTCTTTGGTCATTTGGTGCTCTTGATCGATTGTGAAAATTGTATGCCGACCCATGCGAGGTGCAGTTAACTCTCCAGATTTCATCCTGTCTCGAATAGTAGTGGCAGGCACACCATATTCCACTGCAGCTTTGTTAATAGATGTACCATTGGCAACGGCCTCCAGTGCTGAATACAAATCGTTATCTCTCCACTTTCCTCTTTTCTTCAACTCTTCAGGCTTCTTCTTCCGTGGCATGCTGTAAAAAAGACGAAAAAACCATCAATTCATGAAATGATCGAGGACATAACCTATCTGTCGGTTTTCTCTTTAATGAGACTTGAGCAGCTTCAATGGATGGATTAAACTTTAATTTCACTTAAGGGATATGTTATGTTTACCTTCTCAACTTATTAAACCGATTACAAATGAGGAAAACCGACTGTGACGTTCAGTAGCTTTGCCAGCCGGCAGTCCAGCCTGTCACTCACTGCGCGGTATTACCCTCACACTAAGCGGTACTGTCATCGCTCGGCGAGCGACATTACCCGCAAACGCAGGGCTGAAATAAATAATCGATTATAATTATTTCCATTGTTGTCAGACTGTCGAGAAAAATACTATTGATGTAAAAAACTACACTGAAATTAACTTTAGTAATTTTATGTGATTTATTCAATTCTCCCCTAAGTTGGATGAAAATTACCTCGAAAATCGTAACAAATTTCATGGTAATCGTGGAGGAAATGTAATTCAGTGAAAAAATAGTGGTTTTTAGTGGATATTTGACGATTTTCTCCGTAAAAAAATACATCTATGGATGCAAAAATTATCCTCCTGTTTAGTAAAATTTCCCACACCGGCAGGGGATTGTTTGTTTTGCACTCTCTGCATTCTCTGTTACAGAAAAATTATACAAAAAATTGGAGCAATTATTCACGTTCACTAGGATAATTTTTGATGGGATGCAGAGTAAATTTTATAGTTTTGGTACAAATCACCCTCACGTTTAGTAAATTTCCCCGGAGTAAAAGGAGTAAAAAACAAGCAGCGCGGAGCCGTTTGACAGATTACATACGACCGCTACTCTCCACGTATTTTTTTTCCCCCTATTTTCATTTCTACCAATTTCATTGGTAGTAGGCTTTCGAATGGATATTAATGTATGTTTTCACAAAATGAAGGCATAAGGATCACCATTTCTGGAAAATATTGAAGCCAATCCCACTCATACCTCATGACGAAAAATGATTTTTTTTCTCATGAATTTTGGGTGAATTGTTCTATCTCAAGAACAATCAAATATATCGATCTAAAATTTGATATAGAAATATTTCTTGACAATCCTAACTATAAGCCAAAGTTTCAAAAGTTTCCCTGAGTTTTACCCATGTCATTATGCGCAAAAGTTAATTCCAACCAAAACAACAGAAAAACGTAAATATCTCTCAACTTTTCAATGGGATGGTACACATATTTTGTGAGATCTAGATAGATGACATCAAGACGGACATTTTGAAAAAAAAAAAGAAATGAAATCGGACCAGTAGTTTTTGAGATATTGAGCAAAAGAGTTTCACATACAAAGTTGAATATCTCCGAAACTAATGGTCCGATTCCGTTCATCTACAATCTCAAACTTTGTTAGTTTCAAGTTTCTATCTCAGTTATTTTTTTAATTATCATGCATACAAGCAATTTCAGTGAAAACACGAAAAAACGAGGGTAAAACTACATTGCTCGGGGTGGAATGGTCTTTTTTCGATCCAATTGAATAGGAAAAAAAAATTGGAATCCGTCGCATGGTCAAGGAGATATCGGCAAAAAACGATTTTTGAGGAATTTCTATATCTCAGGAACCGCTCAACCGATCGAACTAGAATTTAGCACAAATTTGACTATCAGTAGTACCAATTAGCAGCCAGAATTTCAGCGTCTTTGCGTTCATCATTCTCGAGTTATTGGGACAGTTCTGGACTACCAGACATAAATGTGCACACACATACCTACACACATACAGACATTTTTTAAAAACATCATTTCTTCACGTTTCATGACATTTCTAGGCATTTCCACCGAAAATTAGGAAATCGAAAAAAATCATGATTACAAGGCTTCTATTCGGAAGCAAAAATCACTATTAATCTCGCACCGTTTCTCCTATTTAAGATGAAAGAATACTGGAAATTGAGGTTGCTTCATGATTACTTGACTTGTTCGGTAATTTCTCTCCCAAATGAGAAATTTAGGAAAAATGATTAATCATTGGAGGAGTTCATCCAAGGTCACGTGCAACATAGCCATTCTCGAGAGTAACATAATTGTCATAATTGAAACCTAATCAGGCTCGCCTGGGAATGACTCGATTGGAGAAATACAA
Source organism: Diachasma alloeum (assembly GCF_001412515.2). NCBI lineage: Eukaryota > Metazoa > Arthropoda > Insecta > Hymenoptera > Braconidae > Diachasma > Diachasma alloeum. The sequence goes on along the minus strand of NW_021680371.1, from coordinate 463,340 downwards.
TTTTGAAGAAATAAATTGTTCTCTCGAGTAAATAATTTTTTTTCTCAGTGGTGAACCCCCAACGGTCTTCGATTAATTTTCAAGTTTATTGGATGAGAGGGTAAATCGATACATGAACTCTCGGCCAGGTGTTTCCGACAGTACATTACTCCTTTGCGTAACGGTAGAACAATATGGAAAGAGAGACTGTAACTCAGAATAGACCTTGACTACTCTCATTCCTCAAGATCGGGGTTGGGAAATATCTACTGGTACTGATCATTAACCAGTCAGTAGGCGCGCTTTTGTAGTGTCTCACTTGTACCATAGGGACACCGAGTCCCTCATCTGACGACGAGTTAAGGATATCGAAATATCTTTTATAGTTTAGTACAGACCACACTATAGATTCAACCATTTTTAATCGTCAAATTTTTTAATTGAATTGCGTGAGAAAAATTTCAACAAAATTATGAATATTCAGCGTCATTCAAATTACATTTTGTATGGAATTATTATTTTTTTAAACATTCGTTGTTTATAAATAAATAATTTACATTGTAAACTAGGATAAGTGCAAAAAAACAAATTTTACAGGAGAGCTGAAAAACTGTTACTGCCTTTGTGAATAGGGTTTCGAGGGTATTGGCGCTACATTTTTCCCTTTTTATTGGGTCTTTTTTTTAGGTACCAGTATCACGCACGCAGGATGCAATTTGAGTAAAAATTCTGCACTTATCCTTAGTGACTAGATTTTCGGGAAAGATAAGTCAACTTATCTTTTTCGATGACTTAATCAACTGGATATATGTTGACTTATCTCCTGGTGCTCTAAGTAACGATGATAGTCAATTGACCGATTCTTTGAACAAAACGCAAAAGAATTTCATTGTATCCTTATGACCCTATGGAACAGAAGTAAACAATATGTCCCCAAATACATGGATCATGTTTATTCTATTTCTCCATGTTTCATCTCGAACTGTGATCTTGGTTGGACGATGAAAACTACTCAAGGGCTTATTTTTTAAACAAAAAAATTCAGTTTGTGGGGGAACTTGGTGGGGGCAAAATGGGGTTTTCTTGAGCTTACACGATTTAATGGCGGCAAAGTGATTATTGCGGGAACATGTACGATTGACTGGGGGCAAAATGGATATGTCCTGAACTTATACAATACAATAGGGAAAAAATCGGTATTTCCTGAACTTACATTATTTAATGGGGTTAAAATGGGTATTTCGAGAATTCGTACGATTGAATGAGGACAAAATGGGTGTTTCGAGAACTTGCACGGTTGAATGGGGGCAATGTGGGTATTTTGTGAAGTTCTGATATTTCATAGAGGCAAAATGGGTATTTCCAGAATTTATACGATTGGAAGGGGGCGAAATGGGTATTTTTTAGACTTGTGAGATTTAATAGGGGCGAAATAGATATTTCTTGAGCTTGTACGATCGAATAGGAGCAAAATGGGTATTTGGAAAAATTGTAGGATTGAATGGGAGTAAAATGGCTCTTTCCTGAACATGCATCATTGAATCGGGACAAAATTCGATATTTTGGGACTTTACACTTATTTAGGGGGAGAGGGGGACCCAAGTTAAACTTGGAAATCTGCAATGGATAAAATAGCTATTGAACGGCTCTTGATATATGATGGGCCATCATTAATGGCACACCTGAAAAACTAGAAAGAAATCGGCCCCAACTCCGTTATGCCTCATACGTTAAACGGAAACCTCAAACGAGAAACCAAATACACGAAAAAGAAGGGCCTCGTTCAATGTATGGGGAATAATGGGTTGGGCCCGATTTGTTCTCAGTTTCTCAGGTGTGCCATCATATACCAAAAGTCATTTAATTAAGGGCCACAAAGAGAAAATTGAATTTCACGAGGGTTCCAAGGGGAAAATTAAATTTCACGAGGGTCATGAGGGGAACATTATATTTCACGAGGAGCAAACGTCACGAGGCTCACGAGGGCCACACTGAAGGAGAAAATAATTTTCTCCTTCATTGCAGATTTCTTGTCTTTGTCCCTATCAAGGAGGGGGGGGGGGGCAAGTAAAACTTGAAAGTCTGCGACGAATCCAAATAACTATAATACGTAAAAAATGTATAAAATATAGTATACAGTTTTTTACATGTTAGAAATTTTGAGGGCACCCAGCAGGATCAAAGGTCACGAGCCTTATGAAGGCCAAGAGGAAAAATAGTATATTTCGATACGAGTGGGACGAGGCGTTTGAAATTTAATTTTCCCCTCGTGAGTCTCGTGACGTTTGATACAGTGAAAATTAATTTTCCCCTCGTGGCCCTCGTGAGCTTCGTGATGTTTGGCCCTCGTGAAATTTAATTTTCCTCTCGTGGCCCTCATGAGCCTGGTGATGTTTGATTCTCATGAAATTCAATTTTCGCCTTGTGGGCCTCGTGAGCCTCATGACATTTAATCTTCGTGAATTTAATGTTCCCCTCGCGAGCCTTGTGACGTTTCATTCTCGTGAAACTCAATTTTTCCCTTGTGGCCCTTGTAAACCTCGTGACATTTGTTCCTCGTGAAATATAATGTTCCCCTCATGACCCTTGTGGCGTTTGACCCTTGTGAAATTTAATTTTCCCCTTGGAACCCTCGTGAAATTCAATGTACTCCTTGTGGCCCTTGTGAGCCTCGTGACGTTTGACCTTCAAGAAATTAAATTTTACCCACGTGGCTCTCGAGACAATTGTATAATACGTGACGTATAAAACGTATTTTACTTTACGTTTTATACATCTAAAAAAAAGTGACGTAAAATACATGGTATAATACGTGTAAAATACTAGGTATTTTACTTGACGTATTTTACGTGCCCAACCCTGAGGAGAATATGGCTACTAGCCGGATAGCTTAGTTTTGAGCACCTGATTCATAAAAGAATAATTTTATAACTCGAGAGACAGTCATGTTCATAAATTGACACAATTATTCAAAATAATTATCATATAATTTTTGCCCTCTATGCGACCGTACAAATTCAAGAAATACCCATTTTCTTCCAATTGATTCGTATGAGTTCAGAAAATACCCATTCTGCCCCCATTGAATCATATAAGGTTAATAACTACCCATTAAGACCCTATTGAATCGTACAAGTTCCCGAAAACCCCATTTTGCCCCCATTCAATCGTACAAGTTTCCGAAATACCTATTTTACCCCCACTCAATCCTACAAGTTCCCAAAATACCCATTTTGCCCCGCAAACACCCTTTTAATATGGTGGGCTTACGGCGTTTAAATATCCAGTACTCTTGCCTTTTAACTATTTTGTTTCGATATATTTGTTTGTGTTCAATTCCATAATTTTTAAAAACTAGAAAATTGCATTGTTTCTATAATTTTTTTTTTCCAATAAAACCGACACTGTTTGAAATTTATCATTCAACCAGATTTAAGGGCCGTCTTCACAAGGGTCACGTGACCCAAGTCACCTTTACTAATTACAGCCAACATAATTCCCTGATTTTCATGAAAGCCAATTTCTGACATACGGGAGTCATGACTACAGGTCGGAAATTGGGTTTTATTAAAATGAAGGAATTGTTTTGGCTGTAAATAGTAAAAGTGAATTTGGTCACGTGACCCCTTGAAAGACGACCCTTAAAATTCAAACACTGGGGTTTTATAAATCTAAACACTTGGGTGTAAAATCGAAAAATTAGATAAGGGCCTGAACAAAGAAACCGGAATGAGAGTAAAAATTAAGGTTCGCTGGAATTAGGGGAAAGGGTCAAAGGAAGAGTTACGAGGGTTAGGTGCGGAAACCAGACATGAGGGTCACCAATGTACCAGAAAGATAAGTCAACTTATCCTTTTCCCATCGGTTCCACTTCGGAAGATAAGTCAACATATCTTCCAACAAGTTAATGCACTGCACTTATCTTTCTCACTTTTTCTTCATACTGGGGTCAATTTTTGTTTTTTCGCTAAATCTCCTCGTGGGTAGTAGCAGACCATTGTTGGGAAGCGATTTGGCCCAAAAACGCATTTTCGAAATAAATGCACTTATCCTAGTTTACCAATTCACGACAGAAATTCTTTCTTCAATTATTTCTTTAAATAATAGTCTCTCTTTTGACTAGGGCGTGTCGACGTAACAGGCCATTTCGGGCATGCAAAAACAAATTATTTATTGCAAAGGTTTGACACTGACGATAATTTTCATGCTGAGCATGAAATTTCGATTTTCTTCTTCTGATCTTTCAAAATTTTTTCTAGATTTTAATCTTCTTAATATCGAAAAGTTCATGTTCTCATAAGACTCTGTGTTATTTTTGGACTTCTAGATTAATTGTTATCAATAATACTAGACAGCCGATTGGGCAGAAACTCAATCAGAATTTGTCTATTCGGATTAAGGTGTATCGTGCAAAAAGGGTAAATGATGACATTTATCTGGAATTCATACAGAATAATTATAATCACAATTGAATTGTCTATGAATTTTCGTAGAATTTTTTCAGATTTCCTTTTCAAGTTATTAACGATTAAAATCGCTGCTTATACATGGGCTCTTATGGAGATTTTTCTGTTCAGCATGAAGCTGCGTTACCATCTAAGCTGATAATATAGTTTCATGCTAAACAGAAAAATATCCATAAGAACCTATGTATAAGAAGCGACTTCAATCGTTAATGACGTGAAAAGGAAGTTTGAAAGAATTCTAGGAAAATTCATAGATAATTAAATTTTGATTATAAACATTCTATATGAATTCCAGAAGAATGTCATTATTTACCTTTTTCGCGCGAAACACCTCAACTTTCGCTTAGAATTTATTTCATATTTTAATCTTCAACATTCAAATTATGTTTATACTACTTTAAGAGTAAATTGTCCACAGAATAACTTTCTCTGTAACTCGAGAACCGCCATAAAACTCATCAAGCCTTCCGCTAATTTTTTGTATTTTCCGTACATTTCCCATTATAACACAGTAATTTCTACATTAATCAAATTTTTTAATTAGAAATCCAGGAAAATCTGATTGGTCAGAGCTCACGGTAACTGCAGACAGCTGATTGTTGAATGCATCCGTTCACGCTAGCAGCATATCATTTCCCAGCAGCAAACAGCTAATGATATTCAGTATTTTATTTCCCGGGGTTAAGGATAATCGGGCGAGGAGGAAATGTAGGAGGTGGGGCGGAGGGGTTTCTATTGTTTTCCTGCAGAAAACCAATTGCTGAACAAAAAAAAAATTTCCCATTCGGATTCAAAATTCAGGGCATATCAGAGAGTATCTCCGGTTAAAAATTATTTTTGGAACTAATCAAATTTATTTGTATCTGTTCCACGCATTGAATGATCTTCAGATTGTTTTTTTTAATAAATGAAAAAATATTAATCCATGCGAAAAAGTGGCAACATCGTCGGTAGTTTTTTTTTCACCAGGAGCTGGTACCACTGGCTCGAGGGAGCTCCAACCACAACGCTTCATCGCTCTCTCTCAACAAGAGACGTTTAAATTGACCGCGCTACCCCCACCATTGCTGCTCATTTCGGCTGCGTGCGCAGAAATTTCATTTTTCAGTACTTTTTGGCTATTATTAATAAACAATGCTCCTAGGCGACAATCTTTTTCACTCAAAAAATCATTGATCACATATTCTAAATGTGTCTAATGTTTCATGACTTTGGCTGCATTTTTTCCTTGGGTTTTGCAGTTTTTTTGGTGATTTCCATAAGATTACGGGTTAAATGAGCACTTTTTCAAAAAATCATAATAAATTAACCATGCTCCCCAGCAGTCTGAAACTTTGCACACGCCTTTTCCATCATTTAAAGAATACGTAAAAAAAAAATTAAAAAATGGCTGCTTTTTTCCAACCCTCCCAGCTCGTCCGATTATCCTTAACGAGCCTTCCATATAATTCTGAATTCTATAGGGGAGAGTGGGGCAAAATGAAGAAGCCGAAAAATGACTATTTGCCGCAATTGAAGCAAATAAAATTTTTGAGCATTTTTTTGGCCATTTTTTGTTTATTAACTTTTTATATTATTGGGAGTACCGCTGAGAATAATAATTTTCTATTCGGTTATAAGAGGGAATGAGATCCATCGGAGAATATAGGGGTTTCGAATATCAGGGATTTTTTCGCACTGCATGTTCATTTCAACTGAATGAAAAATTCAGTAGCGAATTGGTCAAACGGTTTAAGCAAATTTTGGCTATCGGCCAGTTTTCAATGAATATCTCGAAATCTAAGGGAGATAGCAAAATTTTTCTCATAACTTTTTCAGTAGCACTTAATTCGCTCTGCAAAAAAGGTTTTTATGAAAATTTCGCTTTCCCTTCAATCTCCCTTAAATTCGGAAATATTTCTGGATAACTCAACTAAAGACTAAATTGACTTAAGGATGGATTATTACACAAAATTTTCGCCAAAATTCAGGTTTTTTTAATTTTTCTGGCAAACTGTTGATCGGATTGACGTGAAAAAATATACCGTTTTTGCGTTTTATCATTACTTAATGACTCACGAAATTTCATAATCGTGCAATCATTTTCCTGCGTTTTTTCTAAAACTTTTCCGAAATTCACAAAACTTTGGAAAAAATACAGGAAAATGATTGCACTACCATGAAACTTCGTGAGTCAGTCCATAATGATAAAACGCAAGAACGGTATATTATTTCGCGTCAATCTGATCAATAATTTGCCAGAAAAATGAAAAAAACGTGAATTTTGGCCGAAAGGGTGTAGTACATCCTTAACCCGTTTGCCCACTTCGCTACTGAATTATAATTCTCATCAGTACTCCCAATAATAAAAGAAGTTAATAAACAAAAGTTAATTTAAAAACATAGTTGATAAAAAAAATTTTGCTTCAATTGCGTCAATCGTTTTTCGACTGTTTCATTTTGCCCCATTTCCCCAATATTTTTTCTCCCTTCTTCGGCTACTTTAGAAAACAAAAAACATAAGAGAAAAAAATTTATCTCATAACTTTTCCCGGATTCATCCGATCTGAAAACCAAAAATTGGCACGTAGAGGAGGTTGGAGTAAAATGGACACTTTTGACTTTTTAAAAAATATTATTAGTGACGGGTTGAAATGTTAATGAAATTTAATGTTTTTTTTTTCAATACAAAGAACAATTCTTTCCCTTTGTGATGAGCCTAAACTGAGCTCTATTGATACATTTGTTTCTGAGTTATGAAAATTTTTTAAAAAGTCTAAAGTGTCCATATTACCCTACCCTCTCCTACTACATTTTGGCGAGAGGAGAGGGCTCAATAATTTTCCAAAAATTGAATATCGAGTATTGAATTAGAAAATGAGATAAATAAAATAATAAATAAATAATAATAGAATTAAACAAGCAGGCGACCGACCCTATTCGACAGAAGACTTGTGACACCACACTGTTATGTCAAAAGTCTTCATTTTTCTGCTACCAATTACATTGGTTATAAGCTTCCGAAGGGAAGAAGTGCATCGTCTATTTTTTATTTTTATTATTTNTTAATTAATTTTATTTTATTTTATTTATTAATTTATTTTTAGGGTTGATTGCCCGCTGGCCTGGCGCAGTGGGTAAGGTTGTTGCCTCACATGCGCAAGGTCTAAGATCTAGCCATTTTAAAGCCTTGATCGTCATCGCAATATACTCAACCGAGTCGAAGAGACGTAAAATAACAATAAAAAAGGCAAATTTAGGGTTGAAATGAAATTCTAATTCACTGGCGTTCTCCGTGTGGCTGCGCATACCGTCCAAGTGGGGGGTTAAAGTCCCTGGGCACGGCGTCTAGTAATGCCTAGTGGGCGTTAAGAGTGCGACTGACCGCGGGAGGGGGGGGAGAGCACGAGAAGGGAGGTTGTAGGCCTCAGTAGGTATAGTACAGCGCCGGCTGCGCAGGAACATCGCTGGAACAGCCTTAGCTTGCGCTGCATCTGTGTTCATCATTAAAAGCTGTCATTATTCTTTCCTTCTTTCTAATACGGATACATGCAGTGCCTCAGTGTCAGTGGAAAATACGTGTGATTGTATGCACGCTGTGTATAACTCCCAGCAACTGACAGTTGGCCCATCGGCTCACGGTGCATCAAACCGAAAGTGTATCTACATTCAGCCAGTCCACTGTATGTATTCAGTGCATACTGATTCATATTCGGAGTGATTGTTTGGATACAGTGCGTGATTCCTTCTAGTCCATTCAGCCACTGATATTTGCGGATTATAAACGGAGTACACTTAAAATGAACATACGAGAGAGGTAATTTTTTTTACATTATTTCATTGACAGGGATTTGCAGGGATTCGCTCATGAATGTCCAATTGTGCATTTAAAGTACCTGTACTAGGCCAGAAAGTCCAAAAACAATGTCGTGGTAAAATGGAGGTCCATTTGTCCCATACACCATTATTGGCTTCAGCCATCACAAACTTCTGTAATGTATTAGTCACTCGAATCGAAAAACGATATACTTAGCACTGCATTTCCGGTGATGCGTCGATTTACGTGTATTTCGATTGTAAAGTGGAAGGACGGATTTTTTAATCAAATCATGAACAATAAACAGTACTCTCCCTTTCATTTCTTGGGCCTCACATGTTTTTATGTGATTTGGTGGAAGAATTTGTTATCCGAGGCACATCGGCACTTCCGGGTGTGTTTACATTGTTGTTATAGATAAAGATATTCAAAACACGTTTTTTGAAACAGAAAAGGTTCAACTATTCGCCACGGTGGATATTTAAAAAAATATTTTCTATTTTTCAGTTGAAGAAATTCAGTAGCGAAGTGGTAAAACGAAGTGGTACAAGTCGATTTCGACTGTTGACCAGTTTTCAGTGAATATCTCGGAATCTAAGGGGGATAGCAAAATTTTTGGTAAAACCTTTTTTGTAGAGTCGATTGAGTGCTGCAACAAATGTGATTACAAAAATTTCGCTATCTCCCTCAGATTCGGAAATATTCCTCAAAAACAACTGAATTATTGAATTTTTATCGTTCCAATCCACCCCCTCGATTTTGCTGATGTCTGTTAGATATCTGTTTACTGCTGTTTATTAATGAACATTCATTCCTATTCATATAATTTGAGGCGATATTCGAAACAATCTCGAAACGAACATTTCGCTGCTCATTTATTCTTTCATTATGACGAAATGTAGAAAAAGTCAAACAATGAAAAAAATTATATGAAACATGAAAGAAATATTTTTATTGAATGCAGGCGCATGAATGCAAACATGTGTGTTTCATGAACAGAGGCTTATGGTTATGGTAGAAGTGTATTAACTAGAGAGCTACTCTGAGATATGCCGGAGGTACCGTTTCTCCACCATTCAATCAAGGTAACTCCTTCCTATGTACGCCTATGGCTGTATTCGAACAAACGATAGGAAAGAGGAAACTTGTGCGCACATATTACATACGGATACAGTGGCAAGTCGTCGCTACCAAGTATTTAGTTGCTAGTCGATCGGTGGCCAGTTCACGCAGTAATGGCACCACGATCGCTAGGTTTCCTTGGATGAGTAAGACGAGGATAACATCCATTCAGGCATCTTCGTTTAATACATTTGATAGGGGGAACCTTTTCGCTTTGCCCGAGCGACCTAATTGGTGGAGTAAAATTCGATGAGACATTTGCATTTTTGTTTCTGATTTTTTTAATGTATTCTATCAAAATGTGAGGATAGAAATTGAATTGATGGGTATTCTTCCATTATTTGAAAAAATATATCAATTTTAAAACATTCCGGAGACATTGAAAAATCGAAATTTTAATTTTCTTGCTGATCAGGTATCTCTGTATTTTTTCACTTTCTTCCATTGAAATTAGATCATAGAAAGGGAACATATTGATATTTTTTCGGCATCTAAAAAAAATGAAGGAGGTAGAATGAAAAATGAAAAAGATGGAAATAGTTATATGAAAAATGTAGTACATAAAGAAATTTTTGAACAGTGATGTAATTGTGAAAAATATATAGATCATCATCCCAAAAAAAGTATCAATACTCTCCTTATTATTTAATATAAATATCTCTTCATTTGAAAATGAGAAAAACTGTTCCCAAAATTTGCATACTACAATGGGATTAGAATCCAATAAATTTAATTTAATCTAACCGCAAAGAAAAATAGGAAAAAACAATAAAATAAATTAATATAATATAATCTAGCGACGGCCGCGAAGCACCCGTTCGCTAGTTTGGAAAAATACTAATTTTAGTCTATACGCAATACCCCCAGTGGACAATTGGACATGAAAGTGCGGCAAGATTTTATGATCAAAAGTTATATTTTCGGGGGTGAGGAATCCTAATTTTTCGGTGCTTTAGCGATTCCAGTGGGCAATAATTTATTATAAACAATTTTATCTCAATTTCTCACGAAAATTGGATTTTTCATGCACACGATGAGACATACCAAAAAATGTTTCAGATGAAAGTTGTTCGTCTTTCTCATACAAACAAAACGGTTTTTCATTTATCAAAATCGGCCCAGATATTCGCCCGCTATCCGCTAATTAGTGCGCGTTCTTAGTGAACAAATTATTTTTCACGAAAACTATAAGTGATACAGGACCAACTTTCGGACGAAAGTTGTTCGTCTTCATCATACAAACAAAACGGTTTTTGATTTATTGAAATTGGCCCAAGTGGTTCGCCCGCTATCCGCTAATTAGTGCGCGTAATTAATGAACAAATGATTTCTTATGAAAACTGATTAAAGTTCAACATCATTGACATTGAATGTATGCGGTCCATTGAAACTGTTGAGCTACTTTAGAGTTCCGTCAGAAATATTCATTGTTTCCAAGGGAACTGTAAAGAGCGCAGAATACTACCCCCTCAGACGAGAAAATTACAAATCATGAGCCAGGCCAAACGTGTCGACCTTTGATATTCCAAGAGTGGACCAAGCCGCTCGAATTATAAACCCTTGAGCAAAATTTGGCGCGACTGAAGGGATGCGAAATAACGTCACGTTTCAAAATCGGTCAGGTCAGAAAAATATTTTGATCATCTGATAGTCATGTGGCGTCATTTTTTTTCGTGTCATAATTTATCGGCTGACATATGACAATCAGAGAATGACAGAAAAATATTTTCCATTATTAATATTTCATTATAATATCAATGGTCAATGAAAAAGTTGCATTATAATTCATTTCGTAATGGATAATAATACCAAATTTATTTTTCATTGCGATATTAATGTGAAATGAAACTAAAAAATGAAGCAATTAATTTTTCAACCAATAAGGGTACAAAATTGTAAATCAGAAATGTAAAACAGAAAATACCGATTTCTGGAAATTTGGAAAATTAAAACTATTATTATGACTTTCATCACAAATAACGGAAATATTTCAATGTTCATTATTGATTGAACGATTACTCTAAAATATTCAAGTGTAATTCCTGATTGGATAAATAATAATTTTTATTTTTAATTATTACTCATTGCGATACGATACGGTATTTCAAAAAAATGAGATTTTTTCAATATTCATTCATAATATAATGAAAAATATTTAAACATTGATAGTGATTAAGCAAAAAATTCGTGTTTACAGTGCAAATATTGGTGAAAATAATATTTGTGCCGATCTCTGATTACAATAAACTATTTAGATGTAATTTGACTGTCATATATTTTTCTGTCACAAATTTTTCAAATTCACCGGATTTTCTTTGCAAATGTTAATTTACCAACGCGGCCATCGCCCGGGGACCTTTATCCAGGGAATGTTGAATGTGGAGTGGATTTTTCAGTTGTAATTTTGTGATATATTCGCATTGGAAATTGTGTGCGATTTTCAGATGGATATGGTGTGGAAAAATGTGATGAAAAAATGGTGTAGAATCGCGAGCCTGCCGGGGCTCGAACCAGTTAATCGAAAATGAATGTTGTCTGAAATCAGATTTATTTATTGATCTCAACTGTTCGACCATTCACAGTGAGAGAAATGACCCTCAGTCAATACACGTACCGTTGATTTTTTCTTGATTAAGGGGAGACTACTATAAGTTTTCAAAGTCGTGGGTTATTGGAGTGAAACTTTTCATACGTTAAAGATCGATTATATAGATCTGAAAACGAATAATTAGTGCAAAAAAAATTTTTTTTATTGTTCGTTTGCCCGAAAACGCTTAAAATGCTAAAAACAGTCCAGGGCCTCCAATTTTTGAGCTACAAAAGATTTTTTTTTTATTTTCGAAAAAATGTGTGGAACAACAATTACGAGCCAGTTTTTTGGAATTCGACCCCTACACAGCTGATTTCGGTTTTTCTCATATAAAAAAATTCACTATTTGTGTAAAAAAATACAAAAAAAGGAAATTTAGCCATGTAAGATGCGAATTAAAAGAAAACTAGCTCGTAATTGTTATTCCACATATTTTTCTGAAAATTTTGAAAAAAAATCCTTCGTAGCTCAAAAATTGGAGGCCCTGGACTGTTTTTGGCATTTTAAGCGTTTTCGGGCAAAGGAACATTAAAAAAAAATTTTTTGTCCCAATTATTCGTTTTCAGATCTATATAATCGATCTTCAACGTATGAAGTCTCACTCCAATAACCCACGACTTTTAAAACGTATAGTAATCTCCTCTTAAATCGAAATACGACTAACACTCATATTGTTACTTTTTGATTATGGAACGATGGTGATCATCACGCGAAAATTTCCGAATTTCGAACTAGCATCTCCTGGGATGCCACTAATTAGATGGAATGTGACGGTCACATGTAAAACCGTCACATTTTTGTGACGTGACGACAGATTGTCATGGTTGTCCTCACATGATCATCACTGATGTGTCATATCATTGTTTCGCTTCCCTGTTCCCGTGCTTTTGAGCAAGATCCGCAGTAGAATTTTTGTGTAATACTTGATAACTAATGTGGTTAGCCCGATGATTTCACGAGTGGGGCTACTAGTCATATAAGCAAGCGTCAAAATTTAACTGTTACTCATCAAATTCTACTGTCCTACTTGGGCCATAATCCCAGTTTATCGTACCAGCACCTAACAATGTTTAAAAGTTTTTCTACAAATGTTTCGCTACCCAACAATGGACGAAGCATCAGACTTTTCTTGACTTGGTTTGGATGTCTTTGGCACCATGTCGACACAGAATCGACTGCCTTAAAATCGGGTTCTAGGGTCTCGGACCAGTTTATGTAAACAAGTTCCATCTAATGTTGGAACATAAATGTCGAGTATGCTCAAAAATATTCCACTGTAAGCTTCGTTTCTATCGGGAAAGAAGCAGTACACGGAGAGAAAAGTTGGAGAAAATTACCTAGAAAAGCTCGGTCCATTTCACTATATACGAACGGTAATCGTAGAGCGAAATGTTTTCCAATAGAAAATACTTTTGTAGAGGATATCTTACGATTTGTTCAGTGATGAAATAACATCTATGGATGTCAAAATTACGGTTCCTTGTGTAGTAAGATTTCCCTCACCTAAACAGTATTTTTGTAACAATTGCCTGAAAACTTCATTTTGTCGCACGCCTGCTTGTTAACTGGTCCTTTACACGCGCTCGGCGCGTGTAAATTGCCGGTTTACCGGTAGGCGTGCTAATAGTGGATTTCGACATAAGGTCTAATAGTATATTTCGTTACGAGTGCGGAAAAGAGTTTTTTGGGCTCGTAGGAGGTTTTCAGCACGAGCCGAAGGCGAGTGATATTTATAATTCCACGAGCCAAGAAACACTTTTCCCACGAGTATCGAACGATATTTTTCATCACAATGTGTAGAAAAGAGATGATTTTCATCACGCTGTGCGAAAAAGTAACTTTTTAGGCAGGCTTCGCGTGAATAAACTTGATTTGTTTGGTAAACTTGATTTGTTTGGTAATTCTTTCCTAATTTTTTTTTGTGGAGTTTGCCATTTATATGCTCTCATGGAGAGCTCTTTCCTTGAAATAAGAGTTTCACATTGACAGATTCCTCGGGCACTGCCCTGATGGCTGTTTGGAGTGGGATTGAGGGTATCCCGATCTGATAGTAACTATAATAAATTCTAAGGTAATTCTCAACCGGTCGCACACCTATCCCTGATAGGCCTCTTCCTCTTTTGGTTCCTCGTCCCATTTCTGTGGTTTCTTGTTACCGTGATTTATCTCATCCAATGGCATTGGAGTAGGAGTCTTCATTCGTAGTTTTCATTTTGATTTAATTCGTTTATTCATTTATTATTATTATCTTTTCAATTAATAATGAATACTTCCATGTATCCAAGAGTAGAATTTCGGACTCAGTGAGCTCTGATGAACGTGGGAGGCCACAAGCTACCATACGTAGTGTGTATAATGGATTCAGTGGCTCGGTTAAGGATATCCAAGTATTTCGTTCAAGTTGGCAATTTTTTTTCACCCAAGATGTCGGTTTAGTCCAAAATCTTGCCAATCCCATCCTTTTTCGGATTTTTCATTGTTGAATACATTTTTTCTGGAATTTCTTCAATGAATATTGTGAACAATATTTTATTCAATATTACATTTGACTCTCGTGGGTCTAACCTCTAATGATCATATGGCAACACTGCATATGTATTCCATATAACTTGAGCGGACCGAAGAATCAAGAAGCTTTTAATTTGATTGTTTGCAGTTATCTGGCCGGAAACTTATGTTCTTTAATGATACAAAAAAAACTAGAGAGTAGAACGAATAAAGTCATACACGGTTATGTGTACGAGAATAGTATATTTCGTCATTAGGCCGAAATAGTATTTTTCCGCCTACGGCTCGGAGGCCAACGCAACACGAATAAAAAACCCCATCGCAACAGCCCAGGAACAATATTTTTCTGTAGTGATTTTCAAGTTTACGAGTTTGGGAAGTATGTAATACCAATTCCCAGACGAGAAATCGTGAGAAACAGTACAGAAAAAAACTTTTCTGGCGAATATGAGGTTCAATCATATCCGTCAGAAAAGTTTTTTTGGCCATATGACGAACAATATTTTTTGTCATGACGGCCGTAAGCAGAGATTCACGGACGCGGAGTGAAGCGGAGCTTCAAAAAACGCTTTAAGGAATTTATGGCGTTGTCTCGAGAGAAAAAAAAAGTCAAGATATTGATAATTTTTTATAAATACGTTCTTTTATGTATTAAGAAATTACGTGCAATATCTCGGATAGCCTAGGGGAAGGACAACAACGGAAATAATTTCTGAAGTAGCTATTTATGCATGCAGTTGAATGGGGCATCGATAATTTCAGCAGTGTTCCCATGTCGCCGACAGGTCGATAATGTAGGGAAAACGCTGAAATTATCGATGCCCCATTTAACCTCATGCATAAATTGCAACTTTATAAATTATTTCCGTTGTCTTTCTCCTAGGCTATCTGAGACTTTGCACCTGATTTCTTAATCCATAAAAGAACGTATTTACAAAAAATTATCAATATCGTGTCTTTTTTTTCTCTCAAGACAACGCCATAAATTCCTTAAGAATAATCGGGCAAGGGGAAGGATATTTAAAAATTTTATTCAAAAATTTATGAAGATTGTTTCACACATTATTGAATCTATTCAGACACCGTTTGCAAAATTTGAGAAACCACAGAAGCAGGAGAAACAACAAAAATAATTTTTAAAGTTGCTGCTTATACATGAGGTTAAAGGAAGCATCGATAACTCGTGCATTTCCCCTATATTATCGACCAGTTGGCAGTGCGGAAAAAATACTGAAATTGTCGATGGCCATTTAACCTCATGTATAAGCAGCAATTTTCAAAATCATTTTTGTTGTTGCCCTGCTTCTGGGGTTTCTTAAATTTTGCGAACGGTGTCTGAAAGGATTCACTAATGTGTGAAAAAATCTTCATAAAATTGGCTGCATGTTTTGAATATCCTACTCCTCCCCCGATTATCCTTAAGGGGAAACCGAACCCCTATGTCTATACAAATTTTTAGAATTGTGTTTTCTCCAACAATTATTACTTTACGGTATCACCCGTACTTATCACGGAACAAATGATCACAAATTTGGTCACATGGACAAGTCATCACAAATCCTTCTATCACCCGCTGTTTTGATCAGCTGTTTTGAACACTGTTTTGATCACTATGAAGTCGTCAATGGTGAGCCCAGGACCAATAATATGATGGAAGGTTGGCATAATGCTTTTCATCGACGTGTTGGCAGAAATCATGAGCAGTTGGACAGATTTATCAATGCTTTGAAAGTCGAGCAAGCGTCGACTACCACCGCATAGAGATGAGCATCGTAATCACAGTATTTCTTCCGCTTCCTTGATGAAATGAGACGGCCAGTATTAAATTGCTCCCAAATCACCTCAGACGACGCTTGCTCGACTTTCAAAGCATTGATAAATCTGCCCAACTGCTCATGATTTCTACCAACACATTGATGAAAAGCATTATGCCAACCTTCCATCATATTTTGGGTCCTAGGCTCATCATTAACGACTGCATAGTGATCAAAACAGTGTTCAAAACAGCTAATCAAAACAGCCGTGATCAAAACAGCTTGTGATAGAAGGATTTGTGGTGCCTTGCAATCTTACTTTATATCTATGAAAGTACTTTATCGACTCGATTATTGCATTGTTGATTCAATGAAGTAGTTTTATGAATAAAAAATAATAATTGCAGGAGAAAACACAATTCTAGAAGTTTACATACACACAGGGATTCCGTTTCACCTTAAGACTATGAACTATTGGATTGAAGGTGGGAGTAAGAATGTCCGGAAACTAAGGTTGATATTGCGCCTAAAAAATACTCTTGATCTGTTCTATAAGATCTAAAAAGGATTTCCTGCAGAAAAAATTGCCCGAACTCCTTGTATGTCCTTACGGGGTAACAGAATGTCACTAATTTTTCAATTTTTTTAAACAAATTTCATCTTGAAAGTTATCGATATTTTTAAAATTGAATATCTTTAGGAAGCGATTATGAAAATCAATGTGCTTTGACTTCAAAAAATATTGATAACTTTGAGCAGGAAATTTATTTGGAAAATTCAAGGAAACGGTAGCGCCTTCTGTTACCCTTTAAGGGGTAACGGAACCGACCACAAAAAGACGTTTACCAAAAACAAGTTTTCTTGGATTCTATGCAATGAGAATCAATGAAACTTTTTCCCCGTATTGAGAGTAGCGGAACGCATCGCTCTCTTCTCATGCTTTTCTGATTTATGCAAAAAAAAAATTGCAAATTATTTAACGGCAAGGACCAGGGCAAGGCCAACGCTATTTTATTTGTAGGAATCTGCCAAGTCGTGGTAGAAAAACCGATTTTTTGTAGATTTTTCTTAGCCGATGGCTATTTTCATGAGAAGAGAGCGATCGAGTGAGGTCCAAGACAAAGATTTTGAGTACAAAAACGTACTTTTGTTGTGTAATTTTCGTAAAAACTTGTTTATGATGATTGGGTGGTATCCAGGAGGTAACATGTCCTTTACAGGGCACCAATTGTAAGAGGGAAGTACTTTTACGAGTCAAAAGATGATGTAGAATGTTTCCATACCATTATTATTTATTTATATCCATTTATTTATATTTTATGGGATTTTGTACTTTTCACGTAGAAAATCCAAAAAGCCACGGGAACCTGCAATACCGATAGAGGGGACCCCTAACCTCTGTGTGCGACGGGTTCCGATACCCCTTAAGGGGAAACGGAATCCCTGCGTTTATATGACTCTTTAGAATTGTGTTTTCTCCTGCAATTATTATTTTTTATTCATTAAACTACTTCATTGACTCAACAATGCGATAATCGAGTCGATAAAGTAATTTCATAGACAGAAATTAATAATTGTAGGAGAAAACACAATTCTAAGATTTGATGTAGACAAAGGGGTTCCGTCTCCCCTTAACCGATTGAATGATCTCTACAAAATCCACGCTTTCCTGCAGGATTCCTGCTAGCATAACCCCCCTTCCGGTTTTCAGGCAATATTTTCTCTTCAAGGGCAGTTCGACTTATATGGAACGTATCGAATGGTGGGCAAACGAAGAACACATGTTTTGCGTCTTCCTTAGTTCCTTTACGCGTCGGCCACTCTGGGGAATCCTCATTTCTAAATTTGTGAAGATATCCCCGGAAACTCACTACACTCCGTTGCTCGCTCCGGGCGGCGGGGTGCCGCTCTTTCCTATGGTTGTCACTGAATAATTATTCTCCATGGTATTTTTGGATTTTTAGGGGATGAAGCTACGAGTTCATGCTGCCGGGGATATGTAAAAGGAACTAACATTTTTTTCAATGCTCAACTTTGCATGAGACGTGGTGATTTATTCATTTATTTAAAATCGATCTCGATGTTGATTCACACGCAAGAAAAACATCAACGTAAATTACGTTGAATTCGTCGTCTTTTATAGGTTTTGAAGCGTATTTTACGCATAAAATTGCAGCATAAATTACGCACAAAATAGCCGTAAATTATGATTACATAAACGTAATTTAGGATTTCGTATTTACAAATTACGGTTGCATAAACGTTATTTACGGTTTCGTATTCGTAATTAAAAAAAAAGTTATTTCAAGGGTGAAATACGATTTTTTTCGTAAATTACGCATAAGTCAGTCGTAAAATACGTCTCTAATAAGATCGCAATTCAGGATTTATTAAGCGTGAAATACCCTTAGTGAAACGTAAAAGACACTGCGTTTGGGCGTAATTTACGTTTTTATTTTGACCGTCTTTTTTCCGATTTTCATGACGGGAAAAAATCCACCACACATCATATTGGTATTAAGCGTAAATTACTTTTAGCAAAACGTAATTTACGTTTAGATTTTTTGTGTGAAGCCTCCCCCCAGGTACCGAATTATTGATTAGGATGTATCGAGGGCGTACCACCCACTCCAGAATGCATGAGGTGTTACACGTCGAATCGTTCAACTCTCTCGAAAGTGAGCAGGGATTTTTTGCAGTGTTAAGGGAGTTAAAAAAACGAATCTCCTGATTTTTTAAAGGATTTGTCTATAAACCGAATGGAAGATATAATTTTGTTCGTGTCTTTACCTTTTTAAAAAATAATTTGCGTTTTAATCAATCGATTTTAATTTTTTCTATCCTTTGATACCTGCAATAATGAATTGAACTTATTGGACAGAAGACATTTGACCGTTGCTTTTTCTTTTTTCTACGTCTACTAATTTTATTTTTAAAATGAAAAATGACAATTTCAAAACAAAATATGTTAGTAATCCATCAAAGATTTGCACTTCTTAAAATAGGTACCCCCCATCTATGTCACAGCTATGAGATATTTTATGAAATACTAAGGGGCTACGTCCCCTGCTTGCTCCGGTCGCCAACCCCCTATGACGCCCATGATCCTTATTCTGACCCTTGTAACCCTCGTGACCCTTGTGACACTTAATTTCGGAGTCTTAATTTCGAGCACCAAGTTTTTATCACCAAAAGTTGATTTGAATGTTTATAGATAGATAGATATTTATTCATTGATGCTACTTTTACACTTTTACATGTATTTGGATGTTGATAATATAGAGAAATTTCAATATTATAAAATACCATACGCGACCCTGCGATTTCGTCATCTCCGCGGGGAATCGTCGCCGTGTTATTTTGGTTCCAGGGTTGCCGAATTCACTCTACACTGCACGGGAACGTATAGCGAGTTTTCGGCAACGTCACGTAGTGATCAATTTCTGTTGGGAATAATCTGTTTTCTTCTTGAATTTCGGAAATTGGATTGTTCTAAGTGCTACTATAATTTTTTACATCAATTGAATAATTCAATTTTTTTAATTTTTCTGGTTAGTCCGTCAATGGCAATCAACGAAAAACGATGCGCTGCCGGGTTTCCCTCATATAGTGACCAATGTAGGATTAAATGAATGGTTCTATACGAGCGTGTACTGAATCGCTCAACACAAAATTTTACACACAAGTGTGACAATACTGCCAACTTGTAGCCAAAATTTCAGATACTTATTCCAACTTTTATGCGTGTTATGAAACGCGAAATTAACTCTCTGAGGGAAAAATTGAAAAAAACCAACTATCACGAAATCTTTGTATGAATGATGTAGCGAAGTGAAAAACTAGGATAAGTGCAAAGATGGAACTTTTTCAGGACCGTTAAAAAATTTGACCACGTTTGAGGGAACTTTCGATTCAAGCAATAGAAAAAAATTGCACTTATTCTAGTTTATCACTTCACTACAGGAGTATTCATATTTTGATTGATCTTGATGATAGGGCAGTAAGACGAGTATTTTGAAGAAAAAAAGCAACCGGACTAGTAGTTTGGGAGATATTGAGCAAAAACGTTTTTCACAAAATATTTAATATCTTCTAAACCACTTGTCCGATTTCGCCTACTCACAATCCCATCCTGTAACATCGTAAGAGCTACAATCTCACCAAATTTCAATATGCTATCTCCATTTTTTCGGGAGCTATCGTGCACAAAACAATTTTTTCATAAAAACGAAAATTGACGGTCACTACCCTATCCCTAGTTACATAGCAATAATGTGATTTGATTTGATAGATATTATCACAATGAATATTTTGACGTAAACAAAATTCAATTCAGTCATGTAGTTTTCGAGATATTGAGAAAAAAAGATTTTTGAGAAAGTGCTGTATCTCGGAAATTATTTGACTTATTGAGCTGAAATTGCGTTCGAAAGTGCTGCAAAGCAATGCCAATTATTTGACGAAATTTCAGATTTTTTAGCTTCCACTTTAATCCTTTTCCTGTGAAGATTAATAAAATTTTTTCGAAAAATTCGCACACATATCCGGACGTACATACACACATTTTCTAAAAACATTATGTCTTAACGTTTCATGACATTCTACATCATTTCTAGGCAAAATTGTAAGATCGTCAGAATCAACGATTAGAAAGCTTTGAGAAGCAAAACGATCAGAAAGCATTGAGAAGCAAAAAAGTGAAAAACTTGATATATCGAAACCGTTCGAACTCGCAACTCATATTTCTCATGCGAGCTATAGAACATTTTTTAATAAAATCAAGAGATCGTTTTTGAAGCCCCTCAACCCAGGGGGTGAGACTCAGGAGTCGATCGATTTGTGATGGTGTATCTCATATTATTCATCAACCAGATAAAATTCATATACCTGCGTACAGACTCCTGGACACGATACCTTCCAGATTTCGCTTATTTTATCAAGCATGCAGAGAGGACGAAGGTTTCTTCAACGTTTTAATCCCTTCTGCTTTCACTTGGCATGAATATCAGTTTCCTGAAGACACACATGGTGATTGTCTAGGAGTAATGCTGACAATGCGTTGATGGCTATTTTCAGGGCGACGTTGAGAATGCCATCCAGGCCAGGGGTATTGGTATTCTTCTCTCGCTCGCAGGTTTCCAGCGCTTATTTCCTCCCGTGTGTATGCGTGTGTGCGCAAATTTACACACATGCTATGCCAAAATGATATCTCGTATTCAATTTAAATTCGCTAACAAAGATTGCACATTTTCTAAACTATTTGTGATCTCTGTTTTGAGAAAATGGGCATTAGTTAAACATTTTTTTAACTAACAGTCCGTCCCCTATAACCCTAAATGGACGCCTAGCATTGCAATTATTCGCCCAATCGAGAAAAGGATAGAATTCATAGAGAATGAAACAATTTGAAAAGCGAAAAAATAACGTACGATAAAACCATTTGGAACTAGACTAACAAGAGATTCGATAGAAAGAACATATCAACGAATGCATTGACACAATGCTGTTGCTTCATTATGAAAGGGAAAACACTGGAGTGAAAGTTTTTTTCTGGAGCCACATACTTAAAACACGGTTGCAAATGAATCGGCAGGAAAATATCAATGTCTTTAATGTCAGTTCTTGTAACGGAGACGGGAAGTTTAGAAATGAAGAGTATTATATTCTCCCATTATTACTAACGAGTGAGCAAGACTGAATGAAATAAATTATTTCGACCGGTACATTCATTTTCTTCATTATTTCCTTCAATTTGTGCATTAATAGTGTTTATGTCATCAGGGGATAATAGTATATAGTGCACCAAGGACGGAAAGTCATGTTTTCCACGCCCGAGGTACACATGCTATTTTTCATCATATCTGCACGAAAAGTTCGATTTTCCTCCTTCGTTATTTCATTCCTCGGATTTCTATTATTTTGGACGATCCTTGGAATGACATAATCCACTTTCCTCCCTGCATTTACGAAGAAAATTGAACTATACCGTACAGCTATGGGGAAAAATATCGGGGGAAATCTGTGACAGGCGCAGTTTTATAAAAAACTCAGTATCTCGAGATCTATTGCAGATTAGTGAATGCCAATTGTACCAGCAATTCTTCGATACTCAGTCTATAACATATTTTTTTCGATTTTTTCGCGACCTGTCGGCATGATTTGTTGTTAACTTTTTAATTTGTTTATTGATTAATTCATAGTAAATTGCGTTTTCGGCCGAAGGCCCGGTAAACGGCGATTCTAACCTCGCTTCGCTCGGTTAGATCGCGGTTTACGGGCCTTCTGACGAAAAATTGCATTCATCACACGGTCTAAAAGTATTTTCTGACGAATGTGGCTTTGTAGGCCGAGGCGAAGGCGAGGCGAAGGCATGTGATGAAAATAACTATTTTTCGAGTCTTGGTTTTTTTCCTGAAACTTACACCTGTTTTGAATAAAAGTGTTTTCGTGAGAAGACCCGGTAAACCGCGATTCTAACCTCGTTTTGCTCGGTTTGATCGCAGTTTACGGGTCTTCTGACGAAAAATTGCATTCATCACACGGTCCAAAAGTATTTTCTGACGAATGTGGCTTTGTAGGCCGAGCCGAAGGCGAGTACTTTGTGGACCTTGTGATGAAAATAACTATCTTGCGCTTCTTTGATAAAATTCATATTTATCGAGTTATATATTTTTTTTAAATGACTCACCTGGCCCAACCCAAAATTTTAATTTCGCATAACTCGAAAAAAAATTTTTAATAACCCTCCAAGGCATGCATGGAATAAATCAAGACCATATTCAATTTATCTTGAAGTTTGAAAAAAAAAGTCTTTCGATTTGATTGAAGTAGTATGGAACGCCCCATGTGCACCTAATAAGGAAAACAGCACATCAAAACCCGTGTGTTTAGCGTGTGTTGGAATGTCCTATTTTTCTCCCTTGGTGCACAATCCACTATTTAACACGCCTACAAATGAAAGTGTATTTTGCTTTCTGATGAGCGGGAGAAAACAAAGTACGTTCCGCCCAAGGGCGGAAAGTTGCTCCCGAGGGAGGAAAGTACTGACTAGTACGAATTTTTCGTGCAGGTGTGTGAAGAATAGTATATTTCCCACCAAGGGAGGGAAAATAAAGGAGTCGTGCCCACGTGCAGAATTTTGGTAAGCACGTGGGTAGGGGTCCTTTATTTTACCGCCCGTGGTGAGAACGTTATTTATGTCATTAGGCCCGATAAACCGCGATTCTAACCTCGCTTTGCTCGGTTAGATCGCGGTTTTCGGGCCCAACGACATAAAATACAATATGTCATACGGCGCCTTCTACATACTCGCCTTCGGCTCGGATTATAAAGCCACATTCGCCAGATAATACTTTTATCGCCTAATGACATAATCTACTATTTTCCGTTTCGCGGGAGGAAAATCTGCCTTTCCGCCTACGCCGTGACGAAAAAGTATTATCTGACGAATGTGACTTTATAATCCGAGCCGAAGACGAGGTTTATAGTTACATGAGTCAGATAATACTATTATCGCCGTGTGACATACAATATTTTATGTCAGTGGGCCCGAACACCGCGAACAGGCCGAGCGAAGCGAGGAAAATTTGAACAGAAGTTCAAAATATATTTACTTTTTCCAATCAAATATGTAATAGAATCCGCGCAAAAACAAGTAGATTTTTTCAATAGAATTCCTGTAGAATTCCATTAGAATTAATTGTCTAGCGAATTCGCTAGGTTTTCTATTGAATTTTTTCATGCGTGTCAACGCACTCTTTGCATGTTTGACACAAAAAAAAATCTTTTTTTTAATATGTTTCAAAAACTGTTTTTTTTTTGCACAAACAAGACTTGTTTAAGAACCCTGTCGTTTTTTTCTCAGTGTATAGTGTGGTCTGTACCTCACTGCAAAAGATACTCGAATATCCTTAAAACATCTAAGGTTGACCGAGTAGTAGATAGCTCGGGGATAATACAGAAGACTGAATGAAGTTCCCTGAAATCTCATCACTTCCCTGCTTTAGTTCCGGCTCCTCCTTGTTGACTTGAAACTGTTGAGAGGCGGTGAATGTCATTTTTCATTGTTCAATTTTTAGTTTTCAGTTTTCAGTTTTTCTTAGTATACTATTTTTAATGGAAAGTTTTGTTCAACTGATATTATGAGTTTCTCCTCGAGTAAACTCCCATTGTTCGAACATGTCCAGTGATGGAACTAATTTACAACTTTGTTGTAAAACGAATGCTTAATGCTGTGTAATGAGACTTTTATTCTCTTTAAAACAGAAGGTAATGGGCACAAATTCACTGAGACCTTGTGCAATATTCCCATATTCCAGTTATTACTGAATCTTGTTCGTTCGATTACTGGTTATTGGCGACTCTTATTCGAGCGAACATTAGACAGATCATCCTATTTATATGCAATGGTTATTGTCCTGTTTTCAGCGCAGAGTAGCAAATTAGGAGGGTAGCGAGACTGACGATGAGAGCTGTGTCGAGATAAGTCATAGTTCGTCCTCAATGCGAAGGAGGAGATCAGCCGGGATGGGAGCTCCATATGGACATGATATTCAAGTGGGCAGATAAAACAAAATTGGGTGAAATCATCCCGACTTCGAGTAGATAAGCGAACGAGTACTGCAACGAGGAAGAATCTTTCTGACTATTGAAAAGTGATATAAATAATTCGCAAAAATGGGGAAGTGTTGCAGTAAGAGACAGGATCCTCAACCCCTAGGTAAGGACTAAGATTCATCTGAATATTTTCTAGAACAAAGATGTCACATGTCAGTGTATTATTATAGAATAATTTTTTTATATGCACTGAGAAAAACCAAGTTTTTTGAGAAGTACGTTTTTACTTATATCAAGAAACTTGTGGCTTGAAAATTTTCAAGAGCAAAATATCTTGCGCTAAGAAACAAAAACTTTCGTCAAGACATGTTGTACTTGTCCTAAAGACGAGAACAATTTCTTGATGACAAGAAAGCGATTTTTCAAACCAAGTAAAATTGAATGAATTCATTTAATAATTTAATCAGCTTCCGTTCTAAAATATTTTAATGCAAAAACTACTTGAATTGATTTGAGCACTCGTTTTATTGATATGAACCAATTGCCCCCATCTTTCGGATAAGTATAAAATTTCTTGGCGTAAGATTTTTTTTTCTTAGTGTGAGATATTGTGTGCTTGGTAATTTTCAAGCCATGAATTTCTTGATACAAGTAAAGACGTACTTCTCCAAAAAACTCCTGTCTTCTCAGTGTGGCGGTCACTTCTCTCAGGCTTTGCACGTGGAACCAGTTATTGAAATACACTGAGAAAAAAAATTTCTAAGAAATAGAAATTCTATGATTGATCCAAATCGTTCATCGATTGAATAGTCGCAAAAGAAAATGCTATTGTAAGAAACAAATATCGATTTAATTTTAATGTTTTCGATTGAAAAAGAATGAGATCAGTTGTCTAAACTTTTTTTTTGTTGCTATCTACTTTTCAGTACATACAAAGCAATGTCTGTATTATCAGATATCTTCTTCGAATAAAGCATATAATTATCCAATTTATCAGCGTCACGATATCCCGCAAAAGAATATCTGTTCGATTGAAAGCAGAATTCATAGATGCAATAAAATATTCATTTGGCCTATGAGGAACATATTGTTGGATACTCATTGATGCGAGACTTTCGCGAAGCGCAGTTTCTTGTTTACAACAAACGCAATTCTTCATCATTTGAACTGATTATTTTTCCATTGCAATTGTGAAAAAAAAATTATTTGCGCCAAATCNGAAATCGATTTTGTCGCAAAAACAAGTATTTTCTAAATTCGATAGAATAAACAAAATATACTATACTATAACAAAATCGATTTCATACAATCCAATTTTGGTTTAGTTCAAATCGATATTTGTGTCTTACAATAGCATTTTCTTTTGCGACTATTCAATCGATGAACGATTTGGATCAATCATAGAATTTCTATTTCTTAGAAATTTTTTTTCTCAGTGCAGTATGAATCAAATCAGATTTAGACGCATTTTTTCTCAGTTTAAGGCCGGGGTGGGTTATCTTTCGAACGTTATCTCGATTGTTTTTCCATCTTCGTAATGTAAAATATATCACAATTTACATTGGATTTCATGTCACGCGGGAGTCCCTAAAAATTATGATCGTGCAATCAAAAAAAAGTAGAAAAAAACTGAATATTTTCAAAGAGCGTCTTTAATAAAGATTAAGAAAAACGTCCAATAGAGAGGAAATAGTGAATGGATAATTTATCATGGTAACTAACGATCTGACAGTCGTTGACTACTGTGACAAACGACGACCTAACAGCTATTAGATACATCAAATTATTAATTTGCAATTTCTTCCCGATTGGGTTTATTTCCCAATATTATTTAAAAAATGCTCTTTGAAAATTTTCAGCTTTTTTTCAACGTTTTTTTAATTGTACAATCATCATTTTTGGAGACTCCAGGGCTATGTAAAACTGAATAGCAATTGGAGATCATTTTAAATTATCAAAATAAAGAAAACAATCAAGATCATGTTCGAAAGATAATCGACCCAGGCCTTAATGACTGTTTTAGCTTTTTGAAGAAAAAAATGTTGAGAAACTGAGTTTAACCCAGCGTCGTATGGGATAGTCAATAACTTCAATATTTTGGTTGTAAACAAGAACTAAAATGCGATTTTGTTTCCATTAAATGTAAAAAAGAGAAAATCTTTGACTCTCGATAAGAAACATTGCCTTTTATTTCTCAAGTAAATTTCCGTAAATTCCATTATTTATGGAAAAAAAATGTTTGGAAAAATATCAACATGTTGTGAGATGTAATTTGAATCATTCTGGATAGGTAATAATTTTTTTTTTATTTTCCCACACAATTTGATTGGAAAATTCGAAGCTACAAACATCTAAGTTTATAATGCGTTCGGATACAACTATTTTCCGACAGTTCCTTGGATTTGAATGAGTTTCCACTTCGTTCCAACGAATGTATAAGATATCTTATTATCTAAATTTTTGTCATTAATTGTGGACTTCAGCATTGGTGCACTGAAGGAAATATCGACATTATATCTCAAAACTAATTTCTTGCGTCAAATATTTCATCTCTTGAGAATAAAATACTTGGAATAAAAATTCCGTATAATGAGTCAGACTGTGTAAGAATCCTGTGAAATACTCATGACTTGAACACGAACGCTTGGCGATAAATGGAGAGTTTCTTGACTCAAGAAATCGTTTATGTCGTATCAGAAGATGAGAAAATGGCTAAAAATACTAAAAGCTCTGATTCAGTGAATCATGGATCTGAGACTTTCATATTGAATGAATACAGAATTTATGCAGGGGCGAACCTTCAGATATTTCTAAAATATAACCATCAAAGCAATAATATCTTTTTGTTCTTTCAAACTTACTTTGTCTCTACAGAAATATTGTCTCATTTCCAGAAAAAAAAAACATTTTTTGATTCAGTATCATCCTCCTTTCGCCCGAAGAGCACCGATTTCTTGTCTGAAATCTATCATGAATTGTTCGAATATGTATGCGATGTTCTCCACTCAAGAAATTATTTTTGTCATATTATGTCGATTTTTCTCTTAGTGTGTTGTGATTTCTTAACAAAACTCCATTGGAATTCAAAACTTTATGGTTTCATTGAACGGAAATTACGTCGTATTGACGTTATTTTCCTCAACTAATCGATGGTATTAATGTTCCAGTCTATAACAAAAAAACCGAAGCAGCGCTCAGCTCTAAGAGCAATGGAAACTCGATGGATTCACGATACACGGCGGATCCAAATCAGAGTAGGGCTCAAGCGCGGGCCGACATAATACGGCCGAGGCACACACCGCGTAAGATACCACAACCCCTTAACTCAACCTCACCCGTTGTTGTTTCACCAAGTTTGTATTTTCGTTTTTTGTTTATAATTTAATCAGTTTTTAATTACTTTTTTATTAATTCTTGTTTCGCCTATTATTTTGCATTAACTCCAATCACAGAGACTTCTACTTCATTTTTGCGTTGCTATCTTTATTTATGATTCTCAATAAGACATATCATCGCCGTATAGCCAAAGGGGCGTAAGTGCCATCATTTCGATTTTTTTTCGATTATCTCTCGTAGATTCAGCGATATTCCTCGAAAATTCAGCTTCAAGAGCCAAGTCGACTTCAATCCTTTTACCGTTTCTCTACTGAATTCTCATAATAAATGTGCTCTTCCAACGTATATGACTGATAATGGCTAACAGACGTAAGCCTGGAGTTACGCCCCTTTGTCGTTGAAAATCGGTAATCACGCCCCTTTGGTAGAGATTTTTTTGTCAACACATTTTGGTTCAGAAATTGGACGAAAAGTCGAGAAACCATTGAAACGGGAAACTTACGCCCCTTTAGCTATATGGCAACGGTACCTATTGGTTTATTGGAAGCCAGATGAATGAATAATAGACAGTTTTGTATGAGCAATTGAAGTTGGTTTTTATTAAGACGTGTTTTCACTTCGAGAGCAGTCACAGAACTGAATAAAGAATATTGAAGTCACAAAGACCATAGCCTTTTTCTTATGTTTTCTTTCTCACCGGGCTTTATTATATAAACCCAAGTTATATCGTTCAGTAATGTGATCGAATTGTTTTTTATCCTTTCAATAATACTTATTGAACAGCGGCGAAAAGATCCTGTCTCGAACGTTGAATTCGAAGCAACAATTTTCCCTGTTTCAGTCCACAATCCAAGGACAAACAAAATTGTTGTGGCACTGTACAATTATACGGCGCGAGAGAGTACAGATGTGAGTTTTGTAAAAGGCGATCAGATGGAGGTCCTGGATGATTCTGAGCCAGACTGGTGGAGAGTCTTACATCTGAGAACCCTCCAAGAGGGCCTCATTCCCTGGAATTTCGTTGCAGTTGAGCGTTCCGTTGAGAGTGAAGAGTAAGTCTCCCCTTTCTTCTGTCCTCAGCTCCGTTAAGGGGAGACTACTGTGAGTTTTTAATGTCACGGGCTATGGGAATGACATTTCTCATACATTGAGGATCGATCATATATGTTTAAAAACGAATAATTAGTGCAAAAAACTAATTGTTTATTGTTCGTTTTCCCGCAAACGCTTAAAATGTTAAAAATAATCCAGAGCCTCCAATTTTTGAGCTACAGAGATTTTTGTTTGCAAAATTTTTGGAAAAATATATGCAATAACAATTGCGAATTTGTTTTTTGAAATTCAACTCCTACGCAGCTAATTTCGTTATTATTTTAATAAAAAAATTGCATCATTCATGTCAAATAGCCCGAAAAATATTTCTAAAAGAATCGAGAATATATTTTTCATATTTTAAGGATAATTTTTCTGCCTATGTTACATGAATGGGGTAAATTTTCCTTCAATAAAAAATCCAGTGTAACGGTTTTTGAAGTCAATCTATTCGGCGTATTGTGTCATTATATTTTTTATAAATGATGATAGCATACCTTAAAGATATAACAATAATACTTTATTATATTATATTCTATATTATATTATAATACATTGTATAATGTATTATATATAACACATTATGCGTATATAATGGTATATGTAATATAACATAATATCGTATACTCAATGTATGTTATTATTATTATCAGTTTATTATTTAAATTTTTTTCTTATGTACATTATATTTTGTAATACATATAGTACTCTATTATATATTGTATATTGCACATAGTATATATAATATAGTATAGCATAGAATATAATATAATATAGTATTATCGTAATATCTTTAAGGTATGCTACCATCATTTATAAAAAATCTAATGGCACAATACGCCGTATGGATTGACTTCAAAAAACTTCACACTGGATGTATTATATATATAAAAAAAATCGAATACATTCCTGAAACTTTTCCTTCGGAAAACTTGATATTCACTTCAGAAATCTAATATAAGACTATTCAGGACAATTGACATACATTAAGCCCCATGGAGTAGGGCATACGCGCGCAGAGCGCGCGGACTAATCTAGTTATATTAAAAAAAGCGAAATAAGCTGTGTCGGAGTCAAATTCCAAAACCTAATTCGTAATTGTTATAAATTTTTTCAATAATTTTGAAAAAAAAAAACTTTTGTAGCTCCAAAATTGGAGGCCCTGAACTATTTTTAACATGTTAAGCGTCTGCGGGGTAACGAACAATAAGCAATTTTTTTGCACTAATTATTCGTTTTTAGACATAGATAATCTTCAATGCACGAGAAATCTCACTCCGATATCCCACGATTTTTAAAACTCATAGTAGTCTCCCCTTAAATTTTTGCATTTACGTACTTTCCCTGCCCTTTATATGACAGCAATAGTGAACATGTAATTGGATTGTTTCTTTTCCCTTTGTTCTCGAAAAGCTGGTTCTTTGAGAACGTTTCGAGGAAGGAAGCCGGAAAATTACTCCTCGTCGATGAGAATCCACGTGGAACGTTCCTGGTGAGGCCGAGTGAGCATAACCCTCGGGGTTATAGCCTTTCTGTCAAAGACTGGGAGGAGGGAAGGGGACATCATGTGAAACACTACAAAATAAAGCCTCTGGACAATGGTGGATTCTTCATCGCTACCAATCAAACGTTCCCGACTCTACCAGCACTCGTAATGGCCTACAGCAGTTAGTATATTTTTTATACATATTAAATCATTGACTATAGACGGTACTTGTTGTACCTATTTCTTTTCAAAATCATCAATAATTTTAAAAAAGCACCTCTTAAATCGGTAACGTGAAAAAACCTGTCTATTTGGATTTAAAGTAGTACAGTATGCCGTTCGACATTCGCATGCAAAGAGCCCAAACTTTTAGGAAATTACTCTTGAAATTTCAAGTGAGAAAGCTTGAAATTTTTAACTACAAAATTACATGAATTTTCTGTACATTTCTTCATTGACGAATCAGTCAATTTCTTGAATATTCAAGTAATTCTTGATTTTCAAGTCCATACGGCACTGAAAAACATTGAAAATTTTGAAAATTCAGGCAATAACTTTGCTGAATTCTCAATTGATTGAAAATTGAACTGTCCAATTTTCACGATGAGTTTGAAGAATATTCGAGCTTTCATTGAAAAATCAATGATTCTTACATATGAAAAACCCAGTTTTCTTGAATTTTCAAGATGAACGAGAAGTTTAGTGAACGCTTTCACTTGAATTTGAATTCAACCTCACAACATGGAAAATTCAGCTGACGTTGTCGTGGAAATTTCAAGAAATTTTTAACAGTGCACATAGAACAAAAAAGTTCCTAGTTTGCAGACTCAAGTTTTAAAAGGAGACCGTAGCAAAGTTGCAAGGAGTTGTCCCTACCATGCTGATGATTTTACTACTCATTTTTTATTCTCCACAAATGGAAAAAAAAATCGAGTTTTAATTTTTTTATTAACGACATGTGGCTGTGCAGGCATAAAATCTTCTAAATAGTCCCCTTACCAGGATTTTTCATATTTTTAGTTCAATTTTGGTTAGCACATACATGATATAGTGACGAAAAAAAAGTGAATATGATGGAAATTGAAGGCCATGACACATAAATAAACTACAATGTTTCTTTGATTTTTTTGATCATTCATTTCACGAAACTGCCATACTAATGATAAAAAAACAAAACAAAATTGTAGTTCATTGCTGTGTCATAGCCTTCAGTTTGCACTATATTAAAATACGATTGTCTCTACCCACTCTAAGAAAAAAAATTGAAAAATTGGAATTAAAAAAAAACTCACATATCGTTAGCTTTATAACAGAGTAACGTAAGTGCCAAAAAATGTCCTCAGTCAAAAAGTTTCGAATCTTAAACTTGTTTCCATATAGTTACTTCTCATTTCTCACTTTCAGGAGAATTTTCGTATTTTGGCACTTACGTTACTCTGTTATGAAGCTAACGATATATTTTCGTCAATATATTTTGTGTGTGAAAACCAAAATTCAAGTCAATTCATCAAAAATCCTGGTAACGGGATTATTTTAAAGCTTTTATGCCTGTACAGCCACATTTCGTCATCGGAAAAAATTGGAACTTGATTTTTTATCATTTTTTGAATGCAAAAAATAAGTACCAACGTTATCTGTAAGATAGAGACAACTCCCTGCAACTGTCAAATTTCACCGCGGTCTCCTATTAATTGAGAAACTCATGATTCCACAAGGCACTGCACTGCGGATGAGAAGCTGATTACTTAATTCCAGAAGAAGAATTACATTCGGTATCCTTATATTCGGTACAAAAACCTCATTCATTTCAAGTGAGAAGAGTTTTCAAATCAAGGACCGCTTGATTCTTGAGTCGAGAACCATTGGGTTCTTAAATTTAGAATTTTTTCGGGGGAAAAATTTTCCGGGGATTTTTCTCCGGGGTATTTCTCACTGGGAAAAAACCGGGAACCAAAAAATTTCAAATGACTTGATTTATTTCATTCTCATAAATTATTGAATTTTTCTATCCTCACATGTTGTTGACGAAGGCAATAATAATTGCTTGAATCAAATAAGAAATTAGTATATCTGTTCCGCAATTATTAGATTGAACAGCAATTTCACGAAATTTTCATTTTTTAGAGTTGAATATCGCAGAAACTACGTACTGTAAAATTTTGTAAAAAATTGACCGTAAGAACCATTCTTTATAAGATGGAAAAACCGAGTTCGGGGAGACCCATAACTCCCGTTTGCCCTACACTGAGAGAAAAAAACACGTCTTGTTTGACATGCACTCTTTGCATGTTTGACACAAAAAACCTTTTTTTTATAATAAAAAAAAAACTATTTTCTTGGCACAAGTAAGACTTGTTTGAGAACTCTGTCATTTTTCTTTTAGTGTACAGTCAAGCACTAAAGTTCGTAAACAGAATACATAGAATGCAAGTTCAGGCTGTTCACGAACTTTAGTGGATCGACTGTATGCCTCGCGTGTTCAAAGCCTTCATTTCATCATTTATTATCTCCTAAACTGTGTAGTACACAGTTAGTTAGAATTTTTTTCAACAGCTGGGTAATATATAATATCAACATCTATGAAAAATATGGGGACAACGTAAGAAAGATCTGTTCACTAGGGATGTACCTAAGCGTCATTTAGTTTTCTCGTGAATATAACGGTGACACACTGATTTTCAAACATTATTATTTGCTCACAGAAAATGCTCTCGGTCTATGCCACGTACTATCGAAACCATGTCCAAAACCTCAACCGGATATGTGGGATCTCGGTCCAGAGCTCAGAGACAAATGGGAAATTAATCGAAGTCAAATCCAGTTGATCAGAAAACTCGGTCATGGAAACTTCGGTGAAGTGTACTACGGCAAATGGCGGGATAAAATTGAAGTTGCTGTGAAAACCCTCAGGCCAGGAACAATGTCAACGGAAGCGTTCCTCCAGGAGGCAGCAATTATGAAACAATTCAGACATCGACATCTTGTCGCATTGTATGCCGTATGCTCAAAAGAAGAACCTATCTACATTGTCCAAGAATACATGTGTAATGGCAGTTTGTTAGACTTCCTCAGAACGGGTGATGGAAAGTACATGCAGTTCGAAGATTTAATTTATATCGCTGCGCAAGTTGCATCGGGTATGGAACACTTGGAGAGTAAACAATTGATTCACCGAGATTTGGCCGCCAGGAATGTCCTTATCGGCGAGAAGAATAAAGCTAAAATTTGCGACTTTGGCCTCGCTAGGGTAATTGAGGATGACGAGTACTGTCCCAAGCAGGGAAGTCGATTCCCCGTTAAATGGACCGCCCCAGAGGCCATAGTTTACGGCAGATTCAGCATCAAAAGTGACGTTTGGTCCTACGGAATTCTCCTCATGGAACTTTTCACTTACGGACAAGTACCTTATCCAGGTAAAGCATTGTGATAAGTTCATTTCCTTAGGGAAAAAAATTACTAATCGTACAAAATTAAGTTCCTTTTAAGGAGACAGAGGCGGGGTTAATATTGTTCAAAGTAAACGTAAACTATTTATTGATCTAGCAGTCATAATTAAATCACAAAAATCCAGTGGTTTTATTTATTACTATCACATAGTAAATATTTTTATTGAATAAGTTTTATAAATCAGTAGACAGAATGAAACTCTTCAGTTCCATTTCACGACTACAACTATAAGTAATTTTTTGCAACGTATGAAATTACTAGCAAAACTTTTCTCGTTCTGAGTTACCAAAACCCTGAATATAAAATTTAAATGCCCGAGGCTAAAGGCTTTCGGACGATGGTCAGGGCTTGTTTGTGACGAATTTCGCAAAAATTTATAACAATATCATAGGACAAGGAATGATTAATCTGGTATAGTTCCTGTTACTTTTTTAAAACTCAAATATAGCAAGAGGGGATTGTCGGCAAAACTTGTGACTGTGATGTAGATTGGGATCTGTTTATTGCGTTGTTTTGCTCATTGGTTAAAATTTTAATTGAAAAAATAAAAATTACAAAAATTCAGTAGTGAAGTAGTAAAACGGTTTAAGTCGGTTTATCTCCCAGTTCAATTTTTCAAGAATATTTCCGAATCTAAGAGAGATACCGAAATTTTCGTAATTATATTTGTTGTAGCTCTCAATCGACTCTACAAAAAAGTTATAACAAAAATTTCGCTATCTTTCTTAGATTCCGAGATATTCATTGAAAACTGGCCAATAGTCAAAATTGAATTGTACCGTTTTACCACTTCCGTACTGAATTGGTCGAAAGTTGACAAGATTCGTTTGTAGTATTTATTGATCCATCATGTGATTTCAATAGGATTGATCCTATGTTTCTGCTGACTGGCTTTTTGTTTATTCATATGTTTTGTTTTGCACATTTTGTGTTCCGACTCGAATATTAATAGAAATAGTTTGACGAGATGTAGATTGCCGTCAAGAGCCTGATGAAGCTAAAATAATTTAGCGAACCGTCGTACTATGACAATTTAATCAACGTAGTAATTATTTCTTCAATATCCCCTGACCTTTCTTATATTAATATTTATATCATTCGATTCCGTAAATTAAAAAAATATTAACAAACTTTCATTTCTCAAAGGTATGCACGGACGTGAAGTGATTGAACAAGTCGACAAAGGATACAGAATGCCAAAACCACCGGGTCACCCACTGCCAGACAGCATTTATCGTCTAATGTTACAATGCTGGGACGCGTGTCCCGAAAAGCGGCCCACCTTCGAGTTCCTCAATCATTATTTCGAGTCATTCAATGTGACAAGTGAAATACCTTACCTAGAACCACCAACGGACTGATACACGGCGCAGATGTCGGCACAAATGATGCCGCACTATGCTCACTATCATCCAGCTCATCTTAATTGTGCCATGGAATTCTACGGTATTTATTGTTGAACAAAAAAAGAAAGAAAGGGCGATGACAGAGAAAATATTGTAAGAGAAGATAGATAATATTTGATACCTCGAGTTTACACCGAGACCTCTTGAACATTATATTTATATTCCTTCTGATATCGAAAAAACTTTTGGAAAAACACTGCCAGGTCTTTGCCAATAATTTGTAGTAGACTAAATGTCGTTAACTCTCTGACACAAAACGCTGAACAAAGCGTTGACTTCAAAAGGGTTAATGTCTATTTCTCGTGAGTTTGACTGTTGATTTCACATTTTTATGTA
This sequence comes from Diachasma alloeum, assembly GCF_001412515.2. NCBI lineage: Eukaryota > Metazoa > Arthropoda > Insecta > Hymenoptera > Braconidae > Diachasma > Diachasma alloeum. The sequence continues at coordinate 427,466 of NW_021680371.1, read as the reverse complement.
TAAATGAGTGCCATGACCACGTTTTCATTCCACCATCGGAATTTTATGATTATCACATGTCGGGAAAGAAGATGTGTGTCTTCAACTGAAATTTTGGAGTTTTGAGATTAATAATGAGGAGAAACATTAAGGAAGTGGAGATTATACCTAAAGTTTAATCATTGCAATTTTGTAATATCCCATGAAGTTTTTATGGCAGAGAGAAACCAAAATAACCATCAGATTCTCTTGGACAAGAATATTGATAACTTTCGTATTAGTGACGGATGCTAAGAATGCGAAGGTAACTCGGGGGATCGTTAGAACCGATGTATCTTGAATCGGTGCCTTTGGGCAATCTTTTTCGAGGAGAACTTCCTGAAGTTCCATCAACGGTTCATTTTGGAGTTGAAGTTTAGAGATGAAACTAAAGACAATGCGCTATGATTTTCAGAAGGCGAGACGTTCACGAGAACTTTCCCGGAAGTTGATTCTTTATGTAAATTTCAACGGAGATTCTCATACATTTCGATTGTATTTATATTTCAAGGCCCGGTTGGATTATCTTTCGAACGTGATCTTGGTTGGTCTTTTATTTTGACAATCTGAAATGATATCCAATTGCTATTCGGTTTTACATAGCCCTGGAGTCTCAAAATATTGTTATTGTACAATAAAAAAAACGTTGAAAAAAAGCTGAACATTTTCAAAGAGCCTGTTTGAATAATATTGGGAAATAAACCCAATAGAGAGGAAATTCCAAATTAATAATTTGATGTATCTAACAGCTGTTAGGACGTCATTTGTCACAGTAGTCAATGGCTATCAGATCGTTAGTTACCATGATAAATTATCGATTCACTATTTCTTCTCTATCGGACTTATTTCTTAATCTTTATTAAAAACGCTCTTTGGAAATGTTCAGTTGTTTTTCTACTTTTTTTTATTGTACAATCATAATTTTTAGGGTCTCCTGCATGATGTAAAATTCAATGGAAATTATGATATATTTTACATTATAAAGATGGAAAAACAATCGAGATAACGTTCGAAAGATGCTTGTGCACGAGGGTCTTAAATCAAGTCACATTTTTTTTCGTCAATATATTACATGTGAAGAGACCAAAATTCAAGTCAGTCCATCAAAAATCCTGGTAAGGAAACTATTTTAAAGATTGTATGCCCGTGCAGCCACATGCCGTCATTGGAAAAAATTGAAACTTGATTTTTCTCATTTTTTGAGTATAAAAAATACCAAAGTCATCGCTCTGATGGAGACGACCCCCTATAATTTTCATATTTCATCGTAATCTCCCCTTAATCTCTCAGTCCAGTTTGAAGCTTCCTGATCTTTCAGTCTGTTTTTCTATAACACTTCGCGTCCCCGCTCTTTAAGATGCTATAGAGGGCTCGACACAAATTCCTTATCAATTTTTGGTCTAGGCCCCAGTCGAGCTTCTTTGTGCGTATCCCCAGTACCTCGAACCTTGAGAGTGCCGGAGATTAGGACTAGCACTGACCCACGACGTCTCCGAGATACCTCAGCTCTGACGGTTTCCCCGAGTTACCTTTGTATACGTACTGCTTTTAAGGGAAGAGTGAACTTAGTTTTTAGCTGTGGAAATACTTGAGAGAAGGTAATGATTGAGTAGTGGTGATATGTGCTGATGTTCACTCTGACATTACAAGCATTATACCTTTAAAATTCATCGATAATATATAATCGTCGAGAGACGAGAACATTATATAAATGTATGAACTCATACAAAATTAGAGGTACACTTATCTCGATATGTACGATGATTGACTTGATAGGGAAGAGTAGAGGCATGTTGTTGGTCGCGAGTTATGCTCGCCCTCGAATTTGGATGAGTTTTTATTGGTAAATTGGAGTTGGTACCGACCTTTTGGATCATACCAAGAGCTTACCAATCCACCAAATGTTTGCTATACGATTGGAGAATTTGGAGCGAAATAAAAAAGAAAGGGAATTGGTATTCCATCGCCGGCTGGAGCGATCGCGTCAACAACTTCCTAATTTAGAGCAGTTAGTGAGGTGTATACATCCCGAAAACGATCGATCGATGTCATTGTTCTGAAAGTTTTTTTCTTAACTGAAAATCGGTTGGGGCGAGCTGCGATAAAATTTGAAAGTCCTTGAATGGCAGAGTTATTGGCATTTGAGAAGAAACCAACCCTTTATTGAGTATTGGGTATTGCAAGGAGCACAGATGATTCCAACATTGCCAAAACACAATTTCTAATCAATTGCGCTAGAAATTGAATCATATAGAATTGGTTTGTATCTGAATGGGCAGAGGTATTTTTTTGGACATATCCATATATTATGCAAAAATTCCATATCTGTATTTTGTGTAGGGGGGCGTCCATTAATCACGTGACACTTTTTAGGGGGGGGGAGCAGGTATGACGGATAATCACAAAGGGCGAGGGGGGGTCTTGGGGGATATCACGTGTATTTTTTGTTGAACCCTGACAGTAGTGTTTGTTAGTGTTGAACAATGTTTTAACAATCTTTGGATTGATGACGACTCATGAATTCAGAGTCTCTTCTGTACGAAACGTGCTAATATAGAGAAGACTTTTCCCAAAGAGACACGATAGAAAAGGCTATTTCCAAAGAGGAACTATTTGCAGAGTGATCGATATCAAATATCGAAACATTACACTATTGAAATTAATAACTATGACTCATATACTTTAACGATTTGTTTTTGGAATTGTGACGTATTGAGATCGATCAATACGTCGATTTATAATAATTATAATTATTATGCCCAAAGTGGTGGACGATGGGAATGGGAAACGAGGTTTCTCATTCCCTTCATCCAAAGATTGCTCAGCAGTCCCACGGTGTCCCATGGACACCAGCGTAAGCAGTTCCACGGTTTCTACAGGTCCAGTTCAGGGTGCTGAACTGTTTGACTGTGTAGGTTTCTATACAAACGAATGCACGAAACCGTATTAGTGAAGAAAACCGTGGGATTGCTTAGGTAAGCATTTTGGGACTTTGACGAGTTTGGACGACTCGGAAAGCACCAGAGTACGTCAGAGTACGGCAGGAGTTGAAGATGGACGGACGTCCTCTCCTAGCCAAAAATCTAGAGTACGATCAGGAGCAAAACAGAGCGGATCTCTGAGCTCAGGCCTTCAGCCAACCAAGAACCAAGTCAAGTCAAGGTCCCAAAGTCGAGTCAAGTACCGCGTTATACCGACCCATTAAACACTACCGTGTATAAAAGGAAGTTAATATATAATTATTTTACCCACATTAGTACGGTCGGTTTAATATCGTTAACCCTCCCACTATCCTTCACTTATCCCTCCGATTGAGCGAACCACCCGTGAGCTCACCGAGACTAGCCGAGGTCGGAGGTAAACATGAGTTAAAAACGAAAAAATAAACCATTTCGTCACAGAATAAAATTATTTTTCGTTCATTAGACGTGTATAAAAGAGTTGTCTTTTTAACAAAAAAAAAAAAAAATTTTTTTCAAAAGCGATCATTTTTTATCCTGAGTTTTGAAAAAAAACACACGTGATAACATGCGTCGGGGGGGTCGACGAAAGGTCACGATTGATCACCAGGGGGGGAGGGGGTCAGAAATGAGCCAAAATTGGATCACGTGATTAATGGACACCCCATAGACTGTATTTAATATGTGCAAAATTTAATTTCGTCTAGACTAGTTTAGACGTTGATGTAGGGACGTCAATTTCGGACATATTAGGGAAAAATAAGCGGTGCCATTCATAAGGAATACCTCTGTATTCATATTGAGTATGGATATTTTTCAAAATCCATGCTTGTTGTTAGTTGTCTACATATCTATATGTAAATTAATTTCTAGCTCAATTCACCAGAAAGAGAACCAGGCAAACCACTTTCAAGGTTCGTTCCAATTAAAATCCCGTGAATTAAAATATAAATACCAAAAATTCTTTGATTTATTACGGCAAAATCCAGGGACTTCCAAATTCACCACAGTCTCCTCTTGAATCGTTTTATTGAAAATTGTGTTGAAATTTGAATTGTATCGTCATTTGCTGAGAAATTTTTGTGTCTCATACATATCCGTAAACACCTTTTGTTCCAAGCTGTCTGAATAGGTTTCAAAATCTCAAACTTTCAGTGTATAATGAAACATCGATTTCCCATTTTCGGAGTGAATATAGTAACGTAATAACTAATATATTTGATAAAGTTATGGAATAAGAAGCCAATCTATGTCAGAAATTCGAAACAATCCAAAGTGACTGCCGTGAGGGAATAGGTTTGAGACGTAGGGCTGGTTGTATCAAGTAAATTTGATCACTGTTGCCATTACGATGGTTTGTCCCAGAGTAGAATTTCAACAGACAGTAAAATATATTTACAACTTTTTCACGGAAGATTTTTATTGACGTCTAGAAGAAAATTTGTGTTTCTTTTCGCAGTCGACTAAATCAACATTCTCGAAAGATTCAACAATTGCAGAGTTTTCAAATCAGTAGCGAAGTGGTAAAACGGTTTAAGTCGACTTATCTCTCAGTTGAGTTTTTGAAGAATATCTCCGAATCTAAAGGAGATAATGAAATTTTCGTAGGAACCTCTTTTCTAGAGCAAATTAAGTGCTACAAGAAAGGTCTGAACAAAAATTTAGCTATCTCCCTGAGATTCCAAGATATTCACTAAAAACTGGCCAATTGTCCAAATCGAGTTAAACCGCTTTACCACTTGACTATTGAAATGATTGTTGAATTTTCCATCCGTGTTTATCTAGTTTATTCTATAACTTTTTAAGAATTTCCATGATTTTCCTGAGAAACGCACAACACTCGACGAAAATAGAGGAACGAAACGTCAATCTAACAGTTTCAGAAAAGAAATGAAATGGAAAAAAATAGTGAACTCAGTGAGCCAAAACTGAGCGCATTTCGTCTATTGTTAGTATCTCATTGCCTTGACCCAATCAACTGTGATTTTTTCCACTTTCCAAACGAATGCATTTATGTTAAAATTTTAATAATAGTTTCATCCATTCGCTGAGTTAAAAGACTGCTAAGAACCTGAGCCATGACGATGCATTTTTTTGCATCAAGCCCAATTCGTTGATCTTCCATCGTATGTGTTTCAAAGGAAATGGACATTGAGTGGAGATTACAATGAACTTCAGACATTATGGTTTTCCTATATTTCATGTATAAAAAAACTGATGATTGGTGGGAAAAAAAATCATTGTTTAGGATCTATTTGTCGTGCAGAGGCTTAAAGTGACATAATCGAAAAACCTGTCCAGTGTTCTCATTTGGTGAGACGAACAACTTTTTTTTCAAAATTAAAAAACACATGCAAGAAAGCAATTACAACTCACATGTTCAATACTTAACTCCTAAGCAGAGCATTTTTTTCGATATGAAAAAATTCATTGAACATGCGAGCTAATTCGAGATTGAAGTATGGGGACATTTATACTGAATAAGATTTCAAATATTGATGAAGTGATTCGCAAGGTACCCGGAAAAATGTTCCCTATATTTTCTTTTTCTGTGTCTCTTTCCGTTTTATTCTTTTTTTATAACAATGATTTGGAAAATGAAGACCCGGAAAAAAACGGAAAAACAGACAATGGAAAAAAAGATTCAGAAAAAAACTTATGGGATGAAAATTCAGGAAAGAAGGCTACATCTTAGCGACCCTTGCGACTCCTTTTTTTTATGCTTGTGACTTTTGCGATTCATTCTTTTTTGTAATTTTTCTAATTGACCCTCTCTTGTGATCTTTGTGTTTTTTTTTTCCTTTGTAACCCTTGTATTAGGACTTTTCTTGAGAATTTTCCTAATGGATCCGGCGTTGCAATCCTCGGAATCTTCCTTTCAACTTAAGGGGAGACGGAACCCCTTTGTCTACATCAAATCTTAGAATTGTGTTTTCTTCTACAATTATCAATTTCTATCTATGAAATTACTTTATCGACTCGATTATCGCATTGTTGAGCCAATGAAGTAGTTTAATGAATAAAAAATGATAATTGCAGGAGAAAACATAATTCTAATTCTTATTGTTCGTTTTTCTTCTAGATGCTTAGAGGTTCATTTTTTTCAAAAAATTTTAAAAACTGTGTAGAATAACAACTACGAATAATTTTTTTTCAATTCGATATTTAAGTAGCAAATTTTGTTTTAGTTTCAGATGAAAAATTGCATTATGAACGCAGAATTTGCTATTTCGAAGATTTCACGTTTTTGGTGAATATTTTTCCGGAGAACATGTATCCTAGAACCGATTCATAATTGTTATGCTGTACATTTTTGTAAAATTTTGGGGAAAAACAGTTCCCAGACAGCAAAACTCGACAATTTGCCGCAATTTATCGGCAAAATAGCCTTCTTTATGGCAAACTTTCGGATCACTGTTTACTGGGTTGTCATTACATTATTTCAAGCTTCTACACGACTATCGGACAATGAAGAATGAATTTTTTCACTAATTATCAGTTTACATATAAGAGTATACACACATGGAGCTCCTCACGACAATAAACCGTGAAGTTTAAAACTCATAATAGTCTCCCTTAATGTTCCCACCCCCGATAAAATAGTCAATAGATATTTGCGCAACCAGCCCTGAAGAAGAGAGATGAAAAGAATTTAAAAAACATAATAAATTTGAAATTAAGATGAAGAAAATGTTAGACCTACGAAGTGATTAAGAGGAAAATTGTAAATTTTCATAGCGATATAGTTTGTAAGTAGAATTCCCTTTGGAATGGAAATAATACATAAGAAATCACGGAAAAAAAAGTTTGATATATACAAAGGAAAGACTCTGCAGCAGATAATTTACCAGTAAAATCTCCCGGTAAAATACAACTTACTCATCTCAAATTTTGCAGTTGTTAGAACACTAAGATAATGTTAACGATATTTTCCATTTCATCGATGATAGAGGGAAAAATAATGCAATTTCCAACGTTGACATTGTGAAGTAGCCATTGTCATGTTTTTTTTAAGTAATTAGTTCGTAGCCGTGTACGTCCAACAACTTTTTTCTATAAAAGTTTTTATACCAACCGAAACGTTATCCATGTATGAACCGCACTGATATCCAAATGTAAGAAAGGTGTAGTTTGTTATATTTAATTAAAAATGAGGAGAGTTTTTTCCCCCATTCAATTCTCGATAATTCCCAGATAACAAGATGTCGACAATTCGTCGTTGTTACTTTTGAATTTTGATGAAAAAGTGAAAATTTAGAATCACGATCAATATGATAGTGCTAAGACAGTTTGAGGGACACAATTGTGCAGTAAATTGAAGGACAAATTTGACTGAGGGATAAACAATGATGAACCTTGAGTTTGTTTGCATTCGACTGAGAATTTTTGACTCGCGTGCCAAGATAATCAGTATCATGCCATATTTTTTTTTTGCCCTGCGACTCTCCCGAAATTTACATTTCACTGAAAATGCAGAAAAATCTGTATGTATATCAATTTAGCGATTTTATCAGTGTTCTCAGCAGACAGATAAAGAAAAAATAACAGAGTAAAAGTTTGTAAAGTGTCGTGAGGCTCGGCATAAGAAAAATTTCACCAAATCTGTGATATAGCGCAAACACACCTCAAAGTTTTGATACTGAATTTTCAAATTGTACGGGCCCCACGACATTGACGTCCAGATGATCTCATCATTACTGATTCACCAGAATATTTTCCGCACTGATGCGAAGAGTAGAAAAAAAGGAATATTTTTATTCAAGGATTAATTGTCGTCAGAACCAATCCATAATTTGCCATTACACACGGTTCGATGATAAACATAATATATTTCCTGATGGATTGACAAAGAAACAAATAATTCATAGAGAATACGATTGTTCATCACGATTGTTCATGTACCAAAGCTTATTACTGTATTTGTGGAGTAATTTAATGATTACTTTGTATATCGCTGTATTAATTACCTACCATTGTCGTAAAATGCTTATGCAAATTAAATATTTAAATATATTATGTATAATACTTCAACCAATCATGACAATTTTGCTGCCAATTCATCATTATTGTGATAGAATTGAGGCTTTCAATGACGGACAAATGAATCTTATTATCTTCACTTTTGTTTTATGAATTTTTCACTTCTTTCTTAAAAAATACAAACCATTCTCAACGATAAGGTGACATGCAATACCGTGCCATTGACATTATAGTGACAAAAATCGACTCGTTGACAAGATCAAAATTACACGGAGCGCAAAAAAAAAAATAACTAACATTATTTCGAACACTACATATGACATTACTAAATGATTTTTTTCAAAATGCAAAAAGTATTAGATTTCACACATGAGAATGCATGCCATGAAAAAAACAAGAAATTATGAGATTAAATTTGTTGCGCAGATAATTTATAATCAATGGAAGTAAATTAATATTATGAGAAATGAAAATAAGTGGTACATAATACATTGTACATTAAATATACATCATTTCGGCCATATGCGACATTTTCTTTGGGATATGAACGAATTCTTCAAAGTAACTAGCAAGTTCATCGATGGTAACATCACAAGATAATGGTGGTGATATTCTTGCTTGCACTGAACATGTATTTGTGCTTGTCGATTGGCCAGATGTTGATGAAGTTGGTTCATTACTATTATTACTGATACAGCCACCACCACCACCAGCAGCAGCAGAAGCGCTCTTCAAACTTGGCATCGTATTGCTTCTAGCGCGTTTAAAACTATTAGAACTATAACTTTCATTCAAACTCGTATCATCTTTAACTACCCGTTCATTATTAATATTGAGTGCTTTAAAGTCTTTTGTCACCGAACCATGGCCGAATGTACGTGAGTGTTTCTTTCGCCTACTCGAAATACTGATTTTACATGTTTCTTTCAGCATTGTACTTGCAATTGATTCACACAAAATGTTTGAAGTTCCATTATCATTGAGTTTAAGAACAGCTTCCCTTATTATACAATTCTTTTTTGGCTGATCGATAATTTTATCACTTTTTGATGGCTTAAAGTTCGTTGTAGGTTTAACACCACGTGGACTGATGAAATTCGGTGTTGCTCGATTTGGCATTGATTTTCTCCTGAACAGATAACTTGTGTCTTGGTTTTTACCACGACCGTTTGAACGGAAGGGGTTTGAAGACTTTGATTCCTCGATACTTCCACTGCTGCTCCTGCTCCTGCTTATGAACAAATTTCTTTATGTTAATATTATTTTGTTTCGTTTTTTGTCATGTTGAAATCGTTATTTAAACGTTAAATGCTAGCCAATTTTAAAATATTGTCGGGGAATCCAGGAGGTGATCAATCACGACGGAATTCAAGTTCTGGAATTAAGAATATCCTAGTATCTTGTATAGTTTGGTACAGACTGGACTGTAGATTCAACAATTTTCAATCATTAAATTTGCGTGAATTATTTTGCATGAGAATGTTTTTAAAATTAAATTGCGTGGGGAAAATTGAAAAAACTCAGAAATATTCAACGTCATTCAAAATACATTTTGCACAGAACTATTAATTTTTTAAATATTCGGTGTTTATAAATAAATAATTCAAACCGTTTAAACTTTCGGTAGTCTTTTTTTTTACGCATGAAATCGATTTCTGGTACAATTCTGAATATAGATAAATTTGTTACGATTCCGAACGAATGATTGTTATGGTGGAAAATTGATTGTTTATAAATTACTTATAGCAAATGCTCGTAACTCTCAAAAGGTGCACTTTTTAAATTATTTTATCAATCTTCCAAAAGTAAACTTTTTAATTTTTTTTTAGATTTTCAAAATGTTTTCTAACGGTTCAATATCAAGATTGAACTTCAGACCTGCAAAGTTTAAATAATAAAATCATTGTAAAATGTCCGGAAACTTAGGATCAAATGGGGCTCAAATGAAATCTCTGATCTTCGACTACACAAATAGAAAAGTATTTCACTGAAAAAAAAAGTGAAGTAATTCACTGAAAAAATGATCGAGTCGATAATGTAATTTCATGAATATAAAGTAATAATTGTAGAAGAAAACAGAATTCTAAAAATTCATATAGACACAGGGGTTTTGTTTCCCCCTAAGGAAAATTCGTGTTTCGTGGTAGGATCTAAAATAATAAAATCACCTAAACGGGAATATGACAGCTTCCATACGTCCAAGAATGTTTTAATTAGCAGAAAAAAATTATTTGAAGTGAAAATAACAAAACAAAGAATAATTAAATTCAGAAATAGTTGAATTCAACCGAAATTTATGGACGACTGGGCCATATTTTTTTTATTTATTAAATGCCGATCAATAGAAAAAATAATTGATCACACGATTATACACGAGTAATATTATTGAAAGGTGAAGGTACTTATGGAATATTCAATACATGTTGAAATCGTCCAGTACTAACTCCCGTCCAGAAATTGACCTGTTTACCCTACACTGAGAAAGAATTACTTTTGCCAAAGAATCATTTTCTTGAGAGAATAATTCATTTTTTCTTCCAAGTCAGTCATTGCCGGGTGGTCCAAGTAAGTCCAAATATCTTCAAATATTACAATTATGTTGAATTATGGGATGTTTATGCTACATATTACCTTGAATGAACTTCATTGACAATTATTAACATTTAGAATTATTCAAAATTATTTTACCTCAGAAAAACTCAAATTTTAATAAATTGAATAATAATTAAGGGTGCTCATTCAAGGTCATCGCGTGCTAAATGGAAAAAGGTCGTATAAACCTAATGTAGGGAACGTCAAATCTGGACTATTTGGGCTCTCTAGAATCATTTTAACCCGACTCTTGCGGACAATTTTTTTTGAAGCATACGACCTTTTTCCACAAATGTGTCTCCAACAGAAATTTGAAGAGAAAAATGAAGAGAAAACAGCGAAAAGTTTTTTTTTTCACTTTTCCACTATTGGAAAAACATTTGTGGAACAAGGTCGTATGCGTAAAAAAAATGTCCTCAAAAGTTGGATCAAAATGATTCTGCAGAGTCCAAATCGTCCAGATTTCATGATCCCCAGATTAGTTTTATACGACCTTTTTCCATTTCGTTGACCTAAAAATGGCAAAATAATGCATATAAAAATAATATGGTCATCTCATAATCATCTGTAGCATAATGATCTCAATTCAGTAGCGAAGCGGTAAACCGGGTCAAATCGATTTTGACTTTTGGCCAGTTTTTCATAAATATCTCGGAATCTAAGAAAGATAGCAAAATTTTTCTCATGACCTTTTTTATAACCTTCAACTGGCTCTACGAAAAAGGCGGTGAAAAAATTCTTTTATCTCTTTTAGATTTTGAGATATTCCGAAAAAACTGGCCAATACTCAAAATCGACTTGACCCGGTTTACCGCTTCGATACTGAATTCAACATAATTGTAATAGTTAACGACGGACTTGGACCACCTGGGAATGATTGCCCTGGAGAAATACACCCCTTAAAAAATAAATTCTTCTCCCTAAAAAATGATTCCTTCATAAAAGAATTTTTTTTTCTCAGTGTATCCTAGAGAGACTCAATGATCCAAGCTTGAAAAATTGGAAACGATTGCCGAATTTTCCAGATTCTGCACCGATCTGGATCTTCCCACATCTTTTTAGAACATTCCGCGATTTTCCGGAGAATGACAGACATCTCAAATCGTATACATGAAGTCTGATAACAAGATACTAGAAGGGATAAATAATTTCTCCTTTATGATTCTCGTTAAAAGTTATGTAGAGAAATTTCGTAAACATAACCAGAATCGGGTGACTCATCAATTTCGACACAAGGTCATCCGGAGTGTATGCCTTCGAGCAATCGAAAAATGGAATTTTGAGGCAGGAATGTTTTATTACTAGACTAGATTGAAAGATTATCAATCCTTCTGAGAAATATCGGAAGTACTCTAGCAAATGGGGGATATTGGGGTTGATAAATAAGAAAAATGGTAACTCACTGTGGACAACTGGTTGACAATCGATCAATTTCAAGTTTTTCTAGGCTAGCTGGCAGCACCTCGTCTGCCATAATCCTGATCCTTGTGCCCTTGACTCTCAGTGGGAACATGACATGATGATGTTACAATGTTGACAAACAAAAGTTGACACTTGGAGATGGAAGTTTCGAGAAGTTTTGTGTTTTGTATAGATTACAAAACAAAAACGCAAATTTCCAACGAGAAAACGTGAAATTATCTGATTTTCCTCACTTTTTATCAGAAGAGTTGAAGGTTCAAGCGCAGAGAAATCATGAAAATGATAGAATAATAGTAACACTCAATCACGGATTCTTTGTTTTTGTCAGTTGTCACTGCCAGTGTCTTCAATGTTGTACTTTCTCAGTGCGAGCGTCTTCAGTCATCTCAATGCTGGGCTTGTCCCGCAGTTCCAAAATTTAACACTCTTATTCCAAGGTCAATTAATAATCCGCAAAAAAACAAAGTATAAATATAAACAGACAATTGCGCGCAACTGCCATTTTCCCATTATTATATATTATATATGCCACACTGTAGGTATATGATATATTGCGTTCTACAACTACGTCAAAGAGGATAGACTAAAGTAGAGGCTCAGATCCGGGGGTTTGGCCGACCCGAGAGTGAGGCTAGTACGACCCCATGGCAGAGAGGGCGACGCGGTCGATTTCGGTGTCTGGCCGAGTTCGCTATTTCGGTAACTCGGCAGTAATAGCAGTTCCGCTGTCACAGGGATAGTTTCGAACGGGAATTTATGCCCTCCTCGTCCTCAACATGTTCTTAATGTTTTTCAGGTGATTCATTTGCTGGCTAATTAATATTAAGGAATGAAACCCAGACGGTGTGATGGAGAATTAAATTCCCCATCAATCGATTCCCATTGCATCCCTTAATCTCTGTAACAAAAAAATACAAACTACGACAAAAGTCATGGGCCAGTGAGAAAAATAATTTTCTATCTCGGCGCACACTGACTTTTCACCAGTCGCCCGCGAATTAAAAATTCACTTCTCCCCTCCTAATTGAGATTAAGGGATGAAAAAAGGGCAGTTGATTCATTATCAATATTTATAAGGTATTCATGAGAAACTAAAATTCAATGAATTCCATTTCTTCATTTCAACAAATAATAGATCAGCGCGCGCGACAGCGCGTGCATAGATCTTGTCACCTAAATGGGGGGATATGATGGATTCCATACATTCATAGTATATTTCGTCATTAGGCCGAAAAAAACTTTTTAGGCCGGATGACGCTGTTGTACCCAGCGTGGGGGGTACTTATAATTATAGTAGGTTCTAGGCTTAAAGGGATAAATCCCACCAATGGTTTATCGGTATTTAAATATGAGAATTTATTACATGATTATAATTACTGTGTCATCTGACTGATTACAAAGAGTTTACGACTTTTGTACGCGTCGGAGTCCAATTCAGCTCTGTCCTGTGCAGACCCAACCGTCTCTTAAATAATACATTGATTGTTTACATTTCATCACTTGGTCAGCATAATCCAGTTACGCTGGCAAGTGTCACGTTGACAATACTGTATGTCCACATATTAAACAATAACGCAATTGACCAAATCTGGGGCATAACACGCACAATATCACAATATTTTTTGTGATAACGGCTGTAAGTATCGATTCACGAACGCGTAGCTTAGGGCCGGAATGACAATAAGAATGTTTTAATTAGCAGAAAAAAATTATTTCAAGTGAAAATAACAAAATAAAGGATAATTATATTAATAAATAGTTGAATACAGCCGAAACCCCTAATTTCTGAACGACTGGGCCATATTTTTTAAAATTTATTATTAGGGGGCTTCGCCCCCTGCTCGCCTCGCCCACCCCAGGGGGGCTTAGCTCCCCCGCTTGCTTCGTTCGCTCCCCCCCCAGTCTTCTTGGGTATGTTTAGATGTTCGTATTATATGTAAAAAAAATTGATAGAATGATTTACCTCCTTTGAAAAATTGAGATTTTTATTATTTCCAAAGGGCTCCAACCAATGCCTTTTGTGGTGAGACTCGACAAAAGGCGTTCATTTTCGCTTCCGAATGGAAGCATTGTAATCGTTCGATTTTAAGTTTCCAATTTTTTGTGCTAGGGTGACTAAGTTTGGTCCCAGGAGTCCGAATATGCTATTTTTAGAAGGTGTCTGTATGTGCGTATGTATCGATGTATGTATGCATGTGTGTGACATTTTGTTTTACGTTTTTCTCCATAACCGATCGATGGAATTCCATAATTTTTTTTCTAAATGTAGGCTTTGATAAGCGCTTTCGATTGACCCCACCCAGAATTCAATCGACCGTATAGTTTCCGAGATATTTACATTTTTCGAAATTTCATTTTTCGACGATCACCCGGGAAATAATCATTTAAATCGATTCAATGAGGGCTCAAAAAATTCGCATTGATAGTATGTTGACCGAGTTCGAAGATGGTGGCAATAGCATTATTCACTCTTGAGTTATAGCCTTGTTTTGTATGTATGTTATTAGTTAGAGTTTAATCGGATTTAGTGGGAGTTTACTTGGGGTCTAGTCGGAGTTTAGTTGGGGTTTAGTCGGGATTTAGTCGGGATTTAGTCAGAATTTAGTCGAGATTTAGTTGGGATTTTGTCAGAGTTTAGTTGGGGTTCAGTAGGGGTTTAGTCAGGGTTTAATCAGGGTTCAATCTGGGTTCAATCTGGGTTCAATCTGAGTTGAGTTATAGTTTCGCTGGGGTTTAGTCCAGCTTTAGTCGGGGTTCAGTCGAAGTTAAGTCGAAGTTCGTCGAAATTTATTTGGAGTTTAGTTCCGGTTGATGAAGGTTTAGTTGGAGTTGAGTTAAGGTTACTACAGAATTTAGTTGGAGTCAAGTCAAGGTTGAGTTGGAGTTAGTTGAGGGTTAATTCAGCTTCAATTGAGATTCATGAGCTTAGTTCCACCGGGAGCTAGATGAGAGGAGAGGTGGACTAAACATCGACTAAAACTGCAGTGGAAACGAGAAAGACTTTGATTTTTTCCATTTCCATCGCAGTTTTAGTCGCTGTTAAGTCCAACTTTTCTTTCATCCAGCTCCCGGTGGAGCAAGGCTCAATGTAAGTCTAAATGGAGGTTCAATTATTGTTTAATTGGGGTTTCATGGGGGATTAAATCATGAGAATAAGTATAGAAATAATTTTTAAGAATTATAATTGTAATGAATTTAGAATTTTAATTCTAACTAGGAGGCAACCGAAACATACAACAGTTGTCATTAAGAAAATCATGAAGGAAATGTTGAAACTGAGAATCATATCCATTCGGAAGCATATTGCTAATTTATTAGCAAAAAAAACTATACAAAAAAAAATATCCCACTTGTTTCATTTAGTTACATAGAATAGTACGGGGTATACTCTTATTATTTTTTAAGGATTTGACTAGCATAGAATGTGATCCCTACATTTTATTTATGGAATATTCAATGCAAGTTGAAATCGTCCGGAAACTAACCCTCGTCCAGAAATTGACCTGTTTACCCTAGAATAATAATAATAAAATAGTTGGAGAGTATAAAATAAAATCAAAATGAGCGAGATGTATTTTGTTATTGGGGTTTTCATGTTGTTTGAATTCGTGGGAGAGACCGTAGCATTCATGAGGCGCTGTCAATGAAACTTCCCCACAACGGTACTTTCAGTCATTTGTCATGTTCTTCCAATGAATCCGGGGCCTCTTATTGAAAAGTTTACCGCCATCAAAGGAATACCTATAACGAAATATTTGGGTACACTTTTCTACAGTTTTGCTTATTATTTTACGTTCCCCAGTTAATCCGTGGCCGTTATGTAGTTTATTGGACGTTCGATAATTCATTCGGGATTTTTCCTCTCTTTTCGTTTATTGCGATAATCCTTTACGAGATCCCCCACACGGAGAGAAATATTCACTTGTAATACCACAAGAGCTTCAAAATTATCGGGTATTTTCCGATAGCTTCGTTGCAAACAAACGAAGGAGTCAAGTTTTTCAGGTTAAAAAATCACGAATGCGAAGCACGAGTGATTTTTCCTGAAAAACTTGACGACTTCATTTGTATGCAGGCAACCTTGAGGAAAATGCCCGATTAATTTTGAAGCTCGTGTGGTATTCGGGGGATTATTTTGCCAATCCAAATGTCGGGCAATATAATTGGACCATGAGACGAAACTCACAATTGAGAAACGAAAATTGTATAATTAACGCAACGACACAATTGAATTCAATCTGTCAGTTTGACGAGGGGTTAATTCAACTGCATGATGTTTTGTTTTTTTTTATATAGCAATTACCAGAGAAAATTATCAAAAAATTATCAGTTGAAAACTCTGTAGCTTGTACCACGTGATGTCGAATGGGCCAATTATATTGCCCGATATTTGGGTTGAAAAAATAATCAGTAGTAATACCTCAAGAGCTTCAAAATTATCGGGTATTACCCGATAGCTTCGTTGCAAACAAATGAGGGTGTCAGTTTTGCAGGTTAAACAATTTTTCTGCAAAGTTTGGTACGATGGTTTGTTTGCAGGGGAGCTTGAGAGAAATATCCGATTAATTTTCATTAAGCAGAATGCAGTGGACAACATCAGGAGGTGAATTGGGGAAGATTTGAAGAAATTATGTTAATAGAATAACCCGATTTCCATAGACTGTCAAATATAAGATTCTATCTGAAATGAGCCGAAGAGATAAAGAGCTACTGCGAAATATTCAAAAGCTAGGAGGAAATATCCGAAATAAAACTGTCGGGTAGCCTCACATACTGCGCTCTGATTGGTCGAAATCCGATTGGGAAAAATAATCAGTAAAAATTACGGAACAATTCACGTAATCCGCAATGGGGAATCGTTTTCCGGCAATTTTTATAGGAATGCAAGAGCGAACAAATCTGAAACAGTGACTTTTCAGGTTCATCATCGAACAAAGTACGAAATTGTCACGTAATTTTCCCCGAAGCAGTAAAATCTTATAGAAATTTTCCAACTCATTAAGCCGCCAAAATAAAAAATTCTTGAACGTTCAACAATTTTTTATGAAGTCGGCGAGTTATTTCTACGTTATAGAGCTGCAGGACACCCTCGATTTTCAGACATGTACTGACCACTCGCGTTCTAATGCGTAATTCGTATTTTAAACAATAAAATATTATTACTAAACGTCAAGTAAACAATTTTCAATTAATGTTAGGCATTGGAATGATTTATTATTAACAAGTAAATTGTTCAAATCGCCCTAGCACCCAAACTATGAAGTATAGACGAAAATTTTCAAATCATGAATCATCTAGAATTTAATAAGGAATCATTTTTGTCAATTATCAATTTTACCTATCTGTCGTAGATTCTGAGATACGAGCAATAAACTAGTTACGCGACCCGACACAGCGCCCTATACTTGTGGTGCGCGGTGGGCTTGAGAGGGCTGTGTTGAGTCACGCAACTCTTTTCTTGTTCATATTTCGAAATATAAAGGAGATACGTGAAATTGACAAAAAACAAAAATTACTCCTTATCAAATTCTAAATGATTCGTGATTCGAAAATTTTCGTATATCTTTTATAGTTTGGGCGCTAGGGTGATTTGAACAATTAAATTGTTGATAATAAACAGTTGCAATGCCTAAAATTTATTGGTAATTATTTACTTGACGTTCTGTGATCATAGTTCATTGTTCAAAAAAATAATTACGCATTAGAACGCGAGTGGTCAGTCGGCCAATTTAGAAGCGCTTTTTTGGGGGTGTCCCGCAGCTCTATTAGGTTCCGTAAAATTTCTCAATCGTTGGGGAAAAATTACGGAACGACTCGTTGTCCCCATAGCGGTGAGTCATCAGACGGGTGGTTAATTTTTACGGAACAAATCGTAGAATTAACGTGACGATTCGTACAATTTCAGTTCCGACTCACATTTTTTATTGAATTTCACTTCGCTCGCGGATTACGTTTCGAAACGTAATTTTTACGTTTTTTTCTGATAATTTCTATTGAATTTAGAAAGGCTCTAAGTCCTCGCCAAAAAAGAACGGTCGCGACTGGATACCCCCACTCTCTCGCAATTACATCCGACTCAACGTCCCCCACCCCTCAGATCCAAGATCATTCTTTCCTGGTGCCGACGATATCTGAGACACGGGGCCTCTTTACCTGAAATTTACGCACGGCAACCCCCCGCCCAGTTATCCTCATTAACTACCGCCGTCCAGATGACTTTTCGTTTTCTTGCAAATGATTCGTTGAACCCCCTCTGCCCCTAAAATTGGTGACACTTCATGAATGCCCGATCGACCTGAGAGTTGAAGACGAAATAGGAATTGTCCAAGTGTCAAGTCGGAAGGATCGGAGCGAAGGATTATCAGTGCAATAGAAAATTATTTATCAAGAATCATAAGTTTGAGAACGCTTAAATTGTGAAATATTATCAATTGGTGAAATTGTAAATAACAAAAACCCGAGTGATATTTTTTCCAAAGTTCACGTAATATAGACTTTTGTGTGACCCAAATGTGTACTTTGACTCATTTCAAATATCCCACACTCAGTGAGCAGAGTGTACTTCAACACTCCACGGGCAAACCGAAACGGTTCTCTGAACTAAAATATAGGGAACCCAAAATTGTACACAACATCCCTAGACACGACGCGCGACACGTGGAGTCCCTAGGGACGCCACATTGACTTACCATCAGCCGGTGAAATTAAAATCACTGAAATTTTCGGAAATATTCAATTTTTCGTATTAAAATAATTCTAAAAATAGTCTTGTAAGGGTGTACGAGGGTAGATACGAGTATTTCCCAAGCGCATTATGTGGAAATGTCCAGTTCAAGCTAAACAGCCAACTTCATACCCCAAGATTTTTCCGAGTACTTGCCATATCTCGAAACACAAGCACTCTATGGTCACTGGACGAATGAATTGAGCAGCCATTTTTAAACTGCTTACCTGCTTTTAAGCCTCCCTCCTACTACAGTACTACAAGAATAAGGGAGTGATAGAGAAAAGAAGAGAACATGGACGATGAATTAAAAATTTCAACGATAACTTGATGGTTACTAAGTCACCAGCTGGCTGTGGATATGTGCTTATAGTATTGTGAAAAAAATATATACACATATATTTAATTATTTTTGAAGAATAAAGTGTCGACGAGGAGAGAGAAGAGCAAAGGGTGGTAGTTGGTATTAGAGGTAAACCAGTGTAAGAGAAGACAGAGAGGAACTAATAAACGTGCATACAAATAGAGAGAGAACGGTATATAAGGTTAAAGTGAGGAAGGGACAAGTGAAGATTTGATAAAATGACATGGTGAACTGTCATCACTGGTGAAATCATTAATGTATTATATTAAAATGACGGGATAGGACATGATATTTTTCCGAACCTCAAAATCGTAGCTAATGGTCAACGTCTCAGAAGCCAAGAGTGTAAAAATTAATATCCCCCTAATAACAAGTTAATTGACTTGAGATGAATTAAATAAAAGAGGCTATACACACATATATAGATCCATCTATCAGTACCAATCGACAAGGAAGAGAAGAATAAAAACGAATCACAACGATGTCACTACTAATGTGCAAAAGATAGAAGGAAGAAAGAAAGATAGTGAGAAAAGAGCGCACACAATTGTAATGAATTTTCATTACGAATGTTGAAGATTTTGTATGATTCAAGGGGTGGGTGGCTTGTTGAATAATGGCAGACAATGTGCACAGAAAAGCGCACAAGACAACGGATGGCAGTAAAAAATTATCAACTCCAGTTAATCGTACAACATCTGAAACAATAAGAATTGGTGGTAGTATCACTGACAATGACAAAAATCAAATGGTATTGGGTCAAACTGGTCAATTGGGTCAACACTGTATAACATCATCTGGTAATAATTTAACATCAACGCCAAATAATAATCAATGTAGAAAGAAAACATCGTCATTTCAAATAACAAGTGTTACGGTTGGAAGTCGTATGAGCAATGATGCAGGTGAAGATTCCAACGATGATTTGGATGAGTCACACGGTGAGGACAATTCTGTTGAACATTCGAGAATTGAAAACACCGATATTGAGACTCCAAGCTACTCAGAGGATACATTCTCCAAGGATGATGTTTTCTTTAATGCAAGCAATGCTGCATTGAGCACAGCACCAGTTATACCAACATCCTCTCAATACGGTTTAGCAATAGTACCATCGGATCCAAGTGGTAATGTCAGTAATTCAAGTAATGACAGTAATATCAATGCCCTCGAATTAGCATCAGTCACTGACAACAATATCATCAATTTACTATCGAGTAATACTAAACAAGATACAGACGGTGTATCAATACGTGACGGTGTATCACACGGTAGAAATGAGCGATTCAAAGTTGTTAAAATTGAAAGTACTGAGCCATTCAAGAGAGGTAGATGGACTTGTATGGATTACTTAGATCATACATCTGTTAATAATCAAACAAATGCTATTAATACTGGAAAGACAACTGATCCGAATCAAGTATGTATATCGTACGGTGTCAACGATGGAGTTATATTACCATTGAATACAACATCGACGAATGACGATAGAACTGTTGCAGTTGACATGAATGGCCATGCTACCCATCAAGATATGCACGGTTCAATTGGTATTTCGAACAATCAAACCGGTGGTTACACTGTCGCTAGTAATTCACTCCAGTCACAGAATTGCCAGCGTAATCCAGCGACATCCGGTATCACACTATCACAACAGCCCTATTTCCATTCATCAACACAGCAACAGCAGCAAGGAGCTCAACAACAGCCTCCTCCACCATCCCAAGGCTCGACATTGCCCTCTAATTTACAACCAACACATGCTAACAATTTGGGACAACCACAGAGTATGCCCCAGGGCTCTATTCCCATTATAACACAGGCTAATAACAACAATGTGGCTTCACAACAAAATATAAGCCATCCCAACGAGGAGACCTACGTCAATGTCGCATCGCAGAATCAACCATTGCCAGGTGCATCGAATCAACCCAATATTATGGTTCAGAATCAGGGACCAACGCAGTCTGCTAATCAGTCGCAGTCCCAGACGACCCAGGCACAGCACCAAATCAATGATTCGATAGCTACAATTCAAAGAATTCAAGGAATGCAAAAAATACATCAGGTTCCTCAGTCTGGTGGACAACATGCTGCGACTGCAGCAGCACCACAACAACAATCGACAGCAACAACAACAGCTCCAGGTGCTAGTAATGCCAATAATGCTGGTGTCAATCCTCAAGCGACTGCTAATTGTCAAAATGCCCTTGGGACAATGAGTTTCCATCAGGAGGGCACGGAGCAGGACTCTGTGTCGGGAATTGCTGATGCTGCCTTGCTGGAATGTCTCGCTGAAGTAACACAATCGACTGATGACCACCAAACCCTCGAAGAAAATGAAAGGTTTGATTTCATTCGCCTCTTTTAACACAGGTTCATCAGTTGACTTGTGGAATAAATTTTTCAATGTTTGGATGTTTGTGTTTGCAGTATGTCGGGAACAGGTGCCGTTGCCATTGATAACAAAATTGAACAGGCTATGGTAAGATTATCCAGGTCCTCTTCATCGATAAAACAACCAAGTCCAATTATAAAATTATATGTTTTTGTTATTTATAGGACTTGGTTAAAAGTCATCTGATGTTTGCGGTTAGAGAGGAGGTGGAGGTATTGAAGGAAAAAATAGCTGAGCTTATGGATCGCATAAATCAGCTTGAGGCTGAAAATTCGATTCTGAAGGCGCACGCGACTGCTGAGACCCTGGCGCAGTTGAATCAATCGTCAAATAAATTACCCCAAAATAATTCAACAAGTGGTCAATAAGGGGAGTAATGTCAAATCAGATGGAAAAAACATGAAAGAAAAAAAAACATTGTAAATAAGTTTATATTAAATAATTAATCATAATAATGAATAATATAATTATTGTATATAACTTTACGATTTTTAGAAATTTATAAATAATGAGATTTATTATATTATTATACATATTAGTATTAGCAGAAAAATAAGTAAAAAAAAAAGATGAAACATAAATTAAAGCCAGAGCTTTTTAAATCTTTTTTTCACGTGAATCAATAGTGATACATTATTTTCTACGGTTTCAGTTTATTCCTATACGAGAACATATATTTATTATTTGTGAAGTCGGAACATTTTATTTCTAAGGAAAAACTTACAAACAGCTGAGAATGAAGTGGATGAAGAAATTTGGAAAAGAATTAATCATCCAACTACTGAAACGGAGGGGGGGGGGGGAGGATGAAA
Source organism: Diachasma alloeum (assembly GCF_001412515.2). Lineage (NCBI taxonomy): Eukaryota > Metazoa > Arthropoda > Insecta > Hymenoptera > Braconidae > Diachasma > Diachasma alloeum. Next base: position 405,196 of record NW_021680371.1, on the reverse strand, counting down.
TATGGAAATGATATTTCAACTTGTATTTCTGTATGAAAATTTCTTCAATACTAAAAAATATGCCTATTCTGTCGAGAGGAGAAAATAATCTCTAAAAATATCCAGTGAGACGAGTAAGCAACAACACTGTCAGTCATTTTCTTTGAATTTATCACCAAAAATCCAGTTGTGAATCTCGAGCCACAATAATGACGTTATTCTATGAATTACAAGCTATTATTAATACGGAAAAAATACATAATAGAGAGGAATTATACGTCATTATTTTTCCATTACTTCAATGTCTTCGGGAAATTTGATAAATTGCTGTGGTATTATTTCCATTTGAGAACTGAAGTATCGACAACATCATATGCGTGACCCGTTCCTGTAAATGGCGCATTACAGAAAAAGAAGATCCATTTTAAAAATCTACAAATTTTCAGTCTGCATCTTATTTTACATCTGATGATATACATGCCTAATAAATTTTGTTTTTCATTGTATCACGCGTTTAAATTTCATCATTGACCCACCACTACCTAAAAATTGATTAAAAAGGCTTATGGATTTTTATAATAACAGTACAAAAAGAAAATCATACTCTTGGTCGTTTACTATTTCTCTATTCTCAAGTTGTGGAATTTTGGGATTGGGAGCACGTGATAATTCGTCATTCCATTAATTTCTTCGAGAATGAAGTTATTACGGATACTATTATGATACATAATTTCGATATATGTATATCTAAGAAAGCATACATTTTTCTTTCGATTTTTCATTTAAAAGTTGTGTTTGCAATTAATATCAATTGATTTTCAATTCATTTGTTAAATTTAGTTTTATTTATCCACGATTTCATTTCGGGTACTATAAGAGCTAAATATGACACTTTAACACAAAAACCTTATTACAATTGAAGACCACTTCATTTAAAAAGGAAAAAAAATCATAATTACACCATATAAATTTATAAATGTTATAAATTTGCTTTTTTAAATATTTTTTTCATTTTGTTTTTTTTTATGTAGGAAGGAAAAAGAAAAATAACAACATACAACTTTTCATTTCATTCCTTATATATCAATTACGGATAAATCAGCAACCACCACGTGCATGCACGATCGGTCTCAAAGAGGGGCATGGGGGGAGTTGGGACTGAAGAGGGGTCGAGGAGACGTAATTGAATGATGGTGGGCTGTGAGGGGATGAAACTTCGAGCATACACGTGTTAGTCAAGTTGACACTTCATACGAATCCAAAGTTCTTAGTTTTTATAGCAAGTAGTATCTTGTGACGAAGTACGTGGCGTGAACTGTACAATGGAACGTAGAGACGTGAGATGCACGTGTTTGCCGTTGGTAAATGCGCGTCGTCGGCCGGTCTGATAGTGACACTTGGCATTGGTTGAAAACCATCCTCGCTAGCAGGTAGAGCTGGCGAGCCTGTCCAGAAGTAAACCTGAAATAATACACACAATGCAATTAATAATTTGAATTGGTACAGCGAAGTATACTAGAAGTGTAATGTAAATCAGTAGCGAAGTGAGAAAACGGTTCAAGTCAATTTTGACTAGTGACCAGTTTTCAATGAATATCTCGGAATCTAAGGGAGATGGCAAAATTTTTGTTGTAAACGTGTTTGGAACGCAACTAAAATTCCAGAACATTCTGGTCGACTAGCTTGGCCTACTTGGAAAATCTCCGGGACCCTTCGGGTCATCAGTCATAAGTGACCGAAACACGCGCCAATCAGTTTAGGCTTAGCCTCTCACCGTATAAGTCTATCTCGAGCAAATCACCTGTAGAAGTCGTATAGTATCGGTACAGTTCCGATCAGTACATCAACTCAGTTCATTTATTCAGTTTTATAAATTCAGTCTAGAGTCAATCAACGCAGTTAAATAATTATCAGTATAAATTCAGTAAATCAACTGATAACTTTCTAGAGACATTCAACCGTGTATAAAGTGTACATATTTTCAGACTTTGGTGGCTGTTGGCCACCAATAAATTGTGATTTTAGAAAACTCAGTATTTTTTCTTTCACGGCTCATCCTACTTTAACTATCCTCTAACACCTCCCACAATCCACCCAATTTACAGATCCTCTCCTCAAACAAAACTTTTTTGTAGAGCCGAGTGAGAGCTACAACAAATATAATTACGAAAATTTCGCTATCCCCCTTAGATTCGGAAATATTTCTCAAAACCTCAACTGGGAGATAAGTCGAGTTAAGCCGTTTTACCACTTTGCTATTGAAATGTAACTACGTATTAGTTGTGATGATATTTGAGATGTACGAGTGTTTTCGCCAATTATTGGTATGGTTTTGTACATTCAAAAATTTAATTTTGTTGGGGCTTCTTATATGTTTTTTTTTTCATTCAAAAGGTCTAAATTTTTTTTTCAAATGTTTTACGCCCATAACGTTAATTTTTTAGTTAAGTGAGTTTTTGACAAAATTTTGCGTTTCAGTACAGGTTAATTTTTTTCGTGTTTTCAATAACTAACTATTTCCGACGAAAATTTTCCGTTCTTTCGATTGAGCATGGTGCCAATTAGCTCGCATCAGAGAAATGCTTTAAAACCGCCAAAAAAAGTAGAAAATTGTGCGTGGTACCCTCTTTCCTCACTTCGATTGGAGATTTTTTTATTTCTTTACTCAAAGTGACTATTTCTACAAAACATTAAAAGTCTGATTAAATTAGACTGGGACTACGATATGTACTATCCAAAAAAAATTTTGCAAATTTCGTTTTTTCAATTTTTTTTAATTTTTCATTTTTTCATTCAACAATTCATTATTTATCGACCATTTATAAACCATAAATAGGTAATTTTTGAATGAAAAAATTAAAAAATGAGAAATTGGAAAAAAAATTTCAAAACGAAATTTGAAAAAAATTATTGTGGATAAAACGGATCTGAGTCCCAGTCTAATTTTTTAATGTTTTGTAAAAGTAGTCATTTTGGGTAAGGAAAGCAAAAAATCTCCAATCGAGGTGGGGGGAAGGGGGTACCGCGCACAATTTGCTATTTTTTTTTTGGGATTTTAAAGGATTTCCGACGATGTGAGCTAATTGGCACCATGCTCAATCGAAAGAACGGAAAATGTCAATCAAAAATACATATTGAAAACCCGAAAAAATTGGCCTTTGACGAGACGCAAAATTTTGTCAAGAACTCAGAAAATTTCAAAATTAACGCTGTGGCCGTAATAAAATTCGAAAAAATTTGGTATCATCTCCTCCAAAACAATCTGGATATTTCACCCATGTCAGTATCTACCACGATAAAATTTTTGATATCTTAAGAAGTAATTATCTAATGAATTCTATGCAATACGTATTCGACGACGAAAAATACTCTTCATCACTTTCAATTTTTGTCTCTCAGTAAAAAGTTGAAAAAAAGTTCTCATTTTGATTTATTGTACTTCAATTAATTCTAAGAAAGTCTGGGTTCCGAAATTGAGAATTTTTGGTTTTTTAAAATAAGAACATTTTCGTTCTTGAATTGAAGATACTCATGCTTTTGAATAATGTTGTTCAATATATATCCCCTGACACCTCGACGGCAATGAAGGTGAATTAATTAATTTTCAATCATTTTAGAATTTTATTCCTTTGAGATATTCTTAGTTTAAGAGCATTCCTCACTTGAAATGAATAGTTTTTGGTACTTATAAGGATTTTTTAAGGTATCAGACCCTTAAAGGCTCATATATGAGTAAAAGCCCGAGGGCTGAAACTATGTAAGATAGCCGTAAGTTAACAATGTATACTCTGCTGCCTTTTTGTATCATTAACGTTAATAAAAATCTTCAAAAGTTAAAAAAAAATTAACTCGATTCGAGAAGCAAAAAACTTGGCTTCTCTATGGAATGTTTTTCTCTCTTAAGGATATGTAAGTAATTCAGGCAATTTTTTCTGGAAGGAATCCTCTTCAGAGCTTATAGAATTGACCAAGAGTATTTTTTAAGCGCAATATTAACTTTACTTTCCGAACATTTTTCCGAGGAAACGATTTTTGAAAACAATAAATTCAACACATTGGGTCCATAAGAGCTGTATACTCCCACCTTCAATCAAATAGTTGATCGTCTTAAAGCGTTTTCTCGTACACATAACCGTATATTACTTTGTTAGTTACACTCTCTAGTTTTTTTTTGCGACATTGAAAAACGTATGTTTCCGGACAGATAATTCAGTAGCGAAGTGGTAAAACGGTACAAGTCAATTTTGACTATCGACCAGTTTTCAATGAATATCTCGGAATCTAAGGGAGATAGCAAAATTTTTGTTATGACCTTTTTTGTAGAGTCGATCGAGAGCTACAACAAATGTGATTACTAAAATTTCGCTATCTTCCTTAGATTCGGAAATATTCATCAAAAACTCAACTAAGAGATAAGTCGACTTAAACCGCTTTACTACTTCGCTACTGAATTGCAAACAATCAAATTAAACGCTTCTTGATTGGTAGGACGGCCATATTGGGTGGTTTTAATCCGCACGTCTGGCAACGGTTCACTCGGGTGACTACTCGGACCGAATTTACGAGTTTATATGGAACACATGTGCAGTGTTGCCGTATGATCATTAGAGGTTAGACCAATGAGAGTCATGTGTGAAATTGAATAAAATAGGGGAGGGTGGGGCAAAATGGAACGGTACAAAAAACGAATATAGAGCGAAATTCAGACAACTTTTTTTTTTACCTTAGGTGAGCTCAAAATGATGATTCGGTGTTAAGTCAGTGACATCAGTCTACTCTGTAATTATCGCTATCTTGTAATATAAGGGAGATAGGAGAATTTTGATAACGACCTTTTTGTAGAGAATTTCAAGGGCTATAAAAAAGGTCATTATCAAAAATTTTGCTATCTTCATTGTAAAAAAGATAATTCAAGGTTAAAAAACTGAAGAAAAATCTGATGTCTGTAAATTCAATTATAGAGTAATAGACGATTATAGATAAATAAATAAGACCTTTGGAATATTATTATTGTTCTATCAATAAATTGAATATTAGAAAAAGGTCCTATAGTTTTTGAAAATCAAAATTCACTATCGTTCCATTTTGCCCCACTCTCCCCTTTTCTTAAATATTAATAGAAACCTGGAATGTTAAGGTAAATGAATTTTTGAATTTCCAATTGATTGAAAATTGAAGAATACACTATATGATTTAGTTTACTAAAGTTTACTAATGTTTTGATTGAAAATTCAGATGAGGTGAGGAATTCTCATCCTTCTGCTCTTCAAAAATGTCGAATTCCAATGAATTTTCATTATTTTTCCCCTGTATCGAAATCAGTCACTGTTTTGAAAATATTTAGACAACTGCTCATGAAATTTCAGTTTTCTTTCAACTATTTAGCCTACTAAAGGAGAGGAAAATGTCACATTTTATCTTAAATCATTCGTTCCGGTGTCATACACTGAGAGAAAAATCGTCATAATATCACAAAACTAATTTCTTGTGCCAAATATTTCATCTCTTGAAGAGAAATTTCTTGGGATAAGAATTTTTTGTACCGTTCCATTTTGCCCCGCCGTTCCTTTTTGCCCCACAGTTCCATTTTGTCCCACCCTCCCCTATTGTTCACAATATTCATCGAAGAATTTCCCGATAAAGTGCATTATTCAGCAATGAGAAATCTGAAAAAGTATGGCTATGGCAAGATTTTGGACAAAACTGAAATCATCCTTGGAAAAAAGTTTCTAATTTGAACGAAATACATGGATATCCTTAAGGAAATCCAAGTATCACAGTTTTGTACAGACTGGACTACAGATTCAACCATTATTAATCATAAAATTTGTCATGTAAATTGCCTGAGAACATTTTGAAAAAAATCATAGATATTCAGCGCCATTAAAATTCCAATTTGCAGAGAATAATTATTTTTATGGCGGAAAATTGATTGTTTATAAATTATTTATGTTGTGGAGAAGATTTCGGCCGAATTTTTAACTTGTAGTTTAGTTTTGGTCTCTGCGGTTCATTAGCTGATTCTACATGAAGGAATTTATTATGTTCAAATGAAAAAAATTGATCCAGTCATTAAAAATGAATTATTTATAGAAAATACTCGCAATTTTTAAAAATTGCAATTTTTGCTTTCGAATGGAAGCACTGTAATCGTTCAAATTTGAGTTTTTGATTTTTTGTGTTATATCGACCCATTATGATCTAAAAATTCCGAAAATACGATGTTTAGAGTGTGTCCGTACGTGTGTGTGTGTGGTATAGTTTTTCTTCAATTGTTCGCTAATGAATGGATGGAATTAAATCTTTTTTTTCAAATGTAGTCTAATACATGAAAAAACAGTCACATGGCTTCTGCCGAATAGGAGTTCTACGTTCCTTATTTTCAAATGTAGGTATTGTTGAGCCCTATCAATCGACAGTAATTAAAATTCGATTCATCGATTTTTTTTTAATAGTTGAATTTTTTTGAAAACCGGTTGTCCCATGATAACTAAAAAAAATGTTTTGAATTGATTGAATGATGGCTTAAAAAATTCTTTTGGATATCCCTTTGACCGAGTTCGAAGATGAAGGCAATAGCAATAATCGTTATTTTGATTTGTTGGAAAATTTTCAAAAATTTTGTATTTTTTGAAAATCATAATTCCGGGAATATCTTTGAATATCATGGTTCAGATGAATTCAATCATAGCTTAAAATGTTTGCTAACGGTTCAATATTAAAATTTAAATTCAGACCTGCAAAGTTTAAATAATAAAATCATTATAAAATGTCCAGCAACTTGGAGTCAAATGGGGTTCAAATGAAAGCGCTGATGTTCGATTATAAAAGTAGAAAATGATTTCACAGGAGAAAAAATAGCCAAAGTACTTGAATATCCTTTAATGGAATGAATATCCTCTAAAAACTCAACTAGAAATTGAGTCAACCTAAATCGTCTTCATCACATCGTTTTGTTAATTGAATTGAATGCTCGTAATTAAATTAAAGATATCTAGCATCATCGTTACTTACCAAGTCTTGACGCTCGAATTGAGTCATTTTCTCGACGATTGACCACAACCACCTCTTGAATTTAACGAGTCTCTCCATAGATTCTCCAGACTCATCATTGAACGATGTATATGATATAAGAACCGAGACATTGATATCCCCAACTCCATTAAGCAACAACCTGAAATCCTCAGACGTTAGGCCGTCAAGTGCACCCTCCGGTAGTACATCGAATACACCTTCTCGCATTGCTTCAAGTGCCTTCTCTTGTGCTTTGATCATCCTGACTTCAGCATATCTTCGTACATAGTCGTAAACATTAGTAGCAGTAACCTCGACGTCACGGCCATTTGGTACAAGTTCAATAGAACCTCCACCCTCCTCAGGACAGAGATCAATACTGAATGTAAGATCGAGAGTTGAGAAGAGACTGTTGCTGTCCTTAGTCTCAGCATCGATGACCAATTGTCGAAGACTCTCATAAATAACAGAATCGAAAAATGCCAAATCGTGGAAACGTATGGGCCTTGATAAAATATATTTAATAACATGGCGATTGAGGAATATAGGGCATAATTCATTTTGTAATAGACAAAGCCCTATAAGTCTTCCAACATTTCTGAATGCGTTCAATCGTTCATAACTTGCTCGTCCCTGTCTTGGTGTATAAAAGCCACGTTTACCAGGTGCATAAAATAATGGGGCGTTGTCCTCAACGTCATCAAGTATTGTATTATCAACAATTTTTTTCTTATTATTACTAGCACATCGTTCAGTTAAACTAAAAACATCAAGATCCAACAGTGCCTCACTCGTGACATCTTGAATATGATTGTGTAACAATTCATAAGCCTCATCGACTTTCTGTTGTAACGCTTCCTCAGACGCCAGAAGCATCAATAACTGCGCTGGTGTCAATTCCAACAGCATTCCAGTTATTTTTTCAGAGAATGCTGGTCTCAATGCATGTACTTTAGGGTACAATCGATCACCAAGATTTTGCTGATGCGTTGTTAAATGTTCATTGTTCGATAGATTATGATTACCGTGACTTCCACCAGCTGGCAGTGTATGATTGCTTGATGAAGATCCACCAGTTGATGAAGCACTGGTGCTGCTACCACCACTACCACTGGCACCATCAGCAAGTGTTGTTGACGGATGGAAAGAGCGAGCCTCAAATGATAATGCTCGTCGTGTCTCTCGGTACTTCGCTGATGCTCGTGGATTTTGCCGGCGAAAATCGCGATCTCGATCTCTTTTCAATTTTTGGAGAACATTGTATTGCGAGTACTTGGAGCCAACCTGGGCTGCTTCGAGATTTGGCAGTTTGTCGTTAGCAAGTAAGGCATTAGCAATAGCAGTATAGAAACTTCTTGCGACACCCGAGCCCTCACCAGGCTCATCTTTGAATGTTACTTTCACTCGATTAACTGCCAATGGTGGGGTATTTGATGCTCGCCTGTTGTAAAGATTGTACTGGGTATTCAATTCTTTCATCGTTTGCACCAGCAATTGTGTACGATCACGCTCAATCTTGGAAAGTGCTATATCTTTCTGCTGTGAATTCCTCAGCTTCTCCATGTCCCGACGAAATTTTGCCTCCTTAACGGGAAAACCCCCCAATTCTGATACGACTGATCCAGCTTCAAGCCCAACGTCTTCCATAAAAACACGACCAAATAGGTCGAGTGACAATCGCCAGCGTCCGAGGAGAATGTTGTGGGATATATTGGATCCAATGGTGCTAACTGGATTTGCCGATAGTCTTGTAGATTCAAGGGGGCTCGTTTCAACTGTCTCATGGGCTGATATCTCTTGACTAGTTGTTGCTGGATCTACTTCATCTGCATTATCTGCCTGGGTCTCAGTCACGGGGACAACCAGTACTTCTGGTGCTTTAGTTTCTGCAGCAGCCCCAGCTCTCACAATAACACTTCTACCAGTTTTCGATAAATCTTTGCAATCACTCTTCACTTGCTTAGATGCCATATCAGTTTGATTACCTGGAGAGACAATAATTGGTGCTCTGTCAATTTGTTCATTCATCATCATGTGATTGTCATTCAGAGGATAGTACAATTTCTGTTTATCTGAGGGTGGAACTTGTCTGCTGCATCCTGGCTCACTGGTGGGACTTCTTCGTGGTATCTCGCTTGATGACGATGAAGCTGTGGCGCTTGCACTCGGACCTTGCTGCATCACTTGACCAAATGTCGCTGAATTATCAGCCGTACGTGTTGAGAGGCCTAATCTAGTTGGGAGTCCTTCGAATGGATTTTGACTTGTTCCCGAACCACCGGCGAGAGCTTGTCTAGGTACACCGAAGAGATCCTCTCGTCTCGAGTGGGGTTGTAGTAAATGCGGTTGATCAGCCAGGGGTAGAGCCTCACTTATATTCGCTTCGAATGGATCCAATGGGGGACATCCTAGACATAGAGTTGAATCTGATCTCTGCAGGAATGGATGCTTTCTACCTCTCCCTGTTCCTGAATTGATGGAATTTCCAGAACCACAAGTTGGTACTTGAAGCAAGTCGGGATAATCCACTGAGTCGGTTTCCATTGCGTTGTTACCGTGGAGAGTATCCTCGTCCCCTTCTTCATTGTCATTTTCATCCTGAAAAATCGGGACATACAAAGGAAATTATTGCTAAAAGTTATAAAATTTTCAGCAAGGAATTTCTTGAGGAAGGAGTCTGGGCAAGAAGACCCGACATTAACCTGATGATGCACTTGATGTGAAAGTCCTCACTATTAGGAAATTAATATTGATGAGTGAAAAAAAAAGAAATAGTTGCTGTTTTATGAGTGTTGAATCTTTGATTAAATTGTGTCGCAACTGAAAGTGTTCTCCTTATTTATTATCTTTGTCAATTGTGCGTAGGGTGAACAGGCCAATTGTTGGACGATTAAGGGAAATTCGATGTTTGAATTAGTAGAAAAAAATTATTTTAAATGAAAATAACAAAACAAAGAATAATTAAGGCCCGGGTGTACTATCTTTCGAACGTTATCTCGAAGTTTTTTTTTCATCTTTCGTCATCTGAAATTGTCAATTAAGTCCTGCATCATGCAGAAGTTTTGAAAAATTATGAATGAATAATAAAAAAAAATAGAAAAAATTTCTAATTTTTTCAAAGAGCATTTTTAATTCATAATCAGAATAAGTTGAATAACAAGAAATTGAAAAATCTATCTGATTTAGGGTGACAAATGGCGACCTGTCACCCAATATCATGCAGGGGGAAGACTGATTTTGTAAATCTTTTCCCATACTGTACAGAGACATTTATTACGGAAAAGGCTCTTTGAAAAAAGTAATATTTTGGAGAATTTTTTAATCACACTTTTATCACATAAAAATGGCAGATGACTACATACCACTGTTTTGAAAATTGTGATACCTAGCTGTCACTTCCCATGAGGAGTTAGTGTTTTGTTATCCACCATGGAAAATGACAGCTAATAGATAATTTGCCACAGCGAATCAGATATTTGTAATTTCCACTTTTTTTAACTCATTTTGAATCTCAATTAAAAACGCTTTTTGAAAAAGTTCAGAATTTTTCCATTTTTTTTTATCATTCTATCATAATTTTTGGGAATTTCTACACGATGTACTACTCAATTGACAATTTTGGATTACGAAAGATAAAAAAAATACAGATAACATTTGAAAGATAGTACACCCGGGCCTTAAATTAAGAAATAGTTGAATGCAGCCGAAACCCCTAATTTGTGGATGACAAGGCCATATTTTTTTATTTACGAGACGGAACGCGCGCTACAGCGCGCTGTAATTTTAATAATCATAATTGAAAATTTCAAAATTAAATTAATCATGAATTAAATTTGCCGCCTTATACGACTGGAATCAATGAGGAATAAGCGTAACAGACTTGCGAGATATCGATAGTTATCGACTNTGAAAGATAGTACACCCGGGCCTTAAATTAAGAAATAGTTGAATGCAGCCGAAACCCCTAATTTGTGGATGACAAGGCCATATTTTTTTATTTACGAGACGGAACGCGCGCTACAGCGCGCTGTAATTTTAATAATCATAATTGAAAATTTCAAAATTAAATTAATCATGAATTAAATTTGCCGCCTTATACGACTGGAATCAATGAGGAATAAGCGTAACAGACTTGCGAGATATCGATAGTTATCGACTTTAAGTGTATGTTCTTTTTAGGATAGGATTAAATGTTACTCAATAGAAAAAATAAGTAATCACATGATTGTGCCCGAGTAATATTATTGAAAGATGAAATAATGAGTACGATTTTCATTTTATTTATGGAATAGTCAATGCAAGTTGAAATCGTCTAGAAATGGACCTGTTTATCCTAGTCAAGCTACAATCATTACAACTGTATCGTGATTTGTCTCCTTCGATAGTTTTAACATTCAAAAGTTCAGAACAGTTACATATAGATCAGTCTGAGTAAAAAATTGTGCACCTTCGAAAATATGAGGCATTAGGAATAAATATTAAGCATAAAGGGTTAAGGAACGAAGTAAAGTAAATTTAACGTGTGATTGACAGTTAAGAAAAGAGAGAATGAGATTCAAGTTTCGCGAATTTCCCTTCAATTCCATTCAACTTCATTGACAGATTCATTTGTTATAATCTGCTCCGTTGACAAGAGAATTCACAACAGCATCTGGAACGGTCTGAAATATTCAACTGTGAAATAAATGTCCATTTGAATGCAAAGAGCTCAGATCATATTACTCGTTATATGCATCATCCTCGACGATTGATATATAGTGTAACTAATAAAATGATAATTGACCTGATCGTTCCACGTAGAATACGAATGCACAGCATTTTCCTTCTGATTATCACAGCGGGATGTGCCCAAAGGTTCGTTGAGAGATCGCATGTAGTAAACAAGGGCGTCGAAAACGTACGCCACATGTCGCAGCGCTGACACATCCAGGACTGGTAGGCTGTCTCTGTGTTCTCCGTTATGAGCTCGCATCAAGGACAAACAGTAGGACAGGAACTCACGTCGGGCCCAGTGTGCATCGCCTCCTTAAACAAATTTACACGATTATTTGGCTATTCCCATTCAGTGTCAAAATTCAGGTCATTGATCGAGACTTAAGGATGAACACTGAAAAATTGTAAATTTCATTCAACCCTAGTTGGTCACCATATGAGAACTTGCGACATTGGTCACCTCCGTAGGGAATCGCCGCCGTGTTATTTAGGCCCGAGCGTTGCCGAATTTACTCTATACTGCCTGGGCGCGTTTAGCGAGACTTCGGCAACGTCGCACAACGGGCAATTTCATTTAGCATTTTTTCCCATGTTAAATGAAATTGCCCGTCTGTTAGAAATAATTTTTTTTCTTCAGGAATTGTGGATATAAATAATTTTAAAAAATATTATAATCTTTTAGACACTTGAATTGACGCATTCCAATTTTGTAGGATTTTTTTGCTCAGCCAGTCAATGGTTAAGAAAATAAAATCGACCTTCTGCGGCATTTCCCTCCTATGGTGACGAAACTAGGGTTAACGGAATTTAGACTATGTCGAATATGCGACATTCCATACCTCTCCACCACGTTGTGCTTGCGAATGGAAGCCTTGTATTTGACCCATTTTCCGACCGATTTTTTCATTTTGATTGAAAATTGTCTAGAATATTATGAAACGTGAAGAAATGATGTTTTTAGGGTGATTTCTGTATGTATATATATGTGATAATTTAGTAGTGAAGTGGTCAAACGGTTTAATTCTATTCTATTCTATTCTAGCGCCAGTTCTCGATGAATATCTTGAATTCTAAAGGAGTTAGCAAAATTTTCCTAAAAATCTTTTTTGTAGAGAAAAGTGAAGACTATCGAAAAAGATCTTACAAAAATTTCGCTATCTTCCTTAAATTCCGAGGTATTCAACAAAGACTCAACTGGGAGCTAAGTCGACTTAAACCGATTGACCACTTCACAACAGAATTTGGGATTTTAATGTTTAATTTATAGAAAATTCAACATAAATACGGTGAAATTTCTAGTCAAAAATTTGAAATTTTGGCCCATTTTAGCTATTATTGAGCTCAACTTTGGCGCGCTGTTTTAGCCCGATCGATCCAGTAGTTCCTAAGATATAACAACTTGTTTAAATTTCGTTTTTCCTCAATATCTCAAAACTAATGCACCAATTTCAATTTTTCTTTTTTCAAAATACTCGTCGCGAGGGCTTCTGAATCAATCGAACCCGTTCATACAAAGTTTTCAAGATATTCCCTTTTTCCGTTTTTTCATAGAAAAACTTTGTCAACACTCTAGCTTATGCAAAAATTGAGATATGAACTTGAAATTTGGACAGAAAATATGTATTATATATCCATTCATACAAAGTATTTGAAAGATTGTAATTTTTATAGCACCCATGGAGGTGGCAGTAAACATCTGAAATTTTTGCTGCTAGTTAGTGTTGTAAAGCTACAAACTTTTATAATATTTCAGATCATTCGGAAGCCCGCCATTAATATATTGATGGCGAAAAAAAAATACGACATCACTCAGTGACATGCTCACTGTCATACGGCGCGCTGTCATATACTCGCTGTCCCCTGCTTGTTTGATCGTCATAATTGACACTGAAAACTCCCATCTTCATTGCAACAAGACCCAGAGACTTTCAAATTTAATAACAATTAGTGGATGATGATAATATTTGTAGAATCATCGCAGTTTGTTGTCGTGTAAATTTCAGATTTCTATTTTTAATACGGAAACAGCTTCAAATGGCTCAAAATTTAAAGATGTATTTTGGGAAAAATTCCACAAGAGTGTGTGTGTGTGTGTGTGCACAAACGATAAGATCTTTCGCAGAGTTCCAAATAGATGAGTACGATTTTGCACGTCATTACTATTAGTTGTTTCATCTTGGGGAGTGGCTTGGTTTCTAGGTTGTTATTATACATTCAAAGTTCATCTTGTGCTTTTGGACAAACGGAGTCGAATATCCAATGTAACGTATCATTTTTGAGACAGAAATTTCATGATCACGAAGTTATTCTTTTCGGAGTATTTAGAAACGGTGGCCGGAGCTTTTTTTCCCCGTTGAAAAATTCCCGGAATGTTTTCCCCGTAAATTTTTCGGCGAATTGTTCTCATTGATATCAATTTTCCTTACGAATTTTTTTAATGTGGGATTTTGTTTGGAGTTTTTCTTCAGAAAATGCTAATTGATTTTTTTTCTTTCTCTTAGAAGAAGAAAAATGAAAAAATTAGTAACACAAATCGTTTTTTTTTTCATTTGCGATTGTTTAGTCAATTCATTGTTTAGCGATCAATGTTGATATGTAAATTTTAAATTTACATTCAATTTTTTGTATGTTGTTGATTATACTGAAAATTAATAATTTTAGTGTGTTGGAATGTTAGTGATTTTGTCTGGCTGTAGATGTTCTATTTGAAGAATTAAATCCAATTTTGCCGAAAGGGTGCGTGTAAATTATTCATGGTGTTCAGAAATTGTCGACTTCAAGAAAATCATGGATATTGCATTAAATAAAGATGAATTGATATTGTGTTCGAATATGGGTCTGATTTCATACTTTCCAAGGAAATTTTACATAGTTTTTTTGGAGACACAGAAACTTTTCTGGAGAAAATTTTTTCGATGGAAAAATTTTGCGGGGTATTTTTCACGGGGAAAAAATCCGGGAGCTTTTAGAAACAACGTTTACATTTTCATGAACGTTAGCTCAAGAAATTCGTTGAATTAACACTACTGATTCCTTTAAAAATATCGAAATGACTAATGTTATCGGTGGACCTTTCATTGCGTTTACACGAATCGATTTTCTCCAATGAATTATTCATCCAATGTGTGAACATGTGAGGAAAAGGGGCAAAATATTCATGTTCACGTCCGCAAGAGGCAATTCAATTACGCTGTCCTCGCAAGTGAAATCTCACCATTAAAAGAGATGACCGGGAGACGGGCCTTCCCGAAGCAGTGTATAATTGCCTATTTAGTTATTCATTTTGTTTTTCTTCAATCAAGATCTGACCATACAATTAACGATAGTATCTTTATTTACTGGACCTCGATAAAGTAATTTAGTAGACCGGATACCTTGACTGCGGCACAGATGAAGTGAAAAAGAATACACTCTGAACTGAGAGATAAAAAAACATGTTTGCAAATGAAATCCGTTTGAGCGAAGCAAACCGCAAATTGAAAATTATGAAGAATAAAAAATTCAGTGCTGAACATTTGAAGTGTTCTAAAATCAAAAATTTTTGTCAGAAAAATACATTTTGCTGTTTTAAAAATATGTTATTGCACTAATTATCCATTACTCTATAGTACCATATGTATTTTGAGTTAAATATTTCGTTATTGAATGCAGAGCGATTATTCACGTTTGAAAAATTCGTATGTTTAATGGAATAATTTCTATCTGTTATTTTTAACTTGTGATTTTTGTGGGTCCAGCAAGACTTGTTCGAGAACATGTCGATTTTGTTTTCATTGTCAGTGTAGAAAGGGAATGAGATTAGAATATTTCATGAGTTCTTAGCTTCCAGGGCCCAAATGAAATTTGAAAGTCTTCGATTGAGGAACATAACTATCGAACGACTTTTGATATATCAGGAGGTACCTAAAATACTAAGAAAAATTGCGTACCGAACCCATTTTATCCCGCACGTCAGACAAAAACGTCGTTTTTTGGGTTTTTGGCTTTGGTTTTTTCAGTTAATTCATTTTTTCGGTTTATTCATTTTTTTCCTGCTTCCATACCATATAAAAATTATTATACGTGCACATTTTTGAGGTTAACAAAAATCTTTGTCACTTTGTCACAATTCGATCGCGGTTTTCGGGCCCAACGACATAAAATATTGTATGTCACACGGCAATAAAAGCATTATCTGGCGAATGTGATTATAATCCTCGCCTTGGGCTCGGATTATAAACCCACATTCGCCAGATAATACTTTTATCGCCTTATGACATAAGATACTATTAGTTGACAAAACTGGAAAAATTTAATTTTTGTTTCTATGATCTAATCGAGATAATCGAAAAGATATCTAGTTTTATTCTGTGGAATCTAACGAACATTTTGAATAAACAAGTTTTAATCGGATGAAAATTGTGGTGCAAGGAGTACTTCATAGCCAAAAACAGGAAAAACAACGTTTTCGTCTGACGTACGGGGTAACAATTTTCTGCCTAAGGGGTTGAGTGCAAAATTTTTCATAGTTTTTTCGACACCCCATGACATATCAAAAGTCGCTCGACAGTTATTTTCATCAACCAAATTTTTTTTTTTTTAACTTCCCGACCCGAAGGGAGGAAGTTATTGTAATGACCCCGAAAATCGAATGCGGAAATTTAAGCATTTCTCCACGTTTCATGACCTTTGGAACCACTTCTGACCCTTTTCAGGTACCTGTCTGTATGTGTGGATGTGTGTATGTGTGTGCACATAAAAATTTTGTGCCACGATTCCTCCTGAACAAACGATGCGATTTGAATTTTTTTTTTTAATCGCTGTATTTTCATGTGACTTGAACCTGATTAGATTATGGAGACGATCGTCTCAGCGTTTCTCCAGTTTTTTCCAAAAAACATTTGGAAAAAAGTCGAAAATTAGCGTTTTTTTGTAAACGAGACCATTTCTCCGTGCATAACGATGCGATTTCAAGTTTTTTTTGTTAGAAACGATGAATCTTGATATAACGCACAAATCATGGAATACTGGAAGACATTTAATCAGCAGTTCACTAGCTTTTTTCGAAATCGATATACATTCAAGAAACAATTTTACTTTTCTGATAAATTACATCTTTTCTCGATGCGGAATACGGCGATGTGTGTGCATGGGAGTGTGTGTGAGTGCGAGCACGCGCACGGATTTTCTTGTCTTCTATGGGTATTTCCTCGGAGAAATGTGAGAAAAAGATTGAATAAATACATAATAAAAAAATTAATGAAAGAAAAAACAAATGGTCGGGAAGTTATTGGTGCGACCCGTAATGGGTCACATCCCTTACGCGAAGCGCGCGACCGGGCCTGATTTTTAATCGTTATTTTACATCGCTTCGACCCAGTTAGGGTATACTGCGATGATGATCAAGACTTTAAATGGTTAGACCGCACCATTCTACCCGGCCGGAATTTGAACTCGGAACCTTTCGCATGTGAGGCAATGAACTGACCCACTGCGCCAAGCCACCGGGGTTCATCAACCAAAGATTGTAAAATTTCATCTGGGTTCCCCCTTAATCGCAATAACTGAGAGTTCTTGCCGATTAGGTTCAAGACTATCTCTCTTTCCAGGTCTTGAACTTTACACTTTTAGAGGGTGAATCTAGTTACTGATTTACTATAGCCGCATAAATTCATCTATTTTTTACAAGATCTATGCGCGCGCTCTCGCGCGCGCTGATCTATTCATTTGTTGAAATGCAGAAATGGAATTCATTGAATTTCATTTTCTCATGAATACCTTATAAATATTGATAATGAATCAAAGAGAATTCGATTAATGATTGCAGTGAATAGCGAAGTAGAGTAAAAGAATCTATAAAGAATTTTTCATTTTCAATTAATTATCTTCAATTTTTTAAAATAATCGGTCTCCATAAAAGGACAGAATTTATTAATTTCACCGATGATATATATACATGTGAAATATATATATATATATATATACATATGACAGAATATATATATATGACGTGAAAAAAAAATTTACCACTGAAGAATTTGAAAATGCCGCGTGTTTTTTTTGTGAATAACTTCGTGTCACATATTGACCAATCAGAATTAAGGATTAGCGGTCAGGCAGTTTCGAGATATTTCGATACAAAACAACTTCACATTTCTTTCATCTTAAGTAAAATAGGATAAATGTAGATGAGAAGTCAGGAAAAAGCTAAAAAAAATACCTTCACGCTCTCTTGTATTCCTAGGAGCCTCGCCAACTCCTGTAAAGCCAACCGAGAGCCTCGTCGAGCCTTGAGTCGTTGTTATATTGGAGGCGGAGGTAATACCACTGCGTTGATTTCGACCTGTGTTTCCCTGTAATGTTAGTGACAAAGCCGCAGAGTTGAGTAACCCATTAAAGTTACCACCTGATACTGAGGATGCATTGTTGAGTGGATGCTCTGGATGAGTCGGATCAGCACTTTGAGTTAGCGATACGCCAAAACGTAATTGAGCCTCAGTTGCGTCCATCACTACCATGAGCCAGTCCCAGGTTGGCTTTAAATGCCCCTCAAGATACATCTGTGAGGACAAGAATAAGAATGTGCTTGGAATGAATTATGTATGTTACGTCGGTATAATAATAATTATTGTCTACACCTAGATTCCAGTTCAATGGGGAGGACACCTGTACTATTTAGTGCAATGATCCTTTTCCCATTGCAGATAAAATAAAAGTTTCTAGTTTCCGGAATTAAGTTGTTGATTTTAACGAACTCAGGGTTCTAGAAGGCATTGACCTGAGAATCACAAACGAGTTACTTCGTTTCAGAAGAAAAATCTCTAAAATTCAGTACCAAAGACTTATTTCAACACTGAGAAAAAAAATTATTTTTGCCTAATGTCCATTTACTTGAGAGAAGTATTTATTTTTTCAATATCGTATTTCTGCAGCCAAATTCGTTCCAGACAATTCTCATTGAGTTTCAATTATGACAATTATATTACTTTAGAAGATGATCATGTTAGTATGACCTTCAGTGAACGCCCTCAGAATAATGATAATGTATATATTACTCCTATCTGCTCTACAGAAAGCATTCCTCAATATTAATTAAAAAAGCTCTTTCAAAATGTTCAGAATGTTTTTTTACTTTTTTTTCAATCTAAATTCAGAATTTTCGGATGTCCTTGAGGGACGGAGCACCGAACTTAAATTTCGATATAAAAATCAAACAACAAAATCAATTTAGATAACGTTAGGCAGATAATGGAGCCGGGCCTTAAATGATCATTGATTGAACATGAAATGAGTCAAGATGTCAGGTAATATACTCCGAATAACAAAAGAGTTATAAGTATAGACAGATTACTTTGTGAATAGGAAGAACTAGATCTGTGCGCGCGCTTATAGTTTTGTTGTGAAAATGAAGAAATCGAATTTATTGAACTTCATATACTCATAGATGTTTTATAAATATTGATAATGACTTAAAGAGAATTAAGATAATGAAGGGAATGAAGAGTGAAACATCAATGAATAATTTTTAATTTTCGATTAATTCTTTTTTTTTACTTTTTAAAATAATCTGTTTAATATCTGTAATTGTTGAAAAATGAGGGGAGGGTTATTAATTGATTTCCTAGAAAACTGAAAAAATGTCTTGAATTCTTCGGAAAATTTCAGTTTTCCAGATAATCGTAGATCTTCAAAGATTTTTCCCGAATTATTTGAGAAACCGAAGAATTTTCATGAATTTTGTAGAGTTTAGAATTTACGTATGAAAATATGAGAAGCAAGAATTGATCATTTTTGCGTATAATAAATATGAAAAAATTTAAATTTGGGAAGTGAAGAATAATTTGTGAGTTGAAAAAATTTAGAAATACTGTTTTTTTTCTCATGATCAACAATTAGGCAATTTAGATATGTTTTGATATGAGGAAAAACTTCACCCATGAAAAAATGAAAAATATGACGCAGAACAAATCTTTGACATTTGAAGAATTTGACAATACCGAGGATTTTTTTCAGCAACGATTTCCCGCGACTCATTGACCAATCAGAATTGAGGATTAGCGGTCAGGCAGTTTCGAGATATTTCGATATAAAACAACTTCGCGTTTCTTTCATCTTTAGTAAATAGGATTAAGAATTAGAGAACGAGAATGTTCTTAATTTGAGATTTCGCATGTTCTGGATCAAAAAATGCCAAAGTTACCATTTTAAGAATCCAAAAGTCTTCAATTCCAGAAATAAGATTTCCTTAAAATGAGTAAAAAATTTCACATAGTTTGTGCTCGATAGACTTTAGAACGATAGAGTTTTAAAATTGAGAAATTTTACAGAGAACTGGAATCCTTTTTTTCGATGTAACTTTAATTAAAATGTTAGCCAATGAGGAAGCGAATACAAAAATTCATCATTCTTTTGTTATGCATCATCGCTTACAACTACTTATTATGTACCAAAATGTAGAATTTTATCATGTTAAATTGAATGAAATGATGATTCAACGAAATAAAGAACATTATTTCAACCAAGAATATTCAAAAATCAAATATTCCGAAAAGTCTAGTGGAAAAACGCAAGTATAATGTCTTTATTTTTTACAAACATCTGTAATTTCAAGTGAGTTTTTACTCATTTATTTCTATTCAGTCACCCTCGACAGTTATTCTAATTGCGAATCGACAAACATGTCCACATGAAAATGACCATAGCATCCCATTTTCCTTTTTCCCCCTCTGGGTCTCTTTGACTTTGCTGTTTTATTTTCTTTTCAATTAAGGCCCGGGTGTACTACCTTTCGAATGTTATCTCGATTGTTTTTATCTTTCGTAATCGAAAATTGTCAATTGAGTGGTACATCATGTAGAAATTCCCAAAAATTATGATAGAATGATTTTAAAAAAATAGAAAAAATTCTGAACTTTTGTCAAAGAGCGTTTTTAAGTGAGATTCAGAATGAGTTGAAAAAAGTGGAAATTACAAATATCTGATTCACTGTGGCAAATTATCTATTAGCTGTCATTGTCCATAGTGGATAACAAAATACTAACTCCCCATGGGAAGTGACAGCTAGGTATCTTAATTTTCAAAACAGTGGTATGTAGTCATCTGCCATTTTTGTGATAAAAGTGTGATTAAAAAATTTTCCAAAATATTACAACTTTTTTCAAAGAGCCTTTTCCGTAATAAATGTCTCTGTGCAGTGTGAGAAAAGATTTACGAAATCAGTCTTCCCCCTGCATGATATTGGCTGACAGGCCGCCATTTGTCACCGTAAATCAGATATATTTTTCAATTTCGTATTATTCAACTTATTCTGAATATAAATTAAAAATGCTCTTTGAAAAAATTAAGAATTTTTTCTACTTTTTTTTTATTATTCATTCATAATTTTTCAAAAACTTCTGCATGATGCAGAACTTAATTGACAATTTCAGATGACGAAAGATGAAAAAAAACATCGAGATAACGTTCGAAAGATAGTACACCCGGGCCTTAATGCATTGACAAAATCTTCTCCCGTCAAAACTTCGCAAAAGAATGGAAAATTATTGATCTCATCAGTCCTCCCAATAATAAAAAAAGAATTAATAAAAAAAAAAGTTGATAAAAAAAAATTTAGTTTTGCTTGAATTGCGTCAAACAATCGTTTTTTGCGTGTTTCATTTTGCCCCACTCTCCCCTATAAATTAGCATAGTTCATCCATGATCGATATGAGAAAATCAATTGATTTAATTGAGGAACACTTTAAGGACGTATTGTCCCTTTTCAACAAAATTTGACTTTTTTTTAAAGATTTCTGGTAAACTGTTGGTCGATTTGTGTAACCATGTTTTTTAGTTTTTCCCAAATTTTTCAAAAATTCTCAAAACTTTCGAAAAAAGAGAAAAATTATTGCATGGTTATTAAACTTCGTGAGTCATTGAATAACGATAACACGTAAAAACGGTGAATTTTTTGGCGTCAATTTAATCAATAATTGTCTAAAAATTAAAAACAAAGCTTTGAAAATTGCCTGAAAGGAGAAATACATCCTTGCGTAATGGAGATTTTTCGCCATGAGTATTTTCCCTCGTAAGATAAGTCTAATTCATTGTTGAAAGTTTTATAAACAACAATTCAGTAGCAAAGTGGTAAAGTGGTTTAAGTCGACTTATCTCCCAGTTGAGTTTTTGAGTAATATTTCCGAATCTAAAGGAGAGCGAAATTTGTATAATTACATTTGTTGTAGCTCTCAATCGGCTCTACAAAAAAGGTTATAACAAAAATTTGCTATCTCCTTTATATTTCGCGATATTCATTGAAAACTGGTCAATAGTCAAAATTGACTTGTACCGTTTTACCACTTCGCTACTGAATTTAATCCGGTGACTGGTTTCATTGCTGTTACATCTATATGAAAATAAAATAAAAATAAAGTTATTCATTAAAACATTATTACTGTACCTGTAAGCTCGCAGCATCTTGATATGTAACTTCCATGAGTCTCGGTAAAGCAGGTGCATTCATTTTGTAATTAGATATCATCGTCAATAAATCAGCAATCATCCTGATGACAATTCCAAAAGCTCGAGCGAGACAGCTTGCAGTTGTCCCCATAGTGATGGGTTCCTGTGCAGCAGCAACGGCGGAGGTGGCAGTTGATCGTCTCAATGACGAAGGATCAATGAAAATCATATTGCTTCCACCTGAGACTCTGAGTCCAGCAGTACGAGGATTTGATTCACGATTTCTGATTGCCCACTGCATGGACACTGGCGCTAGATTATTTCGATGTAAATGTGCCGAAGATCCACTCCTTCTCTCCAGCTGTTCATCACCAATCGGAAATTCCTCGGTATCTTGTTCATCGGTTTCCCCAGCCTCACTCTCATCATCCTCCTGCTGACTCGATTCACCGGATTCATCCTCAGGGAAGAGCAGAATTGATCCCATACCACCATCAGATCCAGCTGTCGCGCCGGTTTGAACGCTCCTCTGCGCCGAGGCAGCATCCTGATTGCTGTGATTATCATCTGAATCCGATTCTGTTTCTGCCTCAGCAAGGAGATCCAGTTCTGTGTCTGATTCACTTCCAGCAATACCACCGACGCGTTCAACACGCCCAATTCCATTTCTATCAACCTCTCCAAGTGTCACTTGATTCGGGGGTACTTCGTGCTCACTGATATCACCATCCAGATCCATAGGCTCTCCTCCATCTCTGCTGCCATCAATGACAACCCCACTTGGACCGTCAGATCCTTCGTCCATAACAGCACGATCCCCAACATTATTATTGGCTACCACATTAGCCTGAACATGAGCTGCATCGAGCGTTGGATCGAGGCTCTGTGCACTGTGGGGTATCAGTGGTTCGATGGAGAATAGTTCTTCTGAGCCATTTATCACTTCAATCGCTGAACTTGTCAATGTGAAGGGTGCTGTTGGCCTTGCAACGCCCAGTCTCACTGGGGCAATCAACGAGTCAGCAGTTTCACAGAGCTCTTCAACAGCTAATTTAATTAGAGCCCTGAAAACTGTCCGGCATTTAATTAGGGGTGGAGTAGCTTGGGTTGCGCTTCTACGATTTTTCGTAGTGTTTGGTGCCATTTCTATGGTGAATATCACGAAAATCCTTGCGACAGAACGTACGAATCTGCGTGCAACGATGTTAGCTTCCTCTTGACGTCCCGGAATCGAATCATTCTCTAGTTCTCGAATCAGCGTTGTTAATAACGTGTCCAACATTTCAGATGTACTTTTCACTAAGAGTGTGTGAGTGAATTTGTCAAGGAGAGCAGTGCCACTCTGGCGTGATGCTGATGAGAATGCTCCGTCTCCAAAGAGTTGATCTTGCTGAGAGTTATCAGAAACCCCAGACATAATCATACATTGAACTGCAGGCCAGTCATTGAGGAGTCTCACCAGAGCTCTTCTACTGAATCTCGGTGGTTCTAGATCGTGATCTGGCATCTCTGAATCAGCTCCACCTAAACCATCGGAGGATGGTGTCTTCCTGCTGGCTGATGTTGAACGCTGTCTAGGACCTGAACGGAATTGCCTCTGTTCAACCGATTGTCTACCGACAGTTTGAACAAGGAACAGGAGAATACTCTCCCCACGGGAATTAATCTTGGTAGCAAGATCTGTGCTGGTGACAAGCCGACATAGAAGATCATAACGCGCCCCTTGATGTCCAGCAATGAGTGCCTTGCATTTGCACTTTTCCCAGCAATCGCAGTAGGCCGTTGGTGATGTTTTCTTCAATTTACAGTCATGACCACGATGACAAACACGAGCACACTCGGTGCAACAACAGAGTGAACCAGTCAGTCCGCACGTGCGACATTCGAAAATATCTTGATTGATATGATCAGCGCCTGTCCACGTGAAGGAACATGTGTCATTGCAGCATGTGACGAACAGAGGCGAAAGATCGGGACTTGCGTCGGCAGGTAAAATCATAGATGAACATTCCTTAGGATCTTTGCTGGCTCTTTGGATCGTGTCGAGAATTATTAAAGCTGCGTGATAAGCACGAACAGACACAGCGAGCATGAGTGGTGTCTGGCCTTGAGCATCTTTGCCAGTCAATAGTTCTTTGATGTGTGGAGCTAGTACTGGACTCTCGCACAAATATTTTAGAATTAACAGAGCATTGTTCCTGCGTTCAGTTGAGTCTGTGATATAACTGTTGTTTGTATTATTTGCATTATTGGGATTGTTGGTGTTGTTCGGACTGGAGCCAGTTGGCCCAGTATTTCCTACTGTTGCTTTGTTCATCATGGAAATACTCGCTGCACCAATACTCAAAAGGCTGTCCTCTTCTCCCGAAGTATTATCCAACTCTGGTGGCCAACTTAGTGGCGGTATTGGCTCCTCAATTGGAGTTGAATTACCATCGACTTGACAAGTTGTCACCAATTCTCTTGCCACACCTCCACTGCCACCCACACCACCTCCACCATTATTGGTTGTATCATTGTCCTTATTGGAGGAGGGTGAACACATGCTCACACAGGCAAGAAGGATGTTTCTATTTCCATCGCAGCGTTCTTGGAGGATCGCTTGAATTTGACTCTGGGTAGCATTATTTTTCTGCTGCTGTTCGTGTTCAAGATTTGTGAGAACTTGCTTCACTCCATCGTAATCGCATCGGAGAATCTTTGGCATAAGCAACAGATTGTCAAAGACCAATGCAATAACAGCTACTTGACTCTTCAGATTACTTGAATTACTTGGCATAGTTGAGCAACTGGGAATCGGAATGGTTGATGCACCGATGCACGTAACTGGTACGAGATCCAACCAATTTGGATCACGAATTGCATCAGCACAGTCCTTAGCAATTGGATAAATTGTGTTATTCCCATCACGCAAGAGCATTGAACAGTCGGAATTTTCACCTGCACTAGTTAAACTTATGTTTTGGGAATCAAGCCCCATGAATGAGGAAATTTCAGATGGTAAGTAGCAGTCTTGCACGTATCGTCCAGTGCTGAGATTATATACGACATAACTGAGCTTATTGTTACTGTTCTTTAGAATGGCATGGATTCCTTGGCCATCAGTGGAAACAGTTAGGAGACTCTCTGTCGTACCATCTGCAATGTTGACTCTTCGAGGTGTTCGTTGGAAGCAATCCGGAGCTCTGGAATTAACCGATGATTTAACAACTTGAAGCTCATCTTTTCTCAGTAATCGAAAATCATCGAGGAGTTTGATCAATTCTTCAGCAGTCAAATCCTTTATATCTGACGACACTGTATTGGTGTAATCCTTTTCTCTCAGTAGATCCTTATCCTTCTCCTTTCCTTCTCTCGAATCTTTTGCAAAGAATTTAACAGCAACATAGCACCCATCTACTTTGATGACTTTTCCAATGGGAACAGTTTTCACATCTTCAACGAAGACAACGTCCTTCAGGTGCCAATCCTCCTCATCTTTTCTCTCAGTTTCTGTATCATCATGAGTTCGTGGTGTCATTCGTTTCTGTCGTTTATGGCTACCCGGTGCTGAGGTAACGATACTTCCAGTGTCACTGCAGGTGCTCGAAGCTGGCGATGGTGGTGGTGGCATATCAAGTCTGTCGGCAGTCTCTTTGTAGTTTTTATTATTACTACTGGAGTTGGTGCTACAGTTGTTCTGATTAGGATTGTTAATGCTGCTAGTACCACTACCAGCAGCTGTATTAATTGTTGCAGTTGTAGTTGTCGTAGTAGCACCAGCATTGCTCGCTATATCTGAACGTTTTTCGATGTTTGATGGTATAGCTGGTAGGATTTTAAATCGACACGTCGAGTCTAAATTCCATGCTGCCGTCAAGAGTTGTCCAACTTTGGGTACACCATTGGCAATAGTGAAGCCAATAGCACCTGGCTGATAAATTGGACTATTCTTCATGCAAACGTATGTACCGTAGGTGATGTCAGCAGCGGCAGCAACTGCTGAAACAACACTCGATGATGATGATGACGATGGCCGATGTTTTCGGGATTTAGCTTTGTATTTTTCCCACAATTTTTTTCGCTGAGCGAATGGCAACACTCCCCACCAATATAATGTCCCACTCTCCAATTTGGCGACAGTATACAGTGCGCATGTGTGTAGAGATACTATTCTATCGAGTGTAAATTCAGTAAATGCTTGTGCTGGATGCTCCAAACGTGATGATACATGCCCAAGCAGTTCGTCCAACCATGTTGCAACTTTTCCACTCTCAGTGCTAACTGAACAACGTATCGCTGTTGCTGATATATTGACTATTTTTTCACCAGTCAGACCGAGGGATGCTGTCTTTGGATGATGAACATTTGGATTATCAAGATTCCTGTAGGGCTCAGAATCAGCCCATTTCCATTGATAGAGTTGGCCAGTTGATGATATTGCAATTAGTTCAGTGTAGAGTGCTGCAATTTGTACGAATTTTGGTGCTGGTTCACTGCTGCGTTCGTGCCACCACTCGAGTTCCTCTGAGATCCACAGTGGGCTCTGTGATGCTAGTTCCTTCTTCTTGTTCTCTGGATCTTTCTCCCAGCAATCCTTGAGAGCAGTTTCAAGCCATCTTCGTGGACCGTAGTACTGACGATCGCGCCATCTGCTGAAACTATCACGTTCACGATCACGCTCACCAGATCCCCTCTCGAGTGGACCATCACGTTCCACTCCGAGACGTCTCGATGAACTGCCACGACTTCTCATCACTCCGTAACCAAAAACGTCCTCTGAGAACATTGAATCAGCATCAATGATAACTGAATGCTCGTTACTGAAGCCACCATCCAACAGCGATATTAAATCCTCGGGTACGTAGCTGTCCGCTGCGTCTTCAGCATCGTCACCCTCCTCGTCATCACGTGATAATAAATTGTTTACCGCAAGATTAACATCGAGATTGGTGCGTTGCAATTCACGTATTATCAGATTACGACTTTTTCCCTGGAGCACAACTTGTGCCTGTGATATTAAATCCTCAGGAACGAAGGGGGCTGGTACTGACACAATTGGTCTTGAACTATTGCTACTACCACCACCACTGTTACCACCCCCCGTACTTGTACCACCTCCCATGATGACACCAGGTGGTCCGATTCTTCCACTTGAACCGCTACCACCAGCACTTCCACCACGTATTGCTGAACTGCTACGCATTATTCGCGCTCGTGATCGTGATAAACTTGTCCTGCTCCCGTTGCCACCACCTCCACTGCCACCACCACCGCCGCCTCCACCTCCTGAGCCACTTGGTCCGGAGCTTGAACTTCCAACGCCATGACCCTTTCCAGAACTGGAAATCCAAATTTTTTTTCTCATTTGAGAAATCCATTGATAAAAAACATTGAGAGTTATCGAAAGATTGTTTATTAGAGATAAGTTTTTATTCCAAGTCGATTACTACTGTTATCAATTTGAACATTACTGATATTTATATTTATTCTGTAATAAAAAAGCTTATGAAAGAAACTTTTATAGGGGAGAGTGGGCAAAATGAAACAGTCGAAAAATGACCGTTTGACGCAATGCAAGCAAAAAAAAATTTTTTTATTGAATGTTTTTTTATCAACTTTTTTTTATTATTGGGAGTATTGATGAGAATAATTATTTTCTATTCGTCTTATAACTCAGTTGATTATAATTCAAGTGGTTAGATGAGGCCAATTACACTTTTCTTTTTTTCATTGGATTGAAATTCAGCATCACATTTTCCTCTTTCTCCCTCTGGGTCTCCCCCTGGACCTTCCTCTGGACTTTGGATTTTGCTGTTTCATTTTGTTTTCGATTAATCCATTGACAAAATCTTCTCCCGTCAGAACTTCTGAATAATTTTTCATTCTACTGAATGAAAAATTATTATTCTCATTAGTACTCTCAAGAATAAAAAAAAGTTAATAAACAGAAGTTAATTAAAAAAAAAAATTTAACAAAAAAAAATTTTGTTCGCTTGAATTTAATAGCGAAGCGGTAAAGCGGGTCAAATCGATTTTAACTTTTGGTCAGTTTTTGATGAATATCTCGGAATCTGAGAGAGATAGCAAAATTTTTTTCATGACCTTTTTTGTAACGCTTAATTGGCTCTGCAAAAAGGGTCATGTCAAATTTTTTAAATCTCTTTTCGATTCCGAGATATTCGTCAAAAAACTGGCCAATAGTCAAAATCAACGTAACACGGTTTACCGCTTTGCTACTGAATTGCGCCAAACAGTCATTTTTCGACTGTTTCATTTTGCCCCACTCTCCCCTGCAAGAATTCTCTACAGTGAATTTCCGTATATGACAATGGAATCAGTAGTGAAGTGGTAAAACATAACAAATCAATTTATCCAAACTTGATAAATAATGCATTATCTCGATTATCTCAAAACAGCTTAACACTTTCCCACCGAAATAAGGCAACTACTAGGTGAAATCATTTTAGAAAAGCAAAAAATTCAAATATCCATTATAAGTGAACATGTCACGATTATTGAAAACAAAAGAACGAAAACAGTATATTTTTGCCACCAAACAATAGCTAAAATGATAAAAATAGGAGGGAAGGTGGGGCAAAATGGACACTTCTAATTTTTTTTTCCAATGTCCATAACTCAAAAAGAAGTTTGTCAATTGAGCTCAATCTGTAGTCATTACGAGGGGAAAGAATCGTACTTTCCACGGAAAAAAAATCAATTTTCATTAATAATTCAATGAGTTGGCAATTCAATCTCATTTGAAGAAATTTTGAAGTGCCCATTTTACCTCACTCGCCAATATAATTTTAAAATATCCATTTAGTAGAAAGTTCTCAATTAGGTACTTTAAAGTTTCACATATTTCGCAGATTGATGGAAATTAAGGATATTCAAGTACTTTGGCTATTTTTTCTCCAGAAAAATGTTTTTATACTTTTATAGTCGACTGTCAGAGCTTTCATTTAAGCCCCATTTGACCCTAAGCTTCTGGACATTTTACAATGATTTTATTAGTTAAACTTTGAAGGTCTGCATTTGAATCTCGATATTGAACCGTTAGAAAACATTTTAATAATCTGACGAAAAAATTTGAAAGTTTACGTTTAGAGGAAGATTGATGAAATAATTGAAAAATTGCAATTTTTTAAAATTATGAGCATTATCTATAAACAATTTATTAAGCAATCAATTCTCCACCATAAAAATAATTTTTTCGGAATTGTACTAAATTTATACATATTGAAAATTTTCTCAGAAATCTATTTTGTGCCTAAAAAAATTACGTTTCCGAAAATTTAAACAATTTCAATCATTCATCTATAAACAATTTGTAAAAAAAAAATAATTCTTTGCAAAATGTAATTGAATAACGCTGAAAATTCATGATTTTTTTCAAATGTTTCTCACCTAATTTAATTGACAAATTTGACGATTAAAAGTGGTTAAATCTATAGTATAGGGGAGGGTGAGGTAAAATGCACACTTTTGACGTTTTAAAAAATATTTATAACTCAGAAACAGATTTATCAATTGAGATCAGTTTAGGCTCCTCACAAAAGGAAATAATTGTTTTTTTCCTTGACAAAAAAATATTCCATTTCATAAACAATTAAACCTGTCATTGATATTAAAAAAAAGAGTCAAATGTGTCCATTTTACCCCACCTTCCCCTAGTCTCTACCAAACAGTAAACGACACTTGGATATCGCGTGTCTGAAAGCAAAAGGTCGTAAACGCCAAAAAGCTACTTTCCGAGTTTCTTAAAGCCAGAAGGTCATATCTCCACTCATTTTTTCTACAATTCTGCGTGAAAATACTGGAGAAACTTATTATAATACCTAAATTTTCAGATTAATGTTGAGCTGCATATACGACCTTTTGCCTTTAACTTATATCCCCAGAAATGAAAAATTCCTTAAAAGCAAAAGGTCTTAATGACAATTTTTAATTTTTTTTTTACCATGTACGACCTTTTGCCTTTAATTTCTGTCCTCAGAAATGGAGACTGAGCTAAAAGCAAAAGGTCGTAAAGACAAAATTTGGGATTTTTTAGTTTCCAATGCCGTGGACAAGTTATACCTTTAATATTCCAGTTGATGTCACATGAAGTTATCGGTGTCTTTGATTATGGTCAAATAATTATATCGGCAACTTAATAACATCATTTGTGAGAATAGCGTATCTCCATTTTTAGTCCAGATTCGTCTATTTCGGAACATTGTAAAAACTCTCAAAATGTTTGTATTTTCTAAACATTTTTGGTGCACTAATCACCCCTTGTATAACTCTTTCAAGATACGCTTGTGTATTACGTATTTGTAACAGAAGAACGCATCTCTAAAAAAAATCGAAATTAGGGAACTGAAGCGATCTTCATTGTTAAGGGTCCAACAGAGCAGTGATCGGAAGAATCCCGTGTACTCTCGAGGGTTAAATGGGAGAGGCAGGTACAGCACAGAGAAACAAAAGTGGATTAACATTAGAAACTAGTTTCTCGATTTTCGAAACTCCAATTCTTAAGCTTTATCCTTGATGGGATCAAAAAAACTAACGATTTTGAGAATTGTTTTTAAGAACAAAAATTTTCTAAAACCAATGCTGAATTTTTTTTAATTTTAGAAAATTTTCAGATTGAACTCAAAAATTGCGGCCGAGGTATTTAAAGGGCGTAAGTGCCCCATATATAGGGAGGGGTGCCCAAATATCGGGAATTTCAGATGTGCGGAGAGGGCTTTTTGCGAAGAGGGGGAGGGGGAGTTCTAAATTTAGAATTCACAACCAAAAAAATTGAGTCGGTGAGGTTTTCAAAAATATCTCCAAAACTAAGGGAGATAGCGAGTTCTTACTGGAAATTTGGGGGTGAGAGGTGTGCATTGAGAATTCACAATCAAAAAAATAGAATCGGTGAGTTTTTCAAAGATATTTCCGAAACTAAGAGATAGCGAATTTTTACTGAAAAATTGCGGAAGGGTGAGGGTTGTATATCGAGAATTCAATAAAACCTCCCTCTTCCCCAAATTTTCAGTAAAAATTCACTATCTCCCTTAGTTTTGGAGATATTTTTAAAAAAGTCGCGGACTCATTTTTTCTGGTTGTGAATTCTCAATGCACCATACCCCCCTGCCACCATCTCGCCTCCCGAAAATTTTCGCTACCTCCCTTAGTTTCGGAGATATTTTGGAAAAACTCACCGACTCTTGTTTNTCCCTGCCACCATCTCGCCTTCCGAAAATTTTCGCTACCTCCCTTAGTTTCGGAGATATTTTGGAAAAACTCACCGACTCTTGTTTTTGGTTATCAGTTCTCAATTCACAACCCCTCCTCCCCCTCTCTGCAAAATGCTCCCTCCAAAAATGAAAGAAATTCTCTAGATTTTAGAAAATATTTTTTTCTAAACCAAGTCTATTTAGTAACGGAGCTAGAAAAAAATCGTTTAAAATTAATAATCAAAATGGGGATTAATTTTAAACTATTTTTTTCTAAAACTTAGAGAAAAGTTCTAGATTTTAGAAAAATGAAGGTTAGAAACCGCAGTTTCTAAAATTTAGAAACATTTTTCTAAAGCCAATCCACGTTTTCTATCTGTGTATTCTGAACCATGTTTCGAGGGAATTTGAAACTTCTTCAGATTATGATAATTAACAATCGTGAATTCATGGGCGCATGATCATTCGACGCATAAAGGAATTATATTCCTCATCCTCTCAATGACTAGGAGGATATTCTAATTTCTGTAATGAGAAATGAGTAAAATTGGAGGAAACTTTTTCACAAAGATGGAAATATCAAACTGCAAACAAAATATAAAATTGGATATACGATCTTTTCGATTTAGGTGAGACATTTTTCTAACTTCATCAAAAGTAAAAGGTCGTTTCTGCACTGATAACTAAACTCGAGATATTTTAATTTTTTGGGTTCACTTTGATCGGTTTCCTAAAAGTAAAAGGTCGTATATGCTGGCGGATACGACCTTTTGTCGGAAAAGGCAATTTTTGGCATATATGACTTTTTGCTTTTAAACACGCGATATCCTTAATGAATTATTTAATTCCAGAGAAACTTACTTTCTGTTGGGTTCATTTTTACTAAGATCTAGACGATCTGATAGAACGGTGTACGCAACACGACAGATTCTATTGTCGTCCATCAGTAGTGCTATATGAGATGGTCCAACCACAATACGTCTAACGGATGATTTGAGTCCGCTAAACGCTGGTGGTGTAACATAGCCATATCTGTTGATTTTATCCGCCACTTCTTTGAGTCTGGAAAATAATTCACTGAATTAATATTCTGATTACTACTGAACTTCGATACACTACGTATTGACAATAATTAAAGACGCAAAACCATGTGCATCGTTATATCAACTCATATATAGGGTAAACAGGCCAATTGCTGGACGCTTAAGGAAAATTCGAGATTCGTGGTAGGATCTAAAATAAAGGAATCCCCTAAATGGGGATATGATGGTTTCCATACCTTCAAGAATGTTTCCATTAGCAGAAAAAAATTATTTGAAGTGAAAATAATAAAACAAAGAATAATTAAATTAAGAAATAGCTGAATTCAGCTGAAACCCCTAATTTCTGGACGACTTATTATACACGAGTAATATTATTGAAAAGTGAAATAGTACAATTTTCATTTTATTTATGCAATATTCAATGCAAGTTGAAATCGTCCAGAAACTAATCCCCGATCACAAATTGGCCTGTTTACCCTAGGTGTTATAACCAAGCCCTCATGGTTTCATCCACGACACCTATATATACGGCCATCCACGAGAGAGCCAGTTTCACAAGTTGGAGCACTGTATAACTCAACAATTCCGAGGGCATGTCGTACATTTCGAGTCAAAAGAAATGTTATTGGAAATCAAAGGAGAGTTGTCAATGGGAAAACGTGAATATTTCAGAAACTAGAAGCTATAGAGTGAATCCTCTCCTTGTGCACGCCTATATATACCTCGAAGAAAATGCACACCATATATGTCTATGTAAATGTGAGACAAGTCACATACATACTACATATAATATATAATGTACAATAATACTATGTACATGTACGTATTATGAAATAAAAAATCCATGCAATTTACAATGAAATTGATAATGAGCATGATGGACCATGAAACGATACAGGAATATCCAATGCTCTACCCAGAGCTTTAATTATTCACAAAACTCCCGAGATATGATAATTCAGGAAAATAGGTGGAAAAAGAACATGAGGTTCACCGCATGAACATGAGTGAACAGTGAATGAACAATATAGGGGTCATCTAATCAGCCCTGGATAGCTGAAAAGTAACTAATGACGAAAACGAAAGTAATTGTAAATGTAGTGATGCAATTGATGATAGGAATTAATGTTATTATCATGTGTCTAATAAAAAAAAATGCTCCATGGTGGATGGAATAAAAATACGAAAATGATGATCGAAATTCGCAGATATAATATAAAATCAAAGGGTGGATGGTAGTTACCGTTGAGCATTTGTGAAATACTGGGGAAATGAGAGATAGTCGTAGGCATGCATCTCGAAGCAATCAGAAATATGTTCATTGAGTCACGAAAAAAAAAAACGGGGATGCTCACATCGTTGCGCCCGTGATACTCAACGATTAGAGGAGCCATATTCTATTGTGTGCTAAAATATCTTACCTATCATTGAGCTGATCGTCAGTGCCTGGCAGCGGATGCACGACAAAATGTATCGAGCTCATTTCAAAACACTTGATCAACTGTAATATTAATAAATTTTTATAATTTAATCAACCCTTACGCAAAATTTCATTACAACATCGAACTGATACTCAGTCATGTTTCACGAGAACTATCTAGTTTTGCGTTCTGAAGTGCCAAAAATGGCGGATATTCATCGTCATTTATAAACGTGCGTTCCTAAACTCAATCGATTGTGCGCATGCGTGCTTTATTAACACACCAGCCAATTATCAGGTCTACCAACATCTATTTTTCGAAAATTATGTATGCAGCAGGCTCTATACGATGGACTACAGATGATGTGATTATATTTTCATTCGTTTGTGTAAACATTTTTTGATGTAGAAATAGGGAAATTCCCACCTATCTTGCTATTCGGATCCAATTTTCAAGAAGACGGATATGGTGAGCGAAACTTGAATAAACAAAAAAAAAAAACACTAAATATATATTTTGTGAAGCGGCAAGCTTCAGAGGGGACATCAAGAGATGGCGTGGATGATTTATTGATGATTCCCGCCTGACAGTTAAAATTTTGTCAGGTGCTTTTTCAGATGAAAAAAGCGTAATTAATTTTTCAAGAAAAATTAACGTTATCATTTGTGTGAACAGAGTGGAGGTGAAACTGTTTTCGTAAGATTCTGTTTGAGAAATAATAATTTTTGTTGAAATCGTCTCTAGTAGATTAGAAATTCAATAGACCTTTCTGGAAATCTAGGGGAAATATTTATTCCCTTCATCAAACTAAAAATCTTCAAAAAAAAAAAGACAAATTCGGATAAATATTTACGTTTAAGATTGATAGATTTTTGAGCCCTCAAAAATGATGATTGATAGGGAAGAGTGGGGTAAAACGACTCCTTTTGATTTTTTTCAAAAATGTTAACAGCTCATTCAATTTCAAATAAAATGAAATAATTTTTTTTCGATGGAAACTACACTTCTTCTCCTTTAGAATAAGCCTAGACTGATCTCAATTAAAGAATTTGTTTTTGAGTTATGAGTATCACAAAAAAGTCAAAAGGAGTCGTTTTACCCCACTCTCCCTTATGTAAATTCGGTGAAAATGTCCGAAACTTCTGAGGAAATCAACTGGAAACCTATCCGAAAATCGGGTGACTCTTAGGATCTTCAAATCAACTTGAAGACAGAAAAGGGGTGACAGGAGAGATTATTTTTAATGAAAAATGTGCACAATTGATTTTTCACGTGATTAATGAACATTTTGATATAAATTTCATGACCCCAGGGGAGCGATTTTGCTCGTTTTATGTCGACATAAAATCGTAAATTTCAACCGATGACAGTCCTGAATTCGGAATACTCAACTAGGACTGGTTGAAATTTATGATTTTAGGTCGACATAAAACGAGCAAAATTTCTCCCCAGGCTTCGATTTTTTCGCTAAACAAACAAAAATACTGTTGAAACCTAGGTTCAGTTAAATATTGAACTGGTTTTTCTTTTCCGAGTTTTCGACGATTGTCATTGGAATTAAATGTTTTTTCATCACGCTGTGACGAAAAGTGAACTTTTCGGCACGCTCCGCGTGCCTAAAAGTCCGATTTCCGCCACATTGTGATGAAAAATATTGTTCGTAACTCGTAAAATAGTATATTTCGTAACGAGTGCAAAAAAGTGTTTTATGGCGAGTGGGTGTTTTATATCACTCGCCTTCGGCTCGTGATATAATCCCACGAGCTAAAAAACATTTTTTCACGAGTTACGAACTATTATATTTCGTAACGAGTGCAAAATAGTATATTTCAGCACGTGTGGGGCAATTTCGTCTTTAACGTGTGTAGGGTTTACAGCATGAGCCGAAGGCGAGTGATGTAACCCACACACGTTAAGGACGAAATTTCCCAACAAGTACTGAACAAAATTTTATGTCACGAAGCCTGAAACCAGCTGAATTAGACACGAGTCGCGAAGCGTCGAGTGTGTAATCCAGGCGGTTTCAGGCATGAGTGGCATAAAAGTGTTTTTTGGCGAGTGGGAAGTTTATATCGCGAGCCGAAGGCGAGTGATATAATCCCACGAGCTAAAAAACATTTTTTCACGAGTTACGAACAATATTTTTCATCACAATGTGGCGGAAAT